>NC_091176.1:9339457-9444457 GCF_040958095.1 Procambarus clarkii | reverse complement strand
TAGTCAATTCGCCATCATTAGGCTGTAAGTTCACAGAAGAAAAGACATACAAACAATGAAGAGCCAAGAGATCCGGTTAACAAATGATGATGGAATGCCTAACAAAGCAGATGATAGCAAAGAAAAGATCTAAAGACACGAACCTTGACGTAAAAAAAGAGTGGAACTGTTGGTAAATAAAACGCAAATAAACGGCATGGATTAGATGACGAAGGTGTCGAAGCAAACTAAATCCAGACCTTGATAAATATGACCAGAAAACGAGAAAACAGATCCATTGCGCAAACCTTGTATTGCTCGACCTTGGAAGCACGTCTACGAGAGCATACACGCACGCACAAACGCATACACACACACACACACAAGCACAAATAGGTGAGTACACACACACACACACACACACACACACACACACACACACACACACACACACCACACACACACAACACACACACCACACACACACACAAAACTACCCAATAAACCACACATTCACACTTGTACAACAAAATCGACAGTCTAGAGATGGATCCCTCTCCCTGTCATATGTGCCTTGACTATAAACTCTGGTCACTACGGAATAAAAGTCACAGCGCTGTGACTCAGCGCTGCTAATTAACCTCTGCTAATTAACCCAGGAGAATCATGCACCGGAATAAGCTGAACCCGAGAATACGTGCAAGACAAACAGGAGTTCGTGTCTTGATGGAAAATTCAGAAACAGAGGATATCTGTCTATCTCAGTTTTTAAGTCCTTCACGGATATCTCTCTCTTCTTCTTTCGCGATGAGACACGCAAAGACCTCTCGGCTGTCGGCCGTCTAAAGGTGAAAATATCGTTCCAAGCTGTAAACATATTGTTAAGAGCCCATAAGAATGTGTTTTGATCCCTTTATTTCCACGCATTTTGGTTTTATTTGCTCATTTTGGCATTAGCGGGGGATACGAACTAGAAGTAATCACAAGTATATTTAGAAGACACTTTACAAATATTGTTCACACCCATTTTATTTAGGCTTGACGTGTGAAGAATAGAGTTTATAAAGCAGACGGGTACACGGTATTGCTGCGGTGATGGAGGCCACATACTCACTACACTATTTTTTTCACTACACACACACACACACACACACACACACACACACACACACACACACACACACACACACACACACACACACACACAGGGGCCTCGTAGCCTGGTGGATAGCGCGCAGGACTCGTAATTCTGTGACGCGGGTTCGATTCCCGCACGAGGCAGAAACAATATGGGCAAAGTTTTCTTCACCCTAAGTGCCCCCTGTTACATAGCAGTAAATAGGTACCTGGGAGGTTAGTCAGCTGTCACGGGCTGCTTCCTGGGGGGTGGTGTGTGTGTGTGTGTGGTGTGGAAAAAAATGTAGTTAGTAAACAGTGACAGTTGAGAGGCGGGCCAAAAGAGCAAAGCTCAACCCCGCAAACACAACTAGGTGAAAACTAGGTGAAACACACACACACACACATACACACATACACACACACACACACACCACACACACACACACACACACACACACACAACCACACACACACACAAACACACACACACACCACACACACACACACACACACACACACACACACACTGCCTTTATCATTTGTAACTATCTTCGCTGCCTGGGCACCACCGGGTACCCCACCATCATCACCATTACCTTCCCTTACCTTCACTACCTTCCTTACATTCATCACTTTCCTTACCCCTTCATTATCTTCCTTCTCCTTCACCCTACTAACCCTTCACCCACCTCTCCTACCCATTACCTCCTTCCTTACCGTTAACCACGTTCCTTACCTTTACGGCCTTTAACCCTCTACTATCTTCCCTACCTTATCCACCTTCCCTACCTTTCACCCTCCTTCCCTCTAGTTCCCTTCCTTCTCTACCTTTTACACTTTTCCCCCCTTCAGTCCTGTACCCGATTTGACTCAATACTCTCATCGTCAATAAATTACATGAGGCAATTTTCAGGGGAAAGCGCCAAGCCATTACGAGGAGAAGAAGATAGCCTCTACTAGACTAGAGAGGCCAGAATATCTCACGATGTAGAGGCTCCAGTAATCCTACACGAGCCGAACGATAAACTTGATTCTCCTGGACGTTCCAGTCGCCTCTTAGCATATTGGTAGGGCGACGGTCTCGCTTCATGCAGGTCGACGTTCAATCCCCGGCCATCCAAGTGGTTGGGCACCATTCCTCTCCCCCGTCCCGTCCCCAAATCCTTATTCTGGCTCCTTCCAAGTGCTATAAAGTCGTAATGGCTTGGTGCTTTCCACTGATAATTTAAAAAATTGCATATTTCCGAGTTCTGCTTCAACTATTGTTCTTGCGTTATTTTTCCGATGGAATCGCAGGCTACCTGTTATCCTAGGCTACCTGTTATCTCAGGCTACCTGTTATCCCAGTCTATATATGTTATCCCATACTAGCATTTATCCCCTGCTACCTGTTATCCCATTCAATCATTTATACACTGTTACCTGTTATCCCATTCAACCATTTATCCACTGTTACCTGTTAACCCAGGCTATATGTTATCCCAGACTACCTGTTATCCCAGGCTACGCGTTATCATCAAAATTTCCCCCCAGAGCGAAGGTTGCATCTCAGGCTGCAAGGAGGCTGCACCCTTAACCTGGCAACTGTCCCACGAGCCTTGACCAGACGTCGGGGAAAAGCCTAAATGTTCCTAACTCTCGTTAAAGTCCTGTAAGGACGGCTTATCTTCAATGTTGCGCTATAGTCATGTTCCACCCCTGCCTGCATCGCTAGGGTTCTGTAGCCATGTTCCACCCCTGCCTGCGTCGCTAGGGTTCTGTAGCCATGTTCCACCCCTGCCTGCATCGCTAGGGTTCTGTAGCCATGTTCCACCCCTGCCTGCATCGCTAGGGTTCTGTAGCCCATGTTCCACCCCTGCCTGCGTCGCTAGGGTTCTGTAGCCATGTTCCACCCCTGCCTGCATCGCTAGGGTTCTGTAGCCATGTTCCACCCCTGCCTGCGTCGCTAGGGTTCTGTAGCCATGTTCCACCCCTGCCTGCATCGCTAGGGTTCTGTAGCCATGTTCCACCCCTGCCTGCGTCGCTAGGGTTCTGTAGCCATGTTCCACCCCTGCCTGCATCGCTAGGGTTCTGTAGCCATGTTCCACCCCTGCCTGCATCGCTAGGGTTCTGTAGCCATGTTCCACCCCTGCCTGCGTCGCTAGGGTTCTGTAGCCATGTTCCACCCCTGCCTGCATCGCTAGGGTTCTGTAGCCATGTTCCACCCCTGCCTGCGTCGCTAGGGTTCTGTAGCCATGTTCCACCCCTGCCTGCATCGCTAGGGTTCTGTAGCCATGTTCCACCCCTGCCTGCGTCGCTAGGGTTCTGTAGCCATGTTCCACCCCTGCCTGCATCGCTAGGGTTCTGTAGCCATGTTCCACCCCTGCCTGCATCGCTAGGGTTCTGTAGCCATGTTCCACCCCTGCCTGCATCGCTAGGGTTCTGTAGCTATGTTCCACCCCTGCCTGCGTCGCTAGGGTTCTGTAGCCATGTTCCACCCCTGCCTGCGTCGCTAGGGTTCTGTAGCCATGTTCCACCCCTGCCTGCGTCGCTAGGGTTCTGTAGTCATGTTCAACCACCGCTAACGTCGCTAGGGTTCTGTAGCCATGTTCCACCCCTGCCTGCGTCGCTAGGGTTCTGTAGCCATGTTCCACCCCTGCCTGCGTCGCTAGGGTTCTGTAGTCATGTTCAACCACCGCTAACGTCGCTAGGGTTCTGTAGCCATGTTCCACCACCGCTAACGTCGCTAGGGTTCTGTAGCCATGTTCCACCACCGCTAACGTCGCTAGGGTTCTGTAGCCATGTTCCACCCCGCTAACGTCGCTAGGGTTCTGTAGTCATGTTCCACCCCGCTAACGTCGCTAGGGTTCTATAGTCATGTTCCACCCCTGCCTGCGTCGCTAGGGTTCTGTAGCCATGTTCCACCCCGCTAACGTCGCTTAGGGTTCTGTAGCCATGTTCCACCCCGCTAACGTCGCTAGGGTTCTGTAGCCATGTTCCACCACCGCTAACGTCGCTAGGGTTCTGTAGCCATGTTCCACCCCGCTAACGTCGCTAGGGTTCTGTAGTCATGTTCCACCCCGCTAACGTCGCTAGGGTTCTGTAGCCATGTTCCACCACCGCTAACGTCGCTAGGGTTCTGTAGCCATGTTCCACCACTGCTAACGTCGCTAGGGTTCTGTAGCCATGTTCCACCACCGCTAACGTCGCTAGGGTTCTGTAGTCATGTTCCACCACCGCTAACGTCGCTAGGGTTCTGTAGCCATGTTCCACCCCGCTAACGTCGCTAGGGTTCTGTAGCCATGTTCCACCACCGCTAACGTCGCTAGGGTTCTGTAGTCATGTTCCACCACCGCTAACGTCGCTAGGGTTCTGTAGCCATGTTCCACCACCGCTAACGTCGCTAGGGTTCTGTAGTCATGTTCCACCCCGCTAACGTCGCTAGGGTTCTGTAGCCATGTTCCGCTCCCGCTAACGTCGCTAACGTGTGAATGAGGTTTACGACCTCCTCGGAGCGTGTGAATGAGGTTTACGACCTCCTCGGAGCGTGTGAATGAGGTTTACGACTCCTTGGAGCGTGAGGATTAGGTTTACGACCTCCTCGGAGCGTGAGGATTAGGTTTACGACCTCCTCGGAGCATGAGGATTAGGTTTACGACCTCCTCGGAGCGTGAGGATTAGGTTTACGACCTCCTCGGAGCGTGTGGGGTGAAATTCACGACCTCTGGCCTGGTTGTAAAACACACGTGAACGATAGATAAATTAAAGGAATGGTACGGATGAATTGGGAACCTTGTCCATAAACTCCTGACGGCTTCACAAAGGCTGTCAAAACTATCCGCTCCGCTTACCTTATTCAGGATCGTCCTGCTCATAGGCAGCCACCGCTCCTTTATCTCCGCCTCTAGTGTTTCCTTCGACAGAGAGACAGGGGCAAAAAGCAACGTAAATAAACATAAGCACGTGTCCGACTAATAGAACCAATCACAAAGAAAATTCAACCCAGCTGGGTACCTTATTCATGGTACCTTATTCCAGGTACTTAAAGGTACCTGGGTACCTTTAAGACCTCGTGCCTCCTTGACTCTGATGTCAACATATTGTGTTTACCTCCGTCGGCTCCAGGGGGACTATACACGGCTTCACATGCTGCCCACTCTCGCTACTACTCAGTGTCGCTGCTAAAATAGCGGCGAGTGGAAGAAATAGAACAGTAAACAAATGAAGCTCGATCTATTGTTTTAATAGACGATACAAGAAACATGAGGGTCAGGAGCTCTTATAGTAGTCGACTGACTGCTGGAAAGGCAACTCCCAAGAGCTGACGCCCGGTTCTGCAAACTCAGCTCAAAGAGAATTCAAATACACATAAACACATAAATAATACAAGCTGAAAAAAAAACTTATAAAATGTATGACCATTGTCAGTCAGGCGTTGCTCGTATGAACCATATTTTTTCTAATTTATGTCAGATATTTTCATTTTTGTTTATTCTGAAAAACACCCGAAAGCCCAGTTTGGCGGAGCTGTTGAGAAAGACTCACTCTGTTGAACCGATTTGTGGAGGATGATTGTGAGGATGTCGAGGATGGTTGTGGGGATGTTGAGGATGATTGTGAGGATGTTGAGGATGATTGTG
The DNA here is from genome assembly GCF_040958095.1 of Procambarus clarkii. NCBI lineage: Eukaryota > Metazoa > Arthropoda > Malacostraca > Decapoda > Cambaridae > Procambarus > Procambarus clarkii. The sequence goes on along the minus strand of NC_091176.1, from coordinate 9,438,740 downwards.
AGGATGTCGAGGATGGTTGTGGGGATGTTGAGGATGTTGAGGATGATTGTGAGGATGTTGAGGATGTTGAGGATGTTGAGGATGATTGTGAGGATGTTGAGGATGTTGAGGATGTTGAGGATGATTGTGAGGATGTTGAGGATGATTGTGAGGATGTTGAGGATGTTGAGGATGATTGTGAGGATGTTGAGGATGTTGAGGATGTTGAGGATGATTGTGAGGATGTTGAGGATGTTGAGGATGATTGTGGGGATGTTAAGGATGATTGTGAGGATGTTGAGGATGACTGTGAGGATGTTGAGGATGATTGTGAGGATGTTGAGGATGATTGTGATGATGTTGAGGACGCGGCCTTTGTCTCCTGTGATGGGATGGCAGTCTATATGTCCTGGATGGTCTCAGTGTGGCAGCTAACTTTATTGCTTTGTCTCCTCCACCTCCCTCATTTTTCCTCATAATATGATTTTTATTCTCCTCCATTTTTTTGTCCTCTTCTCCTATCTGATCCGTATTTCATCTTGCTCACTTGTCCCTTCTTCGCTATGATTCTCACATTTACTGACTAATGTGAGTAAATGCAGTCAAAATTCATTTACAAAATTTGGCAATTACTGATATTTTGCCTATTTCTTTGCTTTGTAAACAAATCCACAAGGGCCGTGACGAGGATTCGAACCTGCGTCCGGGAGCATCCCAGACACTGCCTTAAACTCGACACTGCCTTAAACATCCCAGACTTGTCTTTGATTTATCGTCTCTTCCTTGTCAATATCCATTTTTCAGTTTCTCAAATTTGTTCAAAACTTCTATATGTTACCAATTTCACTTTCTCCTGCGTTTTGCTTGTTTGCGAGTTTTGTCCGACGAACTAGTTTTTTAGGCCTTTCTTCTCTTTCTTATGACCAGGACTGATTTAAATAAATAGTGAATTTTCAATCGAACTGAAAGGTTTTCTGGCCCAAGATCACACCCGGCGCCTGGCCACGAATGACGAGATAACTTAGTGATCATTTCCTCCCTCGGGTGGCGTCGACGGTCGTCAGGGCCTCTCTCCGGAGCACCTTCTGACTCGGGGCAATATAGATAAGCTTCCCAAAGACATTCCTCTCTCCCAAAGACAAGAGAGAGACTCTCTTGTTGACTTTTTCATTATCTTGTATTTCCTTCCTCCGTCTCTTCCTCCTTCTTGCCCTCAAGTACTTGTTCCTACTTCCTCTATCTTATCCAATTTTTGCTTCTCATTCTTTTCACCTTAGAGTTGTTCTCTTGCTATCTTTCTTTCATCTTATCTCTCTCCTATTTACCTCGGTCTTCCCTATTCTATCTCACTATCCTCCAGCAGACAGATTGGTTCTATCCCTGTCTTGTCAAGAGATTGACGACGTCCAATATAACTGTTGACTGTTGAACAGACTGTAAGAATCTACTCAGTCTCGCTTTGCTTCTGTAAATATAAGTTATATTTGAACCAAGTCTTCCGTCTCTGGTGGGGTCTGCTGTTATTAATCAGAATGACAGCAACAAAGGAGGGAACTGAAACATGCAAGAATGAGATGGGTAATGGAATAGAATACAGAAGAAATGTATTGAAGAGGAAAAAATGTGTGGAAATGATTGAGGTGGAGATGTGAGTGTACTTACCTAATTGCCTAATTCACCTATTTGTGCTTGCGGGGGTTGAGCTCTGGCTCTTTGGTCCCGCCTCTGAACTGTCAATCAACAGGTGTACAGGTTCCTGAGCCTACTGGGCTCTATCATATCTACACTTGAAGCTGTGTATGGAGTCAGCCTCCACCACATTAGTGCCTAATAGTAATAGTGTATTTGACTACGCCGGTGTGTGTGTGTGTGTGTGTGTGTGTGTGTGTGTGTGTGTGTGTGTGTGTGTGTGTGTGTGTGTGTGTGTGTGTGTGTGTGTGTGTGTGTGTGTGTGAAGTGCTCCATACAGAGTACCGGGAAATATGTACCGGGTATATGTGGGGGGAAATTATGTGATTACAACGCATATATGAATCAAGAAGCTGCGGGTCTTGATGAGATATATAAAGACATCGTTAAATGTTCTGAGGGAAGGTAATAAGAGGAGGTTTAGACAACTTGCAATTATCTTGAGATGATTTCGGGGCTTAGGCGTCCTCCGCGGCCCGGTCCTCGACCAGGCCTCCTTTTTGTTACACATCCCCCAGGAAGCAGCCCGTAGCAGCTGTCTAACTCCCAGGTACCTATTTACTGCTAGGTAACAGGGGGCATCTGGGTGAAAGAAACATTTTGCCCATTTGTCTCCGCCTTCACTGGGGATCGAACCCGGAACCTCTGGACTACGAATCTCAAGCGCTAGGATTGAATTCAACTGGGTTGAATTTTGATAAGGCAAAGAATAACTGTTATTTAAGGACTAGAAAATGGTTATGATCGTACCACTGCTAAAAAATAAAATGGAATATTATTTGTATAGCATCATACATGTATTTGTAGAGGATGTATAGTGGTCACAGTGTTTGGAGAACAAAATCGAAGAGAAAATATATGACAATATATGCATACTCTAGGGGTGTGTATGTGTGGTGTCACCCCGTTGTTTAATATACATATGAATACAGTCATGAGGGAAGGGAACGAATAGAAGAAAGCGCCAAGCCATTACGACTCTTATTGCCCTTAGAAGGAATTCGGATAAGGATTTGGGATGGGACGAGGGAAAGGAATGGTGCCTAACCGCTTGGACTGGACGGTAGAGCGACGGTCTCGCTTCATGCAGGTCGGTGTTCAATCCCCGACCGTCCGAGTGGTTGAGCACCATTCCTTTTCCCGTCCCATCCCAAATTCTTATCCTTATCCCATCCCAGTGCCATATAGACGTAATGGCTTGGCGCTTTCTTCTGATAGTTTGTCTGTTATGATAGCTGTCATGAGGAAGGTCAAGGGTGGAATATTTTACAAGAGCGTACCAAGTTTGTGACACAAGTAATAATAGTATGTTAATTTTTATACATGCAGATAATGCAGTTCTTAAAGTAAAGAATGATGCAGATTTATGGTGGTAAGTTTCAAAGTTATAATGATGTATGAGAAAACCTTCTTTCAGGGCGAATGCGAACAAAGGTGTTGCTGGTGGGAAGAGAAGTGAGTTTGTTGTGGTTAAGTTAGTGAGAATAACGGAGCATTAGAGGTGGTTGACCAGCTGTAACTGGTCAGCCACAATCAAAGGCTAAGATCTGCGATTTATACTAATAGGATTTTATGCAAGAAACAGCCTTGATCTGTCACCCTGTATTGTCTCTGTCACACATTGTCACAGGCGGAATTCGAAGATTGCTGGAAAGAGGGGAAGCAAATCAAACAGGAAAGCTGAGACAAAGATGAAAATGAGATGAGGAGGGGGAGGGGGCAGAAGATGAAGGAGGAGACTGATAGGAACGTAAAAACAAGGTACACAAGAAGATGATCACGTGAAGAAAACGAAACAAACATGAAGAAGAAGACAATTTTGACAGTAAAAAGTGATAAACAATAAGAAGGAGAAGGCAATCAGAGGAGGAAAAGAAAGGAAGAAAGAAAGAGAGAGAGAGAAGGGAGAGAAGAAAGACGCAAGCTTAAACATAAGAGAAACGGGAACTCACAAATACAAAGGGTGGATGAAGGAGATTAAAAAAAAAACTATGAACTGTAAAAGAAACACTGAAAAAGGATTAACGAGAATTTAAAAAACATATTCTGAGATTAAAAAGAAATTACGAGGACAAAAAATTAAAACAAAGATCTGTTAATGTAAACGAGGACACGTGAAGACACGTGGACACGTGAGGGCACGTGGACACGTTAGGACACTAGGACACGTGAGGACACGTGGACACGTGAGGACACGTGGACACGTGAGGACACGTGGACACGTGAGGACACGTGGACACGTGAGGACACGTGGACACGTTAGGACACTAGGACACGTGGACACGTGAGGACACGTGGACACGTGAGGACACGTGGACACGTGAGGACACGTGGACACGTGAGGACACGTGGACACGTGAGGACACGTGGACACGTGAGGACACGTGGACACGTCAGGAATCAGGAGCTTTGACAAATGCTTGGCTGGCAGGCTCATGCATGTATGACAAGGGAAATACGACATGTCCTAATTTGTATGTTTGTGTATTCTGACGGTCTTGTCATTAGTTCTGATGGGCGTGTGTGTGTGTGTGTGTGTGTGTGTGTGTGTGTGTGTGTGTATGTGTGTGTGTGTGTGTGTGTGTGTGTGTGTGTGTGTGTGTGTGTGTGTGTGTGTGTGTGTGTGTGTGTGTGTGTACTCACCAAATTGTACTCACCTAATTGTGCTTGCGGGGGTTGAGCTTTGGCTCTTTGGTCCCGCCTCTCAACTGTCAATCAAGTGGTGTACAGATTCCTGAGCCTGCTGGGCTCTATCATATCTACATTTGAAACTGTGTATGGAGTCAGCCTCCACCACATCACTGCCTAATGCATTCCATCCGTTAACTACTCTGACACTGAAAAAGTTATATCTAACGTCCCTGTGGCTCATGTGGGTACTCAATTTCCACTTGTGTCCCCTTGTTCGCGTACCACCCGTGTTAAACAGTCAATCTTAATCTACCCTGTCAATTCCTCTGAGAATTTTGTAAGTAGTGATCTCCCCTTACTCTTTTGTGTGTGTGTGTTGATGCATTTTTGTGTGTATAGATACTTGACCTCGGATCAGGGTTCGGGTTCTTAGATCAGGGTTCGGGCTCTTAGATCAGGGCTCGGGGTCCTCAGATAGCAGCTCAAGTTGCCCTGGTCGTGGCGGAAACTTAGGGAATACAACTTTCCAGAGTCTTCCTCTCCTCCTCCTCCCTACTACCAGGCCACACAAGATGTGCATCGACGGCCAGTGACGTGCTTGAAGTCTCTCTCTCTCTCTCTCTCTCTCTCTCTCTCTCTCTCTCTCTCTCTCTCTCTCTCTCTCTCTCTCTCTCTCTCTCTCTCTCTCTCTCTCTCTTTCTCAATCACACATTTATAATCGTATTCAATCTTCGAATCCCTCCTTTCCTTCTTATTGGAACAGATCCTCGACCTTTTCTTCCTCTCCCTCCTCCTCCTCCTGCAATTTCCCTTCCTCCTCCTCCTCCTCCTCCTCCCCTTGCTTCATACCCCCCAGGAAAACACTTACTCTTGGGATCAAAGTAATATTGAAATTCACCGTAATTCTTTACTTGCACTGCACTCGACTATTAAATATATATACTGATCAATATAATCTATGACGGAGTGAAGGCTCTGAAGTGGGCTTTTAGAGGAGGCGAGAGCGCACTTTCAATTAAGTTTCTAGAGCTTAATGGACGCTTCCTGCAGTAAATTAATTTCTGAAATGTCCCATAAGCGTTACCTGCCTCTCACCTGAGCCTCCTGTTATCTGTGGTGAGATGATAAGATAGATATACCGTGTATACTCACCTGTTTGTATTCACCTATATGGATTATTACGTATTCAGAGGGATATGTACTCGCCTATATCTTATATCGCCTTATACCTGAGTACTGGGAGGGAGTGCAGCCTCATACTTGCGTACCCCACATACCCGAGTACTGGTCGGGGTCTCATACCCACATACCCGAGTACTGGTCGGGGTCTCATACCCACATACCCGAGCACTGGTCGGGGTCTCGTACCCACATACCCGAGCATTGGTCGGGGTCTCGTACCCACATACCCGAGCACTGGTCGGGGTCTCGTACCCACATACCCGAGCACTGGTCGGGGTCTCGTACCCACATACCCGAGCACTGGTCGGGGTCTCATACCCACATTCCCGAGCACTGGTCGGGGTCTCGTACCCACATACCCGAATACTGGTCGGGGCCTCATACCCACATACCCGAGCACTGGTCGGGGTCTCATACCCACATACCCCGAGCACTGGTCTCGTACCCACATACCCGAATACTGGTCGGGGCCTCATACCCACATTCCCGAGCACTGGTCGGGGTCTCATACCCACATACCCCGAGCACTGGTCTCGTACCCACATACCCGAATACTGGTCGGGGTCTCATACCCACATACCCGAGCACTGGTCGGGGTCTCGTACCCACATACCCGAGTACTGGTCGGGGTCTCATACCCACATACCCGAGCACTGGTCGGGGTCTCGTACCCACATACCCGAGCATTGGTCGGGGTCTCGTACCCACATACCCGAGCACTGGTCGGGGTCTCGTACCCACATACCCGAGCACTGGTCGGGGTCTCGTACCCACATACCCGAGCACTGGTCGGGGTCTCATACCCACATTCCCGAGCACTGGTCGGGGTCTCATACCCACATACCCGAGCACTGGTCGGGGTCTCGTACCCACATACCCGAATACTGGTCGGGGTCTCATACACACATACCCGAGCACTGGTCGGGGTCTCATACCCACATACCCGAGCACTGGTCGGGGTCTCATACCCACATACCCGAACACTGGTCGGGGTCTCATACCCACATACCCGAGCACTGGTCGGGGTCTCATACCCACATACCCGAGCACTGGTCGGGGTCTCGTACCCACATACCCGAGCATTGGTCGGGGTCTCATACCCACAAACCCAGGCACTGGTCGGGGCCTCGTACCCACAAACCCAGGCACTGATTTTAAAAGCATCTTCGCCGAATACCCATATGATGGGGACGCCCCAAACAGTGCGGTCTTTGTAATGTAATTATCGGGAAAAAGTGATAGGGCTTTCTCCTGAGCCATTACGATTATATAACACTTGGAAGGGGTCAGGATAAGGATTTGGGATGGGACGGGGGGAAGGAATGGTGCTCAACTCCTTAGACGGTCGGGGATTGACCGCCGACCTTCATGAAGTGAGACCCTCGCTCTACCGTCCAGCCCAAGTAGTTGGGCAACTTGTGGGGGGATGGGGAAAAGAGGGAGGCAGACAGACAAACAAATATAGACAACTTAGAGGGGGGGGGGTTACTTGGCGTTGTGTTTGTAGCAAACTAGATTTTGTTGTAAGAAATTATTCGGTATTCTTCAGTATCTTCATCACTGTAACTCTCCTCCCTACACACCATCTTCGTCCCTATCATTATTTGTACTACCCAGACACCGCTGGGTACCCCAACTACAATTATTATTATTATTATTATTATTATTATTATTATTATTATTATTATTATTATTATTATTGTTATCACTACCTTCTTTCTCTTTCAAAACCTTCCTCGCCGCTGACACTCACAAAACTTTGCAGGGTGACCAGTCACTTTGGAAAGTTTTATGAGTCTAACCTGAAGCGTCAGGCCCCCAACTTCGAACAGGCTGACAATCACCTATTCTCTTTCATAGCTCTAAATATACAAATGGAATAGCTTACATAACAAAAATAGAAGGAAACAGAGAAAGAGAGAATTGTGAAAGGAGTCTAAATATTGACACGAGAAACCCCCCCTTTCCAAGAATAACACGTCCACATCCATATTCTATATCAGGATTCCCGCAATACAAAACCCGAATTTTAGGAAACGGAACACAGAGTCAACACACTCTCTGAAAAAAAAACACAAAAACAATGGAAATTTAAAGCCGGGAGCAGAGTGGATTGGACAAAATCTCACACCATAAGGCCCGGGACGCTGCCTCGGAGATTTCATGGAAAAGTCAAAGATTTTGGACTTTTTTGTGTGTCAAGTTGGTACTTGTGAGATTTCAACAACTTATTTGACCCGAATTGGATTACCGGATCGAACGAAACATTTAGTAACTTCTTTTTATTAACCTGATCTTTCAAACTCTTCACATAGCGGTAAATAAGTACGAGGGAGTTAGTCGACTATTGTGGGTGGCATCTTGGGAAAGGGTCAGTACTATGCGTGAATTAAAACGCAAGGTGTTTCAATAGACATTATCCAGTTGTATTGTTTGCTTTGTTTTCTCCACCTTTGCTCTGTTAAAATGTTACATGTTACAAAATGTAACTTTCAAAATTTTAAAATGTTAAAATGTTACATATCATTATTGCACAAAAACAATGGTGTTTTGCAAAGAGTTGGTTCTAGACCGTCTCACTGCTCTCACTCTTAGAAGTAAGAGTGAGTAATCCCACATCCTCGTGGTGGGGAAGGGGGAGAGGCCTTATCAGGGCGAAAGCGCCAAGCCTTTACCACTATAGTACTGGGAAGGGGCCAGGATAAGGATTTGGGATGGGACGGGGTTTAGGAATGGTGGGATTACCAGTTAATTTGTCGTTTCTTATCGTTTATGCTAGAAGGAACATCAGGAGAAAGCGCCAAGCCATTACGACTATATAGCACGTGGAAAAGTTCAGAATAAGGATTTGGGATGGGACGGGGGAGGGGGGAAATGAATGGTCCCCAACCATTTGGACGGTCGGGGATTGAACGCCGGCCTGTATGAAGCGAGACAGTCGTTCTACCGTCCAGTCCAAGTGGAAATAATAGTAAGTTCACGGTTTGTCGTCGTGGATGTGAGAATACTTGACAGAATTCTTGGCAACAAGTTTGACAATATTCCCAAGACTGTCTCTTCAGTGTAAACTTTACCACAACAAAGTATTTAGAACATCAAATGTCTCTCTGTCTCATGGTGTATGTCGTGATGCTGCATCCTGCTCCCTTACACAGGATACCAACCACACCCTCCAGGATACCAACCACACCCTCCAGGAGCCACAGGATATCAACCACACCCTCCAGGAGCCACAGGATATCAACCACACCCTCCAGGAGCCACAAGTTACCAACCACACCCTCCAGGAGCCACAAGATACCAACCAAACCCTCCAGGAGCCACAAGATACCAACCACACCCTCCAGGAGCCACAAGTTACCAACCACACCCTCCAGGAGCCACAAGTTACCAACCACACCCTCCAGGAGCCACAAGTTACCAACCACACCCTCCAGGAGCCACAAGTTACCAACCACACCCTCCAGGAGCCACAAGTTACCAACCACACCCTCCAGGAGCCACAAGATACCAACCACACCCTCCAGGAGCCACAAGTTACCAACCACACCCTCCAGGAGCCACAAGTTACCAACCACACACTCCAGGAGCCACAAGTTACCAACCACACCCTCCAGGAGCCACAAGTTACCAACCACACCCTCCAGGAGCCACAAGTTACCAACCACACCCTCCAGGAGCCACAAGTTACCAACCAAACTCTCCAGGAGCCACAAGTTACCAACCACACCCTTCAGGAGCCACAGGATACCAACCACACCCTCCAGGAGCCACAAGATACAAACCACACCCTCCAGGTATCCATGACCTGTGAGCAAAATACTTGAACAGGCAATTTCAATTTAGTCCTTTAGATCACCCGTTCCGTATATATAATAATAATAATAATAATAATAATAATAAATGTCATATACATTTACATATCCAAATGTGAGTAAATTTCATATAAAGGACATTTACAAAGTGTCTTTTTTCTACAGTAAACCCTGCATAAAGCAAGAGTATTATAGTACACATTTGCACTATAGGACAAAAGTTCACGTGGATCGAAAAAGCTGCCTCTGAGCGCTATATTGCAAGGGGATGAAAATCGGAATTTAGTTACTGAGGGGGAGAAAAACACGCAGGTGGCTGTGTTTGTTGGTGTGGAGGAGAAATAATAAAAAGTGGTGATATCCTTCGCTGTTTTGTGACGCTTAGGGTTCAAAGCCACGTGATTAATTTGTATGAACTAGTGAACTTTTAGTTATGGAATAAGTTATGGAGAGATGGAATAACCAATCGAGTGGAAAAGGCATTAATTTCTTCCCGGCAATATCGTTCCGTTCTATAAAAGGAATTTCATCGTGAAGTGGAAAATATGATTGAAAGTTATGACTGAACAAAACACGACAGAAACAAATGTAAAAAATGTTCTTGGTAAATCTGGTCGAAAGAGTTCACGATAATTATTTTTATTCTACGGCTCTCTACTTTGACCAAAGATTCAGTGTAACTAGAAATGCACAACTGTCCATCCTTATACCCGGGCACCGCCGGCCACTTACACCATCTACAACCATCTACATCAGTACACACCAGCTTCGCTATACGCACAGACCTCATAACTGTATGCTGACGAGGAGTCACAATAACGTGGCTGAAATATGTTAACCAAACCACACACTAGAAAGTGAAGAGACGACGACGTTTCAGTCCGTTCTAGACCATTCTCAAGTCGATTGTGCTGATACACTCACCACTGTAACCATCGCTGTAACCACATTACCTACACACTGTCCTCATAAACAAGAGTAAACTACATGCGAGACACTAACATTTAACCATCTTGAAAATATTATGCAACATGAATCTAAGTAAGGATGGAATCTAGTTATTTAGCGAAGTTGAAAGGTAGTTTCGAAACGGGGTATGGTGGTTAACCTGTAACCCTCCCTCCCTCCCTTCCCAAACCTCTCCCTCCCTCCCTCCCCCCACCCCCTCCCCGCCTATGACCACCCCCCCCCCCCCCAACAATCACCAGTCACCCTGCAAAGTTTGATTAGACTGATTCAACGCTACTCTTGTGTATTATGTCCACCGGGCTCTTCCTTCTTCCAGGTTACTTCTCAAACCAAAGCTCACTATTATCTTCACGACACTGCCACACGCTCTGTGACATCTCGCAAACTTCCACCTTTCATTACGAGTCTATGTTACTTATCTGTCGAATTTTCGACATGCAATTTCCACCCGAGTGAGTCGGCCAGGAACTATACACGCAGGAGAGGGACTCACTCAGCGATTATAGCCCCTCTCCGTGCATTAGTCAGGTCTGATTGGTTGCCCAGGGTTTTCAAAGACCTGATCTCCTCCCTCGAAAGACGCCATTACGCGAAGATTTCCCGCCTTAAATACGTACTGCTGCTTCACTAGTTTAATTCTGTATTTATTTCATTGCCATTTATAAACACCTTAGTTCTTGTATTCTCACACAAGGAATCACTAAATGTAACGTAACGTGTCCCTACTACATTGCATCAGATTTAATGATAACATGCGTCTCTTCCTGACCCTGGAGCTGCCTTCCTGGAACACGAAGCTATATAAAAACGGGTTATATAGAGTTAATGACATGGAGAGGGGAAAAAAGGTTTCATTTCAGGGATACCTTCATTTCAAATTGTGTGTGAGTGGGCGGATGGGTGAACAGGTGTGTGTGTGTGTGTGTGTGTGTGTGTGTGTGTGTGTGTGTGTGTGTGTGTGTGTGTGTGTGTGTGTGTGTGTGTGTGTGTGTGTGGGCGGGTGATTGGACAAGTGTACTCACCTAATTGTGCCTGCAGGATCGAGTATTGACTCTTGGATCCCGAATTTCTTGCCTTCGGTTGTTTACAGCAATAACTCCTGTCCCATTTCTCTATCATATCTGATTTTAAAATTATGAATAGAGTTTGCTTCCACAACCTGCTCCTTAACGTATATTAGAAATTCAACCGGTCCCAGCACCGATCCTTGAGGTACTCTACTCGTTACTGTTCGCCAGTCCGACTTCTCGCCCTTTACTGTTACTCTCTGGTTCCTTCCTGTTAGGTAGTTCCTTACCCATGCTAGGACCTTTCCGCTTACTCCCGCCTGCCTCTCAAGTTTGAATAGCAGTCTCATGTGCGGTACTATATTAAAGGCTTTTTTAACAGTCCAGAAATATGCAGTCTGCCCAACCTTCTCTGGCCTGCCTTATTCTCGTTATTTTATCATAGAATTCTAAAAGATTTGTTAGGCAAGATTTCCCTTTCCAGAACCCATGTTGGTGCTTGTTTACAAACCTAATGTTCTCTATGGGTGCAACCAGTCTAAGCCTAATTATTATTTCAAGTATTTTGCAAGGGATGCTTGTCAGTAATACAGGTCTGTAGTTAAGAGCCTCCTCCCTATTCCCTATCCAGAAAATTGGTACGACATTTGCCTTCTTCCAGCAACTGGGCAATTCTCCCGACATAAGTGATTCATTAAAGATCCTTGCCAGAGGCACGCTGAGGGCCTGCGCTGCCTCTTTTAGTATCCACGGTGATACTTTGTCTGGTCCAACTGCTTTAGTTGCATCCAGTATTGTCAGCTATTTCATTACTTCCTCTGCTGTCACCTCTATATCGGATAGTCTTTCATCTAGGGTAATAACAATGGGAGCTGGTCAGGCTCGGTTGTGAACACTCCATGGAAACTTGCATTCAGTGCCTCGCAGATTTCCTTGTCACTTTCTGTATATGCCTCTTCTGTTTTCCTTAGTCTTGTCACTTGGTTCTTCACCGACATTTTTCTTCTTATATGGGTATGTAGTAATTTAGGTTGTTTTTTTCACTTTGATCGCAATATCGTTCTCATAATTTCTTTCCGATACTCTTCTTATGTTAAAGTAATCGTTCCTAGCTTTGTTACATCTAATCCTGTTGTCTTTGGCCCTTTGTTTATTGTACTTCCTCCACTTCCTCCTGCTTCTCATTTTTGCTTCCTGACACTGCCTATTAAACCATTGGTTATTATATTCCCTTCTACTTTTTTCGTTTACTGTTCGTATAAATCTCTCTTTAACCTTTTTCATTTCCATATGACTAGGTCCATCATATCTTGGACTGTTTTTCCTCTAATTTCTTCCTCCCACTGCACTTCTCACAGATAGTTCCTTATCCTCCTGTAGTCCCCTTTCCTGTAGTCAACTCTCCTTTCCCAGACATCTTGTCCAGTGGTCACAATTTTAATTTCCATCATGTAGTCGAAGACTAGGACACAATAGTCACTAGCTCCTAGAGGTATTTCATGTTCCAAATTCTCGATGTCTTCTATGTTCTGGGTGAAAATCAGGTCTAATAGGCTCGGTGTATCTTTCTATCTTCTTTCCCTAGTGTCTTCCTTCACATGTTGTGTTAAGAAATTAGTATCTATAACGTCTACTAACTTCGCTCCCCACGTTTCCTCCCCGCCATGGGGATTCTTTGATTCCTAATTGATCTCTCCATGATTTAGGTCCTCCATGACCAGCAGTTTCGCTCTCATTCTGTGAGCTATTGTTGCTGTCCTCTGCAGTTCATCTATGCACGTCTTGTTGTTGTCATCATACTCCGGCCTGGGATCTTCTACTGTTTGGTGGGGGGATTGTAGATTTTCAAGATCACAATTTTCCTCCCATCTGCTATCAGAGTCCCATGAATGGAGCTTGTGCTTTCATTGGTACCCCAGTTTTCCAGGTCTTCAAACTTCCATTTCAGCTTTATTAGAAGAGCTACTCCCCCCTCCCTGTCTTTGTGTCCTTTCTTTTCTTATCACTTAGGTGGATATTGTGCTAACTGACAACGTGTTGAGCACAAGCGGCCAAGACACAGAGTGTAGCACGTTCTGCATCTTTATATCAACAACAAAAATGGAGATCTCTTGTAACGTCACATTCCTGAGAGGTTATCTGCAGGAAGACAGTGTATCAGCAGTCACAGAAGACCAGCAATAGTCCGTCTAGTGTGTGCCAGCGAACTCGTAATAACTTATGAGTGCTGTTAATTGCTGCCTCAAGACAGCGGATGAGCCCTCATGACTTGGCCTATCACATTTCAGAATGAGTGCAAGTTGTGATTATTTAGCAGCTGAGTGAAGGCCATGCTGTCTGCACTCTGAGATGATGGTCATGTATACGGGACAACCATGATTCTTGAAGGATAAAAAAAGGTCCTCTGAAGTGTTCAGTGTTCACAGTGGTACTCGATTGTTCTATTCATGGATTAAAGAGGACTTAAGGCCCTAAATGAGTGTTTAGGATGGAAACACTGAACCAGCACCCCCCCCCCCCCCACCTCCTTAAACTCTTGAGAATACAAGAACAACTCTGTGGTAAATGACAATTACTTAGTGCTTGGTTATTTCCACTTTAAGATTATTCTTGGTAATAACGTTCAGCTTGTTGGAGAGAGTCGCAGCCTGGAGACAGTGATGAAGACACACGCTCAAATGAGTCAATTCCATTACTAATTACAGCCATAATGTGTCATTGCAGTTATTATAGCTATTGTCAGTGTTAATGATTACAGCGATAATATATCATTGCAGTTCATTATTACCGCTATAATGCATCATTTCAGCTAATTAACTCCTGAAGGGTCAATATTGTATTTACATTTTTTTATTGCTATATTTTGATTTTAACTGGACGCTTTGATTCCATTATCATGCTTGAAAAGCTTTCAGATACTGTTTAATTGTTTACAAAATTATGCTAAATAATTCATAGCCTATTAAACATTTTTCATCAGTAACATAAATGCTAAATTTTTACTACATCTGCAATCTCTCTAATAAATAACAGCTTGTATAACCCTCTATTGATGTTAAAGATATTATGATTGTATTTTATTAAGCAAAAGCTAATTATTTTACAAAATATAGATAATGACGTATATTTTACAATCGAGTGGATATATTCCATCATGTTTACAACTGAGCGGTCATAATCCCTCAAGTGTAGCTGCGGGCTCGCCATAGCCCGTGCTACTTGGAACTTTTTGTTCCAAGTAGCGAATCTTAAACAACAACAACCTCAAGTGTAGAAATGAGTGGTTATATTTCTCATGTACACCGTTTTGATTAGATAGATGTGAGATTTCAACAACTTATTTGACCCGAATTGGATTACCGGATCGAACGAAACATTTAGTAACTTCTTTTTATTAACCTGATCTTTCAAACTCTTCACATAGCGGTAAATAAGTACGAGGGAGTTAGTCGACTATTGTGGGTGGCATCTTGGGAAAGGGTCAGTAATATGCGTGAAGTAAAACGCAAGGTGTTTCAATAGACATTATCCAGTTGTATTGTTTGCTTTGTTTTCTCCACCTTTGCTCTGTTAAAATGTTACATGTTACAAAATGTAACTTTCAAAATTTTAAAATGTTAAAATGTTACATATCATTATTGCACAAAAACAATGGTGTTTTGCAAAGAGTTGGTTCTAGACCGTCTCACTGCTCTCACTCTTAGAAGTAAGAGTGAGTAATCCCACATCCTCGTGGTGGGGAAGGGGGAGAGGCCTTATCAGGGCGAAAGCGCCAAGCCTTTACCACTATAGTACTGGGAAGGGGCCAGGATAAGGATTTGGGATGGGACGGGGGTTAGGAATGGTGGGATTACCAGTTAATTTGTCGTTTCTTATCGTTTATGCTGGAAGGAACATCAGGAGAAAGCGCCAAGCCATTACGACTATATAGCACGTGGAAAAGTTCAGAATAAGGATTTGGGATGGGACGGGGGGGGGGGGGGGAAATGAATGGTCCCCAACCATTTGGACGGTCGGGGATTGAACGCCGGCCTGTATGAAGCGAGACAGTCGTTCTACCGTCCAGTCCAAGTGGAAATAATAGTAAGTTCACGGTTTGTCGTCGTGGATGTGAGAATACTTGACAGAATTCTTGGCAACAAGTTTGACAATATTCCCAAGACTGTCTCTTCAGTGTAAACTTTACCACAACAAAGTATTTAGAACATCAAATGTCTCTCTGTCTCATGGTGTATGTCGTGATGCTGCATCCTGCTCCCTTACACACGATACCAACCACACCCTCCAGGATACCAACCACACCCTCCAGGAGCCACAGGATATCAACCACACCCTCCAGGAGCCACAGGATATCAACCACACCCTCCAGGAGCCACAAGTTACCAACCACACCCTCCAGGAGCCACAGGATATCAACCACACCCTCCAGGAGCCACAGGATATCAACCACACCCTCCAGGAGCCACAGGATATCAACCACACCCTCCAGGAGCCACAAGTTACCAACCACACCCTCCAGGAGCCACAGGATATCAACCACACCCTCCAGGAGCCACAAGTTACCAACCACACCCTCCAGGAGCCACAGGATATCAACCACACCCTCCAGGAGCCACAAGTTACCAACCACACCCTCCAGGAGCCACAGGATATCAACCACACCCTCCAGGAGCCACAAGTTACCAACCACACCCTCCAGGAGCCACAAGTTACCAACCACACCCTCCAGGAGCCACAAGTTACCAACCACACACTCCAGGAGCCACAAGTTACCAACCACACCCTCCAGGAGCCACAAGTTACCAACCACACCCTCCAGGAGCCACAAGTTACCAACCACACCCTCCAGGAGCCACAAGTTACCAACCACACCCTCCAGGAGCCACAAGTTACCAACCAAACTCTCCAGGAGCCACAAGTTACCAACCACACCCTTCAGGAGCCACAGGATACCAACCACACCCTCCAGGAGCCACAAGATACAAACCACACCCTCCAGGAGCCACAAGTTACCAACCACACCCTCCAGGAGCCACAAGTTACCAACCAAACTCTCCAGGAGCCACAAGTTACCAACCACACCCTTCAGGAGCCACAGGATACCAACCACACCCTCCAGGAGCCACAAGTTACCAACCACACCCTCCAGGTATCCATGACCTGTGAGCAAAATACTTGAACAGGCAATTTCAATTTAGTCCTTTAGATCACCCGTTCCGTATATATAATAATAATAATAATAATAATAATAATAATAAATGTCATATACATTTACATATCCAAATGTGAGTAAATTTCATATAAAGGACATTTACAAAGTGTCTTTTTTCTACAGTAAACCCTGCATAAAGCAAGAGTATTATAGTACACATTTGCACTATAGGACAAAAGTTCACGTGGATCGAAAAAGCTGCCTCTGAGCGCTATATTGCAAGGGGATGAAAATCGGAATCTAGTTACTGAGGGGGAGAAAAACACGCAGGTGGCTGTGTTTGTTGGTGTGGAGGAGAAATAATAAAAAGTGGTGATATCCTTCGCTGTTTTGTGACGCTTAGGGTTCAAAGCCACGTGATTAATTTGTATGAACTAGTGAACTTTTAGTTATGGAATAAGTTATGGAGAGATGGAATAACCAATCGAGTGGAAAAGGCATTAATTTCTTCCCGGCAATATCGTTCCGTTCTATAAAAGGAATTTCATCGTGAAGTGGAAAATATGATTGAAAGTTATGACTGGACAAAACACGACAGAAACAAATGTAAAAAATGTTCTTGGTAAATCTGGTCGAAAGAGTTCACGATAATTATTTTTATTCTACGGCTCTCTACTTTGACCAAAGATTCAGTGTAACTAGAAATGCACAACTGTCCATCCTTATACCCGGGCACCGCCGGCCACTTACACCATCTACAACCATCTACATCAGTACACAGCAGCTTCGCTATACGCACAGACCTCATAACTGTATGCTGACGAGGAGTCACAATAACGTGGCTGAAATATGTTGACCAAACCACACACTAGAAAGTGAAGGGACGACGACGTTTCAGTCCGTTCTAGACCATTCTCAAGTCGATTGTGCTGATACACTCACCACTGTAACCATCGCTGTAACCACATTACCTACACACTGTCCTCATAAACAAGAGTAAACTACATGCGAGACACTAACATTTAACCATCTTGAAAATATTATGCAACATGAATCTAAGTAAGGATGGAATCTAGTTATTTAGCGAAGTTGAAAGGTAGTTTCGAAACGGGGTATGTCACCCTGCAAAGTTTGATTAGACTGATTCAACGCTACTCTTGTATATTATGTCCACCGGGCTCTTCCTTCTTCCAGGTTACTTCTCAAACCAAAGCTCACTATTATCTTCACGACACTGCCACACGCTCTGTGACATCTCGCCAGCTTCCAGCTTTCATTACGAGTCTATGTTACTTATCTGTCGAATTTTCGACATGCAATTTCCACCCGAGTGAGTCGGCCAGGAACTATACACGCAGGAGAGGGACTCACTCAGCGATTATAGCCCCTCTCCGTGCATTAGTCAGGTCTGATTGGTTGCCCAGGGTTTTCAAAGACCTGATCTCCTCCCTCGAAAGACGCCATTACGCGAAGATTTCTCGCCTTAAATACGTACTGCTGCTTCACTAGTTTAATTTTGTATTTATTTCATTGCCATTTATAAACACCTTAGTTCTTGTATTCTCACACAAGGAATCACTAAATATAACGTAACGTGTCCCTACTACACTGCATCAAATTTAATGATAACATGCGTCTCTTCCTGACCCTGGAGCTGCCTTCCTGGAACACGAAGCTATATAAAAACGGGTTATATAGAGTTAATGACATGGAGAGGGGAAAAAAGGTTTCATTTCAGGGATACCTTCATTTCAAATTGTGTGTGAGTGGGCGGGTGGGTGAACAGGTGTGTGTGTGTGTGTGTGTGTGTGTGTGTGTGTGTGTGTGTGTGTGTGTGTGTGTGTGTGTGTGTGTGTGTGTGTGTGTGTGTGGGCGGGTGATTGGACAAGTGCACTCACTAACTTATTTGTACTCACCTAATTGTGCCTGCAGGATCGAGTATTGACTCTTGGATCCCAAATTTCTTGCCTTCGGTCGTTTACAGCAATGACTCCTGTCCCATTTCTCTATCATATCCAATTTTAAAATTATGAATAGAGTTTGCTTCCACAACCTGCTCCTTAACGTATATTAGAAATTCAACCGGTCCCAGCACCGATCCTTGAGGTACTCCACTCGTTACTGTTCGCCAGTCCGACTTCTCGCCCTTTACTGTTACTCTCTGGCTCCTTCCCTGTTAGGTAGTTCCTTACCCATGCTAGGGCCTTTCCGCTTACTCCCGCCTGCCTCTCAAGTTTGAATAGCAGTCTCATGTGCGGTACTGTATTAAAGTTTTTTTTTAACAGTCCAGAAATATGCAGTCTGCCCGTCCTTCTCTGGCCTGCCTTATTCTCGTTATTTTATCATAGAATTCTAAAAGATTTGTTAGGCATGATTTCCCTGTCCAGAACCCATATTGGTGTTTGTTTACAAACCTAATGTTCTCTATGGGTGCAACCAGTCTAAGCCTAATTATTATTTAAAGTATTTTGCAAGGGATGCTTGTCAGTGATACAGGTCTGTAGTTAAGAGCCTCCTCCCTATTCCCTATCCAGAAAATTGGTACGACATTTGCCTTCTTCCAGCAACTGGGCAATTCTCCCGACATAAGTGATTCATTAAAGATCCTTGCCAGAGGCACGCTGAGGGCCTGCGCTGCCTCTTTTAGTATCCACGATGATACTTTGTCTGTTCCAACTGCTTTAGTTGCATCCAGTATTGTCAGCCATTTCATTACTTCCTCTGCTGTCACCTCTATATCGGATAGTCTTTCATCTAGGGTAATAACAATGGGAGCTGGTCAGGCTCGGTTGTGAACACTCTATGGAAACTTCCATTCAGTGCCTCGCAGATTTCCTTGTCACTTTCTGTATATGCCTCTTCTGTTTTCCTTAGTCTTGTCACTTGGTTCTTCACCGACATTTTTCTTCTTATATGACTGTGTAGTAACTTAGGTTGTTTTTTTCACTTTGATCGCAATATCGTTCTCATAATTTCTTTCCGATACTCTTCTTATGTTAAAGTAATCGTTCCTAGCTTTGTTACATCTAATCCTGTTGTCTTTGGCCCTTTGTTTTTTGTACTTCCTCCACTTCCTCCTGCTTCTCATTTTTGCTTCCTGACACTGCCTATTAAACCATTGGTTATTATATTCCCTTCTACTTTTTTCGTTTACTGTTCGTATAAATCTCTCTATAACCTTTTTCATTTCCATATGACTAGGTCCATCATATCTTGGACTGTTTTTCCTCTAATTTCTTCCTCCCACTGCACTTCTCACAGATAGTTCCTTATCCTCCTGTAGTCCCCTTTCCTGTAGTCAACTCTCCTTTCCCAGACATCTTGTCCAGTGGTCACAATTTTAATTTCCATCATGTAGTCGAAGACTAGGACACAATAGTCACTAGCTCCTAGAGGTATTTCATGTTCCAAATTCTCGATGTCTTCTATGATCTGGGTGAAAATCAGGTCTAATAGGCTCGGTGTATCTTTCTATCTTCTTTCCCTTGTGTCTTCCTTCACATGTTGTGTTAAGAAATTAGTATCTATAACGTCTACTAACTTCGCTCCCCACGTTTCCTCCCCGCCATGGGGATTCTTTGATTCCTAATTGATCTCTCCATGATTTAGGTCCTCCATGACCAGCAGTTTCGCTCTCATTCTGTGAGCTATTGTTGCTGTCCTCTGCAGTTCATCTATGCACGTCTTGTTGTTGTCATCATACTCCGGCCTGGGATCTTCTACTGTTTGGTGGGGGGGATTGTAGATTTTCAAGATCACAATTTTCCTCCCATCTGCTATCAGAGTCCCATGAATGGAGCTTGTGCTTTTATTGGTACCCCAGTTTTCCAGGTCTTCAAACTTCCATTTCAGCTTTATTAGAAGAGCTACTCCCCCTCCCTGTCTTTGTGTCCTTTCTTTTCTTATCACTTAGGTGGATATTGTGCTAACTGACAACGTGTTGAGCACAAGCAGCCAAGACACAGAGAGTAGCAAGTTCTGCATCTTTATATCAACAACAAAAATGGAGATCTCTTGTAACGTCACATTCCTGAGAGGTTATCTGCAGGAAGACAGTGTATCAGCAGTCACAGAAGACCAGCAATAGTCCGTCTAGTGTGTGCCAGCGAACTCGTAATAACTTATGAGTGCTGTTAATTGCTGCCTCAAGACAGCGGATGAGCCCTTATGACTTGGCCTATCACATTTCAGAATGAGTGCAAATTGTGATTATTTAGCAGCTGAGTGAAGGCCATGCTGTCTGCACTCTGAGATGATGGTCATGTATACGGGACAACCATGATTCTTGAAGGATAAAAAAAAGGTCCTCTGAAGTGTTCAGTGTTCACAGTGGTACTCGATTGTTCTATTCATGGATTAAAGAGGACTTAAGGCCCTAAATGAGTGTTTAGGATGGAAACACTGAACCAGCACCCCCCCCCCCCCCCCACCTCCTTAAACTCTTGAGAATACAAGAACAACTCTGTGGTAAATGACAATTACTTAGTGCTTGGTTATTTCCACTTTAAGATTATTCTTGGTAATAACGTTCAGCTTGTTGGAGAGAGTCGCAGCCTGGAGACAGTGATGAAGACACACGCTCTAATGAGTCAATTCCATTACTAATTACAGCCATAATGTGTCATTGCAGTTATTATAGCTATTGTCAGTGTTAATGATTACAGCGATAATATATCATTGCAGTTCATTATTACCGCTATAATGCATCATTTCAGCTAATTAACTCCTGAAGGGTCAATATTGTATTTACATTTTTTTATTACTATATTTTGATTTTAACTGGACGCTTTGATTCCATTATCATGCTTGAAAAGCTTTCAGATACTGTTTAATTGTTTACAAAATTATGCTAAATAATTCATAGCCTATTAAACATTTTTCATCAGTAACATAAATGCTAAATTTTTACTACATCTGCAATCTCTCTAATAAATAACAGCTTGTATAACCCTCTATTGATGTTAAAGATATTATGATTGTATTTTATTAAGCAAAAGTTAATTATTTTACAAAATATAGATAATGACGTATATTTTACAATCGAGTGGATATATTCCATCATGTTTACAACTGAGCGGTCATAATCCCTCAAGTGTAGCTGCGGGCTCGCCATAGCCCGTGCTACTTGGAACTTTTTGTTCCAAGTAGCGAATCTTAAACAACAACAACAACAACACCCTCAAGTGTAGAAATGAGTGGTTATATTTCTCATGTGTACGACTTAAGTGGTCGTATTCCCCATGTACACCGTTTTGATTAGATAGATCGTCACAGTGATCGACACAGTGATCGTCACAGTGATCGTCACAGTGATCGTCACAGTGATCGTCACAGTGATCGTCACAGTGATCGTCACAGTGATCGACACAGTGATCGTCACAGTGATCGTCACAGTGATCGTCACAGTGATCGTCACAGTGATCGTCACAGTGATCGTCACAGTGATCGTCACAGTGATCGACACAGTGATCGTCACAGTGATCGTCACAGTGATCGTCACAGTGATCGTCACAGTGATCGTCACAGTGATCGACACAGTGATCGTCACAGTGATCGTCACAGTGATCGTCACAGTGATCGTCACAGTGATCGTCACAGTGATCGTCACAGTGATCGTCACAGTGATCGTCACAGTGATCGACACAGTGATCGTCACAGTGATCGTCACAGTGATCGTCACAGTGATCGACACAGTGATCGACACAGTGATCGTCACAGTAATCGTCACAGGGATCGTCACCGTGATCGACACAGTGATCGACACAGTGAGTGCTGTGTTCTTCAACATACTGATCAGTTCCCTCAACAGACACTCTGGCAGGTTGTGTGTGTGGGGGGGGGGGACGTGTCCACGTGTTGAGACTGACAAGTTCTCAGTCAACAATATTTTAAGCGTGTAAATTTGTCGAAAGTAAAATCAAAACTTGTGATCGCTTTGCTCACTGCTGCGATGGCTTCCCATGTGATTAACTTCCCATTATCTCTATCTCTCTCTCTCTCTCTCTCTCTCTCTCTCTCTCTCTCTCTCTCTCTCTCTCTCTCTCTCTCTCTCTCTCTCTCTCTCTCTCTCTCTCTCTCTCTCTCTCTCTCTTTGTCTTCCTACCTTTCTATGCCTCTGTATCTTTCTCTGTATCTTTATCTCTTTTTCTTTCTATCTCTCTGTATTTCTACCTCAGTATTTTTTTTTATCTCTCTCTCAGAGTCCAACCAATAGGGCTGGATGGTAGAGTGACGGTCTCACTTCATGCAGGTCGACGTTCAATCCCGACCGTCCAAGTGGTTAGGCACCATTCCTTCCCCACCGTCCCATCCCAAATCAAACAAAACATATTTTTTTATTTTATTTTTTTAGGTAGAGCTATAATAAGGAAATACCTTTCACGACAGCTCATTACGAGCGAGGCTCGTGTCGCCTCAGTTAGACGCGTCTCATGAATGGCTAATTATTTCTTCATCTCTTCCGAGAGGTTTTCATATTCGTGTCATTGAGTATCACAGCCGGGTTGGGGGTTCCTGGCGAGTCTGCTCACCTATCGCAAGACTTATTCAAGCTTTGCGTGTGTTTGGTGCAAAGTTAGCCGAGGATAGATCCTTTCCCTATCGTGATCGAACGTCAACGTCTTAATAGTTTGGTACTGGTGAGGCGTCATGTATGTTACATGAGAGAAAATGTCGCTGAGGTTTTATTTTAAGAAAACGACATGGGAAGAGAGTTGAAGTTCGACGCAGGGGTGGACCTGGAGACCTGTCTCTGTATCTTATTGAGGCTCACCAGTCCAGCCCCCAACTGGCACGTGGACAACCAGTCCAGCCCCCAACTGGCACGTGGACAACCAGTCCAGCCCCCCACTGTCACGTGGACAACCAGTCCAGCCCCCAACTGGCACGTGGACAACCAGTCCAGCCCCCCACTGTCACGTGGACAACCAGTCCAGCCCCCCACTGTCACGTGGACAACCAGTCCAGCCCCCCACTGTCAAGTGGACAACCAGTCCAGCCCCCAATGTCACACTTTCACCTCCCCAGCTGCCTACCCGAGGCCACATGGTCGTGTTGTAGACACATGATAGAGAAAAGACCTTGGAAGCTGCATCTTGGTCGAGTCCTGTGGCAGTGAAGATCCGTCACTGCCAAAGACAGGTGACACCCGGTTGGGCACCACCCCCCACTCTCTCTCCCTCATTCCCACCCCACTCTCCCCTCATTCCCACCCCACTCTCCACTCATTCCCACCCCACTCTCCACTCATTGCCACCCCACTCTCCACTCATTCCCACCCCACTCTCCACTCATTCCCACCCCACTCTCCACTCATTCCCACCCCACTCTCCACTCATTCCCACCCCACTCTCCACTCATTCCCACCCCACTCTCCACTCATTTCCACCCCACTCTCCCCTCATTCCCACCCCATTCTCCCCCCATCCAATTCACCCCACGAGACTGTCCCCTCTCCCCGTCCCCACCTCACCCTTCCATCACCCCCTCCAATCATCTCCCCAATATTGAACATCGTACAACAGTGTTCATATAATTGTCAGTAGGCAACCTCAGTGCAACGAAGCTGAAGACTTTTGCTTTATCCCGAAGTAGACACCTGAGTAACTCGAGAGAGAGAGAGAGAGAGAGGGAGAGAGAGAGAGAGAGAGAGAGAGAGAGAGAGAGAGAGAGAGAGAGAGAGAGAGAGGGAGAGGGAGGGAGAGAGAGAGAGAGACAGAGAGAGAGAGAGAGAGAGAGAGAGAGAGAGAGAGAGAGAGAGAGAGAGAGAGGGAGAGGGAGAGAGAGAGAGAGAGAGAGAGAGAGGGGGGGGCGGGGGATCGAACGGATGGCCACATGCTTGGAGGGAAGAGCACTGAGTGGAGAAATTGTTGAATGTTTGGATCGAAAACTTTACTTCATACACAATTTTGAGAAAATGAAGGTTGAGTGACGGTGTTGGAGGCTGTGGTGTGAGTGACGGTGTTGGAGGCTGCGGGGTGAGTGACGGTGTTGGAGGCTGCGGGGTGAGTGACGGTGTTGGAGGCTGTGGGGTGAGTGACGGTGTTGGAGGCTGTGGGGTGAGTGACGGTGTTGGAGGCTGCGGGGTGAGTGACGGTGTTGGAGGCTGTGGGGTGAGTGACGGTGTTGGAGGCTGTGGGGTGAGTGACGGTGTTGGAGGCTGCGGGGTGAGTGACGGTGTTGGAGGCTGCAGGGTGAGTGACGGTGTTGGAGGCTGTGGGGTGAGTGACGGTGTTGGAGGCTGCGGGGTGAGTGACAGTGTTGGAGGCTGCGGGATGAGTGACGGTGTTGGAGATTGCAGGCTGAGTGACGGTGTTGGAGGCTGCGGGGTGAGTGACGGTGTTGGAGGCTGCGGGGTGAGTGACGGTGTTGGAGGCTGCGGGCTGAGTGACGGTGTTGGAGGCCTTAGGCTGAGTGACGGTGTTGGAGGCTGCAGGCTGAGTGACGGTGTTGGAGGCTGCAGGCTGAGTGACGGTGTTGGAGGCTGCAGGCTGAGTGACGGTGTTGGAGGCTGCAGGGTGAGTGACGGTGTCATGGCTGACAGGAACTCGCCCCAGCCAGGGTAAAGAGCACACCCCACCTCTTCACTACACACACGACCTCCATCACTGTAGCATCTCCATCACTCCATCACAGGTACATCCATCACTGTAGCATCTCCATCACTCCATCACAGGTACAGCCATCACTGTAGCATCTCCATCACTCCATCACAGGTACAGCCATCACTGTAGCATCTCCATCACTCCATCACAGGTACATCCATCACTGTAGCATCTCCATCACTCCATCACAGGTACAGCCATCACTGTAGCATCTCCATCACTCCATCACAGGTGCATCCATCACTGTAGCATCTCCATCACTCCATCACAGGTACAGCCATCACTGTAGCATCTCCATCACTCCATCACAGGTACATCCATCACTGTAGCATCTCCATCACTCCATCACAGGTACAGCCATCACTGTAGCATCTCCATCACTCCATCACAGGTACAGCCATCACTGTAGCATCTCCATCACTCCATCACAGGTACATCCATCACTGTAGCATCTCCATCACTCCATCACAGGTACAGCCATCACTGTAGCATCTCCATCACTCCATCACAGGTACAGCCATCACTGTAGCATCTCCATCACTCCATCACAGGTACAGCCATCACTGTAGCATCTCCATCACTCCATCACAGGTACATCCATCATTGTAGCATCTACATCACTCCATCACAGGTACCTTCATCACTGTAGCATCTCCATCACTCTATCACAGGTACAGCCATCACTGTAGCATCTCCATCACTCCATCACAGGTACATCCATCAATGTAGCATCTCCATCACTCCATCACACGTACAGCCATCACTGTAGCATCTCCATCACTCCATCACAGGTACATCTATCACTGTATACGTTACGAAGCCTCCTGGCTGCCTTGTTTCCCAAAGACTTTCAGACCCTAGAATCAACCTACGTGAGACCCAATCAAGAATATGCAGCACTGGCATGGGACAGTCCCGTGTAGCAGGAAATTCGAAACTATGAAAGTTCCAAAGATATTCTACAAGGCTCGTTCCTGAGCTGAAGGGCTTGAGTTACGAGGAAGACTGAGGAAACTGGACAGGGAGTGATAAGGAAGGACATGATAACGACATATTAGATCCTGTGTGGAATTGACCATGTAGACCAAGAAGACTTGTTCAAAGCTAGTAAGAGAACGATGGGTCATAGAAGAAACAAGACACACAAATACGACACATATTTCAGAGAGAACCGTTTCAGTGTTATATACCCATCAATAAGTACAATGACTTCAACGCTTATTTGTCTAACTTAATACGCAACTTTATTTGTAAATGTGATAAGAGAAAAGCATTAACTGAAGGTGACTGACGCCTGACGGCTGAGTGGAGAGCGCTTCTGATTCGTAGTCCTGAGGTTCCGGGTTCGATCCCCCGTGCAGGTGGAGACAAATAGGAAAAAAGTTTCTTTTCACCCTGATGCCCCATTTACCTAGCAGTAAATAAGTACCTGGGAGTTAGACAGTTGCTACGGGCTGCTTCCTGGGGGATGGGTGTGTGTTTACTAGTTGTGTTTTTACGGGGGTTGAGCTTTGCTCTTTCGGCCCGCCTATCAACTGTCAATCAACTGTTTACTAACTATTTTTTTTTTTCCACACCACACACACCCCAGGAAGCAGCCCGTGACAGCTGACTAACTCCCAGGTACCTATTTACTGCTAGGTAACAGGGGCATTCAGGGTGAAAGAAACTTTGCCCATTTGTTTCTGCCTCGTGCGGGAATCGAACCCGCGCCACAGAATTACGAATCCTGCGCGCTATCCACCAGGCTACGAGGCCCCTGTGTGTGTGTGTGTGTGTGTGTACTCACCTATTTATACTCACCTATTTGTGTCTGCAGGATCGAGCATTGACTCTTGGATCCCGTCTTTCGAGCATCGGTTGTTTTCAGCAATGACTCCTATCCCATTTCCCTATCATACCTGATTTTAAAATTATGAATAGTATTTGCTACCACAACCTGTTCCCCAAGTGCATTCCATGTTTCCACTACTCTCACGCTAAAAGAAAACTTCCTAACATCTCTGTGACTCATCTGAGTTTCCAGCTTCCACCCATGTCCCCTCGTTATGTTACTATTCCGTGTGAACATTTCGTCTATGTCCACTATGTCAAGCCCCCCTGAGTATTTTATACGTTACTATCATATCCTCCCTCTCCCTTCTTCTTTGTAAGTAAGGCACAGTTCCTTCAGGCGCTCTTCATACCCCATCCCTCGTAACTCTGGGACGAGTCTCGTTGCAAACTTCTGAACCTTTTCCAGTTTCCTTATATGCTTCTTCAGATGGTGACTCCATAATGAGGCGGCATACTCTAAGACTGGCCTCACGTAGGCAGTGTAAAGCGCCCTAAATACCTCCTTACTTAGGTTTCTGAATGATGTTTTAACTTTTGCCAGTGTAGTGTGTGTTAGAGAGAAATATATGTCGTAGATATAATAGAGGAAAACTAGATTGGTTAGAAAGGTGGGGTCCAAGAGCTAATAGCTCGATTCTGCATTCGCAGATACTAAATACACACATGCACACTTTATTGCTCATTATAAGTAATATTAGTAACTTAACATTCTACGCCACTGACGAATATATATATATATATATATATATATATATATATATATATATATATATATATATATATATATATATATATATATATATATATATATATATATATAATATAAATTTATATAATATAAATTTGTATAATATATAAATTTATATAATATTATTTATATAATATAAATTAGAGGTGATAATGAAGTGAGAGTAACCCGATTATCAGCTCGCATCTGCAGTCAATATTTTAATTCAAATTTTAATGAGTTTTCACCGAATATTTTAGTAGATTCCCACCACGATTTAGCAGCGAGGGCAATGGTTGTTAGTGAGGTGGGTGGTTGTTAGTGAGGTGGGTGGTTGTTAGTGAGGTGGATGGTTGTTAGTGTGGTGGGTGGTTGTTAGTGAGGTGGGTGGTTGTTATTGAGGTGGGTGGTTGTTAGTGAGGTGGGTGGTTGTTAGTGAGGTGGGTGGTTGTTAGTGTGGTGGGTGGTTGTTAGTGTGGTGGGTGGTTGTTAGTGAGGTGGGTGGTTGTTATTGAGGTGGGTGGTTGTTAGTGAGGTGGGTGGTTGTTAGTGAGGTGGGTGGTTGTTAGTGAGGTGGGTGGTTGTTAGTGAGGTGGGTGGTTGTTAGTGTGGTGGGTGGTTGTTAGTGTGGTGGGTGGTTGTTAGTGTGGTGGGTGGTTGTTATTGAGGTGGGTGGTTGTTAGTGAGGTGGGTGGTTGTTAGTGTGGTGGGTGGTTGTTAGTGAGGTGGGTGGTTGTTAGTGAGGTGGGTGGTTGTTAGTGAGGTGGGTGGTTGTTAGTGTGGTGGGTGGTTGTTAGTGAGGTGGGTGGTTGTTAGTGTGGTGGGTGGTTGTTAGTGAGGTGGGTGGTTGTTAGTGAGGTGGGTGGTTGTTAGTGAGGTGGGTGGTTGTTAGTGTGGTGGGTGGTTGTTAGTGAGGTGGGTGGTTGTTAGTGAGGTGGGTGGTTGTTAGTGAGGTGGGTGGTTGTTAGTGAGGTGGGTGGTTGTTAGTGAGGTGGGTGGTTGTTAGTGAGGTGGGTGGTTGTTAGTGAGGTGGGTGGTTGTTAGTGTGGTGGGTGGTTGTTAGTGTGGTGGGTGGTTGTTATTGAGGTGGGTGGTTGTTAGTGTGGTGGGTGGTTGTTAGTGTGGTGGGTGGTTGTTAGTGAGGTGGGTGGTTGTTAGTGAGGTGGGTGGTTGTTAGTGAGGTGGGTGGTTGTTAGTGAGGTGGGTGGTTGTTAGTGAGGTGGGTGGTTGTTAGTGAGGTGGGTGGTTGTTAGTGAGGTAGGTGGTTGTTAGTGTGGTGGGTGGTTGTTAGTGAGGTGGGTGGTTGTTAGTGAGGTGGGTGGTTGTTAGTGAGGTGGGTGGTTGTTAGTGAGGTGGGTGGTTGTTAGTGAGGTGGGTGGTTGTTAGTGAGGTGGGTGGTTGTTAGTGAGGTCGGTGGTTGTTAGCGAGGTCGGTGGTTATAAGAGAGGTCTGTGGTTGTTAGCGAGGTCGGTAGTTATTAGTGAGGTCTGTGGTTGTTAGCGAAGCCGAGGGATGTTAACGAAGCCAAAGTATGTTAGCAAGGTTATATACCAAGTGAAACTGAACCAACTGATACGGAAACTGAACTCTCTTGATACGGAGCTAAACAAACGCATCGGTAAGGCATCTACTACCATGTCCAGACTGACAAAGAGAGTGTGGACCAACAACAGGCTGACTGAGTATACAAAGATTCAGGTTTACAGAGCCTGTGTCCTGAGCACTCTCCTTTATGGCAGTGAGTCTTGGACACTCCGCGCCTGTCGGGAAAGACAGCTGAATGCCTACCACATGCACTGCCTTCGACACATCTTGGACATCACCTGGCAGGACAAGGTGACAGACAACAACGTCTTGGGGAGAGCAAGAATCACCAGCATGTACACAATGCTAAAACAGACACGAATGCGCTGGCTCGGACACGTGATGCCAATGGGCGACGGCAGGATCCCCAAGGATCTCCTGTATGGAGAGCTGACGCAGGGACAGCGTTCAACAGGCAAGCCCCAGCTACGGTACAAAGACGTATGCAAGAGGGACTGAAAGCCATGGACGTCGATCTTGGTACGTGGGAAACACTGGCTGCAGACTGTTCAGTCTGGAGGCAGTCTGTTCAAAGAGATTTCTCCAAGTTCGAGGAGTCACTTGCCGAGAAATCGGAGGGAAAAAGACAGAAGGAAAGCCGGTAGGCAGGAATACAGACCAGAATCAGACTTCGTGGGATGGACTGCCACTCTCGGATTGGCCTCATCAGTCACACCAGACGCTGCACCAGGACTGACAACTAGGGGGCAACTCCATAGTCTCCCGAGACTGAAGGATACCTACTACCACTATACGCTCCCTAGGGTGCTTCTCACTTTATATGAACGTGAGTTTGCTTTAATAATAAACTTGTTCGTGTAATGAAGGTTGTCAATTATATAGAACTTGTGCTTAACAAGATTTAAGCAAGAAAACTAACCTAATATAACCTGACCTAAAATAACCCAGTAAACCCCAACCTAACCTGACTAGATCAGTCGTAACCTAACCTACCTCTTCATCCCAGCTTTGTACAGCAGGATACACCCTTTCCGGCCAAAGTGTTGTGGACGGGCGATCATCTGACACTTGGAGGACCTCCTCAGGTCAATCTGTCCAGTTACAAACAACGTCGCATTTCGATCGTATATGCGTTATATAAGGCCAAAAATTTTCATTCTTGAAAATGGAAGCGGCTCACGAAAGTGACGTACTGTCTGTCCCGTTTTCTGTTTTGCGACAGACCTATATGATAGGTCTGTAGTCTAGGTCTCCTTACCTATATGATAGGTAAGGAGAGGATACTTTTAAATTTACCGTTGTCCTGACGTTTGGGAAACCGTAGGAGGACGGGCTGCTCAGTTGTATGGCCCCATCATGAGCAGAGGAGGGATTCAGCGCGCAGACGATGTACGCATTCACTGAGAGTTCGTCGGTGAGACATTTCCCCATCCGTGTTCTCAAAATAACCCTTCCAGACCTTGTGTCCTGCTCGATATTACCTCGCCAGCTATTCCTCATCCACCTGCTTGGTATTACACCATGGACTATCCCCCCTCCCCCCTTACCTTCCATTCTACTTAATATTAATCCCTTGTTTCCCTGTGTCTCGTCCTGTTGATTATTAGCGGCGTCTCTAACTCCTGTCAGCAGGCTCGGGCTGAGCTCTCTCTCTCTCTTGGCTGTTGTGTTGGTTGTATGTAAATGAGCTGGCCGTGGTGGGAGTGTGGACTGCTGAACACTGGGGTTATGATAGCGTGTAATTTAGATAGCCAGGGCCTGAATTTGTCGCGTACAATATGATATATATTTTGTGTGTGTGTGTGTGTGTGTGTGTGTGTGTGTGTGTGTGTGTGTGTGTGTGTGTGTGTGTGTGTGTGTGTGTTTGTACTCACCTATTTGTACTCACCTATTTGTGCTTGCGGGGGTTGAGCTCTGGCTCTTTGGTCCCGCCTCTCAACTGTTACTACTATTTTTTGTTCTCCACACCACACACACACACACCAGGAAGCAGCCCGTGACAGCTGACTAACTCCCAGGTACCTATTTACTGCTAGGTAACAGGGCTATAGAGTGAAAAAAAACTCTGCCTATTGTTTTTTGCCGGCGTCCGGGATCGAACCCGGGACTACAGAATCACGCGTCCAGCGTGCTGTCCGCTCAGCCACCGGCCCCTTAAACAGTGTGTACTCACCTAGTTGTACTCACCTAGTTGAGTTTGCGGGTGTTGAGCTTCGTCTCTTTGGTCCCGCCTCTCAACTGTCGTGTGTGTGTGTGTGTGTGTGTTTACTAGTTGTGTTTTTGCGGGGGTTGAGCTTTGCTCTTTCGGCCCGCCTCTCAACTGTCAATCAACTGTTTACTAACTACTATTTTTTTTTTTCCCCCACACCACACACACACACCCCAGGAAGCAGCCCGTGACAGCTGACTAACTCCCAGGTACCTATTTACTGCTAGGTAACAGGGGCACTTAGGGTGAAAGAAACTTTGCCCATTTGTTTCTGCCTCGTGCGGGAATCGAACCCGCGCCACAGAATTACGAGTCCTGCGCGCTATCCACCAGGCTACGAGGCCCATTGTGTGTAGTCACCTATATGTTCTCACCTAAACGTGATTGTCGAGCTTCTGCTCTTAAGTCCCGCCTTTCTACCATCA
The DNA here is from genome assembly GCF_040958095.1 of Procambarus clarkii. Taxonomy (NCBI): domain Eukaryota; kingdom Metazoa; phylum Arthropoda; class Malacostraca; order Decapoda; family Cambaridae; genus Procambarus; species Procambarus clarkii. The sequence goes on along the minus strand of NC_091176.1, from coordinate 9,406,971 downwards.
AGAGTGCCATGCGGTGACACTCGTCACTAATTATATGTGTGTGTATTTACCTATTTGAGTTTGTAGAACCGAGCTTCAGCTCTTGAACCCCGTCATTCAAGTCGCTGGCCATCTACTGTAATGATTAGCGATCAATAGTTTCCTCTCATATCTACTTAACAATTATGAATATGAATAGCCTCTATTTCTACTTCATCATCTACTTCATTCTACTTCATTTTCTACTATTACGCTAAGATAACATTTTCTGCTATCTCTAAGGCTCATCTGTGCTTCTGGTTTTCACGCCTTGTTCTTCAGTACTATTGGATGATGTTGTTGTTGTTGTTGTTTAAGATTTGCTACTTGGAACAAAAAGTTCCAAGTAGCACGGGCTATGGCGAGCCCGTAGTGTTCTATTCGTATGCTGTTGTAATCTATTAGTATTCTATTGCTATGTGTATACACGTAGGACAAAAACAGCGTCCACAAGAGCCTCTATTACCGTCAATTACGTCAATTGCCTCAATGTGTTGCGTGTTGAGATGTGTTGCGTGTTGAGGTGTGTTGCGTGTTGAGATGTGTTGCGTGTTGAGGTGTGTTGCGTGTTGAGATGTGTTGCGTGTTGAGGTGTGTTGCGTGTTGAGGTGTGTTGCGTGTTGAGATGTGTTGCGTGTTGAGGTGTGTTGCGTGTTGAGATGTGTTGCGTGTTGAGGTGTGTTGCGTGTTGAGGTGTGTTGCGTGTTGAGATGTGTTGCGTGTTGAGATGTGTTGCGTGTTGAGGTGTGTTCTGTGTCCCTGGGCCGGTGTGGCGTGCACCGCCCCCCCCCCTCTGCCGGCTCCTGTTGCCGGGGCAACTCTGTTGTGCACTCAACCCCTACAGCCACGCACTCAACCCCTACAGCCACGCACGCAACACCTACAGCCACACACTCAACACCTACAGCCACGCACTCAACCCCTACAGCCACGCACTCATCACCTACAGCCACGCACTCAACACCTACAGCCACACACTCAACACCTGCAACCAGGCACTCCTCATCACCGCACTTGTCACACACCACTTGCCACACCAACTTTGCAGAATACTCCTGTAACGCACCAGTTACAGGCCTGTAACGCACCAGTTACAGGCCAGTAACGCACCAGTTACAGGCCTGTAACGCACCAGTTACAAGCCAGTAACGCACCAGTTACAGGCCAGTAACGCGCCAGTAGCGCACCAGTTACAGGCCAGTAACGCACCAGTTACAGGCCAGTAACGCACCAGTTACAGGCCAGTAACGCACCAGTTACAGGCCAGTAACGCACCAGTTACAGGCCAGTAACGCACCAGTTACAGGCCAGTAACGCACCAGTTACAGGCTACTGGACACAACGAACAACGACCTGCTGAGCAAACGAATATTTCGTGACAATGAGAGAGAATTGTCCACGCATTTGGGCATTTGCATCCAGAACTCCTTATATAAGGATTTCCAGTCCAATTTTGGAACAGGCAGACTTGTACCACATGCAGAGGGGAAAGTGCTGAATCTTTCCTTCATGTGGCTTGTACCACGTGAAGGAGAAAGGGTAGAATAGTCCTTCTTGGCTGGAGATTACATTAATACGTATTTCTATGCCACTGGATCAGTAAGAGAAATCCGGTCCCATTTCAACCCGCTCTTCTACCCACTTTTCTACCCGCTATCGTGATGTAGCCCCCGTGGCATAGAGGGGAGGGGGGGAAGGAGGAAGACCCGGTCACTGCCGGGTACCCGTCTAGTGAATTATAGCAGATCACCGATATTGTTGCAACAAAAGATGCAACGATAATTCATGCTTAAACCTGGCGACAGAGAGTCGACTTGATATCTTCCGGGCCGCCAAGGAATGGGGGGGAGGAGGAGGCAAGGGGTGATATCATTTACGCAAAAACGTAAACATAATGAGTGCTGCTGAAGGCCTATTGACTCATATAAGGCAACTCGTAATTTTATCCCTACAAATTCATGTGTGTGTAATCACCGCCGCTTGAAACGAGCGATCCCGCATTGTTACCTGGTAATTTGCTCCATACATCAGCAAGAGCAATAATATATATATATATATATATATATATATATATATATATATATATATATATATATATATATATATATATATATATACGTTGGATAACTATAACAGTTGCCCCTTTTGGTGTTTTTTATTCAATAAAGCACCCTGTTCTGTGATGTGTGTGTGTGTGTGTGTGTGTGTGTGTGTGTGTGTGTGTGTGTGTGTGTGTGTGTGTTTGCATTCACCGTTGTGTAAGAGAGATCTTGCCGTTGCATGCAGATTCCCTGCATAGCGCTTCTCGGGTTGCTTCCTTGCTCAATTTAACCACACAATTACACACTATCAATCGTAGCGGTGAGCGTCCCGTGTTACATAGCGTGCCGGCCCGAGGTAGGCGATATAGGAGCCCAAATGTCTCTCGCTGAAGGCACGGACGCACAGTGCGTCAGGTCTGGTGACGCAGTGTGTGTGAGAACTCGTGACGCAAGACGTATACACCCGGGACATTTGGCGTCTCTAGTTGTGTCAGCCACGGTCGAAGATTCGCTTAAAAATGCTTAGAAATTATAATTAGGCGATAATCACTAGTGTCAAACAAGATGAGCGTCCTTGGTTAAGCTTGGCATGTGTCATACAATATTCAGAGAGCACCGAGGTATAGAGCGCTCTCACTTTGTGACGTCAAGCAAGCAGGTGATTGGCCCCCGCCCAATCACGGCCGATCTCGCTGACGCTTGATGTCACAGGGTCTCCTCCCAGTGCTTACACGAGGTCGCGTGACCTTTAAAAGGGTCGTCGAGGGATGTCACATCATACCTCTACGAGGCGCCAGCTTGTTTGTCAACAAAGAATACAGTAAAGATCCACCCCGAGTATCAACCTCATTGCGTAGGCTATCATGCATTCTGGAATAGATCAAATATTGCTTGAGAGTCCCTGTTGTTTTGTAGGACTCTCAGAAAAGTCCTCGCAGTGTTACGCCCTCTGTTATATATGTTATCATTGTATACATCACATCACTACAAAATTTGAATCAATGGGAATACAACTCACCCTGTGAGAGCGGCGGGCCCGGGTTCCCCAGCTCTTACTCCTGCTTTGTGTCAGGTTTCCGCTCTTCAGTTACTCCAGCTCACAGCGTTTTTGTCTGTAAGTTAACATTCCTTAATGACGGGAGAGTTATCGAGGGTGACGGTAGCGGCTACAGCCTCAGCCGAATCAGTTCCAGGAGCAGGATTAGCGGTGATGGGATGTCAGAGGAGGGTGATAATAGCGGGCAGCTTTGACGCATGGTATAAGCCGATAGTGGTGGCAGGGAGGGTGCCAATAATGGTGGCAGTAGTGGTGTCAAGAGTGGTGGCAGGGAGGGTGCCAATAATGGTGGCAGTAGTGGTGTCAAGAGTGGTGGCAGGGAAGGTGCCAATAATGGTGGCAGTAGTGGTGTCAACACTTGTGGCAGCAGTAGTGTCAACACTTGTGGCAGCAGTAGTGTCAACACTTGTGGCAGCAGTGGTGTCAACACTTGTGGCAGCAGTGGTGTCAACACTTGTGGCAGCAGTGGTGTCAACACTTGTGGCAGCAGTGGTGACAAGCGAGGGTGGGGGTCGCTACACGGTACCAGCTGATGTTGTTTTAGATTTAGCTACTGAGAACGAAGTGTCCATGTAGCACGGGCTATGGTGAGCCCGTAGCGTTACCAGTCCACAACATCACCAATATGCTCCTTGGGAGACTCTTCAGCACTAGCACCTCACCCGGATACACATTCACAACAGTTAAAATACTATCTCCAAAGTATAACGAAGTTTCCAAGTGTCTCGTCAATTAGCCTTTCTCTGAATATAAGTTTTTTCAATATATTGCTTTGAGTAATGGTAGTCGAACTTTCATTTTGAACGAGGGAGGTTTTTCTGATATTTCAAATCTCATTTTCCTTTCTCCAGTTACTCATCCAATGATCTCATGTTAACATTCTCACTGACTGGATTAGCACTCACAGTTTCCCTATGCACTTACGCGCCCAAGTCACTCATCTCTTTTTAAACGGTGTCCCCGAAAACATTTGACACAGTCCAACTCTCACAAATAGAACCTGGTGGAGTCAAACTTTGTCAGTAAGGCAAATGAAGGACGTGTAGGGGGGACAGGTGTGGCGCTGGGGTGTGGCGCTGGGGTGTGGCGTGGGGGGTGTGGCGTGAGGGATGAGGTGTGGCGCTGGGGGTGGGTGGGTGGGACAGGACAGATAGGGACAGGAGGATAGAGAAGGTGGTGGAGAGCGACGGCTGCTGAGCGAACCGACATCAGCGGACGCCGGGGTGGGAATGCTCGCTTGCCCATATAGACTCCGCCGTTAATATGGACCAGCTGGACCTACGGCGCAAGCGCTCTCGTTCCTCTCCCTCCCTACTCCTTGTATAATGATAAACGTGTCTCTGTCGTACGGTCGAGTGTTTCCTCTCGACTCCTGGCCGCATTTATTGGCTAGTTCGCCCGTTCCTCTTCTTTGCTGTTCTGCCGTCTCGGCCACTCTTAGTACACATTAATATTCTCTGTTATTATTATTATTATTATTATTATTATTATTATTATTATTATTATTATTATTATTATTATTATTCTGTGTACATATAAGTTTTTAGTTATTTAGTTGGTGAAACTAGAACAATACGTGTCTTATTTAGGTATGTATTTATATACATATTTATGTATGTATTTATGTATGTATGGTATCTAGAGCAGTGCCAGATTGTTCACTAAGGTAAGAGTGCCAACGAGGAAAGTAACGCCGACGGAGGGAAGGGCCAAAATGCCGACGAAAGGGAAGTGCCAAGGAAGAGAACAAGCCCCATTGACGGGATGGGGGAAGTACCTGCCAGAGAAGAACGTACTGACTGGGTACTTTCTCAGTGCCCCAAGGCGGGGGACAGGAGTGGGAGGAGGATCACGAGGGCCAATTATAAACAACGTAAAATAGTTGTGTTAACAATTCTTATATGTAATCCGAATCAATTTTTTTCCCCAGCAAAAATACCGATTTCCAGCGTGTTGAATTTCAGTTAAAAGTTCTTTATATTATATAAAGGAGTATGAACCAGTATATGTAAAAATGATGCTACTGAGTTCATAACAGACTCGTGTGTCAGGTAACACGACCCGTTCGTGACCTTCACTTATCTGTGGGACGTGTTCGTCTGGAAAAGATAATCACGTGATCACGTTCCACACACACATCACGTTAGTGTGTGTGTGTGTGTGATTTGCCACTTAACTGATAATGTTCGTGCAGAGAGAACTTGCGAGAAAGAGCCAAGCCATTACGACTATATAGCACGTGGAAGGGGTCAGGATAAGGATTTGGGATAGGACGGGGGAAAGGAATGGTGTCCAACCACTTGGACGGTTGGGGGATTGAACACCGACCTGCATGATGCGAGAACGTCGCTATACCGTCGAGAGAGAGAGAGAGAGAGAGAGAGAGAGAGAGAGAGAGAGAGAGAGAGAGAGAGAGAGAGAGAGAGAGAGAGAGAGAGAGAGAGAGAAAGAGAGAGAGTAGAAGAAGAAGAGGGTGGTAAAGAGTATTCTTGGGAGGCAAAGAGAAAGAACGGGAGGAAGGGAGGGAGAGAGAACACGTAGAGAGGGAGAGAAGGTAGGGGTGGGGGGGGCGAGAATGGTAGGGAGAGAAAACAGGATATAAATGGAGGGAGTGAATGGGAAAGGGACCGGAGGGAGAGAGGGATAAGGGAGATAGACAGAGTCATCCCTGGGTACCACATCTAGTAATCTACATTCATTAAATAGAATGTTTGTTTGTCCGAGGCCAGAAGCTAGGGGCTAGTCTCACACAACTTTCCACGGTGATCCGTGAGTGTACGGAGTGTGTCACAGAGGAGCTCTGGGTCGTCCCCCATGCCCCCTATTTTTTTTAGGAAGGATCGGCTCCTATTGCTACTCTCAGAGACTCCTGTCACTCGGATATTGTAGTTTTTCTTTCCAGACAATTTTTCGTCTGTGTTTCATCTGGTTTAATTAATATCCCGTCACACACACACACACACACACACACACACACACACACACACACACACACACACACACACACACACACACACACACACACACACACACACACACGACGTAAACACAGGGATTTGTTAACGTTATTATGTTGTTACAAGGTTGCATCAAAGTAACAATAGCATAAATAATGTTGTGATTACTTTGTGGGTTGGTTGGGATTGTATGTTCTGGGAGGAGGGAGAGAGAGAGAGAGAGAGGAGAGAGGGAAGCATAAGGGGAGGAGAGAGAGAGAGGCAAGGGAAAGGGGAGGGGAGTTAAGGGGTAAGGAAGGGACAGGAAGAGAAGGGGGGGATGTGGTGGAAATTTGTAGACGGGAAACCTCGTACTCGGGCTATGCTCGTCCAAGCGGCGGCCGACCCCAAAGACGCATTCCCGTATTTTAGCGTACTATGCAGTCATAATAGGAATGGTCTCTAATATAAATTAATCAATGTATATCTATACAAGAGAATGTTTTTGTCTGTTCGAAGGTTGAGGCCACACCCTTGGGGATATACCTTCACGAAACCTTGCAGGGTGATTGGTCTTTGGTCGGGTATGGTCACAGGCGGGTCGGGGTTGACCCCATGCTTCCCTTTATGCATGAAATGACAAATGATACTAATTTCCAATCTCGCTACATACCAGACTCCATCCTCACTAAGATTCATCAGGCATATTACTCTCAACATGATGATTAAATGTTAGGTTGTCTCCTGTAGTTAATTTAATGATGACGGTGTGTGTGTTGAATAGGGTTAGAGTGATGAAGGTAAAGTGGTGAAGAGCAGAGAAAGTGACGAAGCGATAGGAGGGTAGGGAAGGTGGTGAAGGGGAGAGGGAAAGTAGTTAAAGGTAGAGAAGATGGGGAAAGGTAGGAACGGTGGTGAAGGATAGGGAAGGTGGTGAATGGGAGGGAAGGTGGTGAAGGATAGGGAAGGTGGTGAAGGGGAGAGAAGGTAGTGAAGGATAGGGAAGGATACAAAGGGTCTGAAAGGTGAGAGAAAGGAAAGAGAAAGCTGTGACGATGATGGTTGCAGATGGGGGGTCGGTGAAGATTGTAGTGGTGATAAGTTAGGCCGTGTGTAGTGTACATGATGGCAGTGATGAAGGAAATGTATAGTGAAGATGTGGCGTCCCTTACCCCGAGCACCGCCGGGGGGCTTCCTCTAGCCCCTTAGAGGAATATGTATAGTTATATATTAATAACATATTGTGCATATTTAGACGTATTTTAGAATGGGTGTTTAAGTTTCGTTAGTGATTATTTGCATTTACAGTACGCGGGTGAAGCTTCCATGGAGAGGCGATTCGAACATGGAAAGAAAACGAAGCGATATTCGAGAATAATTCGAACCTCATCAGTCGTGAGTCGTGTTCAAACAAATTCCTATTCACAAGGAGGGAAGGGAAGGGGGAGGATGGGGGGGGGGGGGGGTTTGGCCTCTGGATTAACGAGCACTTGACCGCAACATATGAGGACGGGCTGGTGATAGGCTGAGAGCCTGAAGACTTTAGAACAAGGAACCAGGTACTCCAGGACCACACCCGACTCACTGAAACAAGCAAGTGCTTTCTTAAACAACACTTTTAGCCGAAACTAAAGTAAAAACAACAACATAATACTATTACCGAAAGCTCCCCCCTCCCCCCCAAAAATGGGTAAACATAATGCTTTTGGTGGAAAAAAAAAGTTTTATCAGAAACCAAACAAGAGAAAAAGGGTGAACGTAATATTTTTGGCAGAAAACCCCCTCAAAAAGAAAGAAAACGGATAATCTTCGCGAAAAGCTGTTCCAGCTTTAATGTTTCCTTTTCTTGTGTTTGGGGGGAAAAATATGTCTTTTTGGTTTGCGGAAAGTGAGAATAAATCAGGACAGACAGGCACTGGGCCTTGGGAGTGCCATCTTTCCCGGCACTTTCTATGCTCACATAATTTTTTTTAATTCAAATGTTTCATACACTTTTATTAATAATTAAATCATATATTTGTTTCATTATTTTCTTAACACGGTAAATCATGTAACTAGTAAGGTCAGGAGGTCACACACATATATACATGTACAACACATACTCCCACACACACATATATTCACATACACACTTTCCTTCACTTAATGGTTATGTTCACCTAGAAGTAAATATATACCAGAAAGTTAGACAGCTTCTATGGGCTGTGGATGTGTGTGGGTGTGTGGGTGTGTGTATTCACTTAGTTGTGCTTGCGGGGGTTGAGCTTTGGCTCTTTGGTCCTGCCTCTCAACTGTCAATCAACTGGTGTGTGTGTGTGTGTGTGTGTGTGTGTGTGTGTGTGTGTGTGTGTGTGTGTGTGTGTGTGTGTGTGTGTTAGAAGCATATGTTAGAAGCACACATACACACACACACAGAGATGAGGTTGTGACAGATGAGGATTGCAGGATCCTCCAAGAGGACCAGAACAGGTTGCATAGATGGTCAGAGAAATAGCGACTGGAGTTCAACACGAGCAAATGTAAAGTTATGGAAATGGGACTAGGTGATAGGAGACCAAAGGCACAGTACACAATGAAGGGGAACTGCCTGCCTGTAACGATTCGAGAAAGAGACCTGGGAGTGGGCGTAACACCTAATCTAACTCCTGAGGCACATATAAATAGGATAACGACAGCAGCGTACTCTACACTGGCAAAAGTTAGAACATCATTCAGAAACCTAAGTAAGAAGGCATTGAGGGCGCTTTACACTGCCTACGTGAGGCCAGTCTTAGAGTATGCCGCCTCATCATGGAGTCCCCATCTGAAGAAGCATATAAGGAAACTGGAAAAGGTTCAGAAGTTTGCAACGAGACTCGTCCCAGAGTTACGAGGGCTGGGATATGAGAAGCACCTGAAAGAACTGTGCCTTACGACACTAGAAAAAAGAAGGGAGAACGGGGGATATGATAGGAACGTATAAAATACTCGGGGGAGGGGGGGGGATTGACAGAGTGGATATAGACGAAATATTCACGCGGAATAATAACAGAACGAGGGGGACATGGGTGGAAGCTGGGAACTCAGATGAGTCAGAGATGTTAGGATATTTTCTTTCAGCGTGAGAGTAGTGGAAAAATGGAATACACTTCAGGAACAGGTTGTGGAAGCAAATTATATTCATAATTTTAAAACTAGGTATGATAGGGAAATAGGACCGGAGTCATTGCTGTAAAGAACCGATGGCTCGAAAGGCGGGATCCAAGAGTCAATGCTCGATCCTGCAGACACAAATAGGTGAGTACACACACACACACACACACACACACACACACACACACACACACACACACACACACACACACACACACACACACACACACACGGGACGTTAGAAAGAACTTTCTTAGTGTCAGAGTAGTTAACAGATGGAATGCATTAAGCAGTGATGTGGTGGAGACTGACTCCATACACAGTTTCAAATGTAGATTTGATAGAACCCAGTAGTCTCAGAAATCTGTACACCAGTTGATTGACAGTTGAGAGGCGGGACCAAAGAGCCAGAGCTCAACCCCAGCAAGCACAACTAAGTGCACACCTGACTTTTCGCGCGGTGTTTGTCCACGCTAAGCAGGCCTTAAAACACCTGCGTTACCCTTTGACAGATGTACCGTCCGAGGTCGATTGATTGATGAAGATTAAGCCACCCAAAAGGTGGCACGGGCATGAATAGCTGGTAAGTGGTGGCCCTTTGGAGCCATTACCAGTATCATTAGCTGATACTGGAGATCTGTGGCGTCCAAGGTCAAGCTCCCCCACCTGATAATGTCCTCAGAGCACTACACGTGGCTATGACAGTATAATACCAATGTGTTAAAACAAAAAATTAATCTGTGTTCTGGGAAGAAGAGGGGGAACGTAAGACAAAGTAAGAGACCTTCGTGTTCGTATCCCACCGCACCTCTCACTGGCTACAAGGTTACCACGATCACAACTATTATCTAGAGGTTATCTTGAGATGATATCGGGGCTTAGTGTCCCCGCGGCCCGGTCCTCGACCAGGCCTCCACCCCCAGGAAGCAGCCCGTGACAGCTGACTAACTCCCAGGTACCTATTTACTGCTAGGTAACAGGGGCATCAGGGGTGAAAGAAACTCGGCCCATTGTTTCTCGCCGGCGCCCGGATCGAACCTGGGACCACAGGATCACGCGCCCAGTGTTCTGTCCGCTCAGCCACCGGCTCCTAGGGGGGGGGGGGAGAGCAAACTACACATCAGAAAAAGAAGAGGGAGGGAGGGAACTATCAGAAAAAATCGCCAAGCCATAACGACTATACAACACATGGAAGGGGTCAGGATAAGGATTTGGGATGGGACGGGGAGGGAAGGAATGGCGCCCAACCGCTTGGACGGTCGGGGATTGAACGCCGACCGGCGTGAATCGAGACCGTCGCTCTTCCGTCCAGCCCAAGTGGTTGGGCCAGAAAATGAAGAGACGACAACGTTTCGCTCCGTCCTGGACTTGATAATGGCCGAGGACTGATCGAAATGTCGTTTCCTCATCTTCTGGTGTGTGGTCTGGTTATCACGTCTTCTGCCACGTTATCGTGACTCTTCGCCTGCACCAGAACTGCTATCATAAATATATTTTCCTCACTGGACCTTGTTTATCATGTCAGACCAATCGTGGTCTGTAATTCTTATTTCAACAGTAAGTAATTCATATTTCAACAGTAAGTAATTCATATTTCAACAGTAAGTAATTCATATTTCAAAAGTAAGTAATTCATATTTCAACAGTAAGTAATTCATATTTCAACAGTAAGTAATTCTTATTTCAAAAGTAAGTAATTCATATTTCAACAGTAAGTAATTCATATTTCAACAGTAAGTAATTCATATTTCAACAGTAAGTAATTCTTATTTCAAAAGTAAGTAATTCATATTTCAACAGTAAGTAATTCATATTTCAACAGTAAGTAATTCATATTTCAACAGTAAGTAATTCATATTTCAACAGTAAGTAATTCATATTTCAACAGTAAGTAATTCATATTTCAACAGTAAGTAATTCATATTTCAACAAACACATATCAAAGTTGAAGAAGAACACAGCTAATACCACGAGACTATTACCGAAACTGCGTGGTTTAAATAGTTACTAGAAAAACTTAAATATACTTGACTTCATAAGAAAGATATACAAAATAGAGGAGATATGATCAGCACATACAAGATACTTTAAGATGTTTCCTCATGAGCGGACGAACATCTCTGGTCTGTGCTATGTGGTCTAGAATACAAGAATAGCAGAGACCGCAGGTCAATTGGCCCTTGAGAGGGTAACAAATGGTTATATATCTATATTATAGTTATATATATATATATATATATATATATATATATATATATATATATATATATATATATATATATATATATATATATATATATATATATATACCCACTCACACTCATTCTTAGATATATCTAACCTGCGATTAAAACAATAACACGTCCTCACATTCATTGTTTTACCCAGTAATTTGTTCCCTAAGTCAATCAACTCCAAACCCGGGTCTTTACTGGATCTAAATTTGTTCAGATTATATTAATTTGTGTGTATTTTGTGTATATACCATTTCATCCATTTAAGTCAATCGTTTCCCCCCTTTACTTTTCCACGAGTGATCACCGTCATGACCATGGACCTGCACCAACAGTCTGATGGTGACTCTCTACACAGGCTCTCACAAGCTGGGGTCTCACAAACGTTTCTTGGCCTGTTTCCCCTTCGTCTGGCTCAGGTGGCTTCTCTGTGTCTGGCGTTGGCTTGGGTAACCCTATTGACTCAATCTCGTTCCGTTATTACCTCGTCTCATTCCGTTATTCCCTCGTCTCGTTCATTTATTCCTTCGCCTCGTTCCGTTATTCCTTCGAACCGTTTTGTGATTCACTTGTCTTCTTCCGATATTCCTTTGTCTTGTTCCGTTATTTCCTCTTCTCATTCCGTTATTCCCTCTTCTCATTCCGTTATTCCTTTGTCTTGTTCCGTTATTTCCTCTTCTCATTCCGTTATTCCTTTGTCTTGTTCCGTTATTTCCTCTTCTCATTCCGTTATTCCTTTGTCTTGTTCCGTTATTTCCTCTTCTCATTCCGATATTCCTTTGTCTTGTTCCGTTATTTCCTCTTCTCATTCCGTTATTCCCTCTTCTCATTCCGTTATTCCTTTGTCTTGTTCCGTTATTTCCTCTTCTCATTCCGTTATTCCTTTGTCTTGTTCCGTTATTTCCTCTTCTCATTCCGTTATTCCTTTGTCTTGTTCCGTTATTTCCTCTTCTCATTCCGTTAGTCCCTCGTCCCGTTCCATGTACCAGCGGGATATTCCCTCGTCCCGTTCCATGTACCAGCGGGATATTCCCTCGTCCCGTTCCATGTACCCGCGGGATATCCCCTCGTCCCCTCCCATGTACCAGCGGGATATCCCCTCGTCCCCTCCCATGTACCCGCGGGATATTTCTGAAACGTATTTCTCTTCAGCCTTATAATGTAATCTGTAGTTTTTTCATAATTTGTTATTGTCATGTGATCGTCATTTATACAGAGAAAAGATTAAATGTTTTTATATGGGAGTAAAAATTTCATTACTAAATTACTTTGCTATTGAGGATATATTCCATGACTGACACGCTTATTTATCCCACGTATGTAATCCTTGACGGGTGTATTACATTATGGATGTATTCTATGACGTAGAGAGGAGGGGGGGGGGGGGGGGACCTGCTGCATGGGTAACAGCTTCTCCTCCATATCAACTTACCTTGGCTTTGCGCCCTGGAGAGGCCACTTCAGACCGACAAACAGAACGCAACTCCACAGTCTCCTGAGACTGATGGATGCCTACTACTACTACTACTACTACTACTAATACGTGTGTATTCCATTAAGGATGTATTCTATGACGGGTGCATTCCACAAAGAACATATACATTACCAGAGTCACCTTCGTTATCTGTACTCGTTAACAGTGGCCCCGCCTCTGGCGCCTGGCGTCCTCTTGCTTCACTGTTCTTCAGACCTTTAACTAACAGCATCTAGAACTAGACACGCCAGATTTATTTCCGTAAAGCCTGATTTTGGGGATAATTCGGGTCGGGTCGGCCGAAGCTTAGACGAACAACGCTTGAGGCCACGTTGTTCTGGACGGATATTCAGCTACACTTGTCAAGTGTCTCGTTGTGCTCTATATAACAATGTCCCTTAAATTTGTGGACTCACTTTCATTACCGTTGCTGTTTATACTGAAATAATATGATTCGCGTTAATGAATTCCTGTAAACATGTATCAAACACTGACTCGCATTAGTGAGCGAACAAAACATGTCAACATTTACATTCCAGTGATGAACTACAACACGGAAACAATGCTTTTTGGTAAATGTGAAAAGTTAGAGTATGAAAATGAGTGAGCGACCAAGGCAAGGCAATTATCAGGAGAAAGCGCTAAGCCATTACGACTATATAGCACATGGAAGGGATCAGGATAAGGATTTGGGATGGGACGGAGGGAAGGAATAGTGCCCAAACACTTGGACGGGTCGGGGATTGAACGCCGACTTGCATGAAGCGAGACCTTCAGAAGTGACTCAAAGACTTGAACGGATCGGTACAGCGACGGACTCCCTTCTTGCAGGTCGGCGTTCAATTCCCGACCTCCCAAGTGGACGGGGCACTAGTCCTTTCTCTCGTTTTATCCTAAATCCTTATTCTGAAATTCGTTCCAAGTGCTTTGTAATTGCTTAGTGCTATATCCCGGCCTCGTTACCTTCCGGAGTTTGGTTCTGATGTCGACTATGACGTCTCCTGAGAGCTGTGACCGAGTGGCTGCTTGTAGTGACGTCTCCTTGGGGACATCGTCCGTATAGCTGCTTGTAGTAACGTCTCCTGGGGGACATCGTCCGTATAGCTGCTTGTAGTAACGTCTCCTGGGGGGACATCGTCCGTATAGCTGCTTGTAGTGACGTCTCCTGGGGGACATCGTCCGTATAGCTGTTTGTAGTGACGTCTCCTGGGGGATCGTCCGTATAGCTGCTTGTAGTAACGTCTCCTGGGGCATCGTCCGTATAGCTGCTTGTAGTAACGTCTCCTGGGGCATCGTCCGTATAGCTGCTTGTAGTGACGTCTCCTGGGGCATCGTCCGTATAGCTGCTTGTAGTAACGTCTCCTGGGGCATCGTCCGTATAGCTGCTTGTAGTAACGTCTCCTGGGGCATCGTCCGTACAGCTGCTTGTAGTGACGTCTCCTGGGGCATCGTCCGTATAGCTGCTTGTAGTGACGTCTCCTGGGGCATCGTCCGTGTGGCGGCGCCGTCCGTGGCAGTTTCTCAGCACCAGAAGCCTTGATACCGACAAGAGATTACCAAGAACTGATGATTGGCAATTTCCGCGACAGTGGCGCAGCCCGAAGCCTCGCTCGGATCACGGTTGAGGCATCGAAGTGTGTGTGTGTGTGTGTGTGTGTGTGTGTGTGTGTGTGTGTGTGTGTGTGTGTGTGTGTGTGTGTGTGTGTGTGTGTGTGTGTGTACTCACCTAGTTGTACTTACCTAGTTGTGTTTGCGGCGGTTGAGCTCTGGCTCTTTGGTCCCGCCTCTCAACCGTCAATCAACAGGTGTACAGATTCCTGAGCCTATCGGGCTCTGTCATATCTACACTTGAAACTGTGTATGGAGTCAGCCTCCACCACATCACCCCCTAATGCATTCCATTTGTCAACCACTCTGACACTAAAAAAGTTCTTTCTAATATCTCTGTGGCTCATTTGGGCACTCAGTTTCCACCTGTACTCACCTAGTTGTACTCACCTAGTTGTGTTTGCGGGAGTTGAGCTCTGGCTCTTTGGTCCCGTCAATCAACAGGTGTACAGATTCCTGAGCCTATCAGGCTCTGCCATATCTACATATCACCTGTGTCCCCTTGTGCGTGTTCCCCTTGTGTTAAATAGACTGTCTTTATCTACCCTATCAATTCCCTTCAGAATCTTGAATGTGGTGATCATGTCCCCCCTAATTCTTCTGTCTTCCAGCGAAGTGAGGTTTAATTCCCGTAGTCTCTCCTCGTAGCTCATACCTCTCAGCTCGGGTACTAGTCTGGTGGCAAACCTTTGAACCTTTTCCAGTTTAGTCTTATCCTTGACTAGATATGGACTCCATGCTGGGGCTGCATACTCCAGGATTGCATACTCCACCTGTGTGTGTGTGTGTGTGTGTGTGTGTGTGTGTGTGTGTGTGTGTGTGTGTGTGTGTGTGTGTGTGTGTGTGTGTGTGTGTGTGTGTGTGTGTGTACTCACCTAGTTGTATTCACCTAGTTGTGTTTGCGGGGGTTGAGCTCTGGCTCTTTGGTCCCGCCTCTCAACCGTCAATCAACAGGTGTACAGATTCCTGAGCCTATTGGGCTCTATCATATCTACACTTGAAGCTGTGTATGGAGTCAGCTTCCACCACATCACTTCCTAATGCATTCCATTTGTCAACCACTCTGACACTAAAAAAGCTCTTTCTAATATCTCTGGCTCATTTGGGCACTCAGTTTCCACCTGTTTTCCCTTGTGCGTGTGCCCCTTGTGTTAAATAGCCTGTTTTTATCTACCCTATCAATTCCCTTCAGAATCTTGAATGTGGTGATCATGTCTCCCTTAACTCTTCTGTCTTCCAGCGACAGAAGACTTCTGTGTGTGTGTGTGTGTGTGTGTGTGTGTGTGTGTGTGTGTGTGTGTGTGTGTGTGTGTGTGTGTGTGTGTGTGTGTGTGTGTTTGTGTGTGTGTGCATATGTGTGTATGTGTGTGTATGTGTGTGAGTGTATCTCCGCCACTATTCGTTTAAAAGCGTTAATCTTGTAACGCTTAATACAATATATTATTTCAATCCAGGCTGTTCCTTCTTGCCATTAACTAGCAAAACTCTACATCATCCCATTGCTATTTTTTTTCAGTTTATAAAATATAGCTGAAAGACAAAAAAAACTGCCCTCCTCCCCCTCCCCCACAAAATAAAAACTAATCATCACTAATCTCTATGATTAATCCATTTAATTAAGTGCCTGTTTGTTGACGAATGCATCAGTGTTCTGAACCCAAGTGGAGTGAGGACAGAGTTCTGAGAACCATCTAAGATTTATTGTCAGAGAATCATGTAATGCTGAAAAAAAAACAAATATTGGTAGGATATGTATTCTCTCGTGTATACGTACACAGGTCAAAGGTCACAAGATCACAGGAAAGGTCGCAAGTTCACAAGTCAGGGGTCAGGCGTTCGCAGGAGAGGTCACAAGTCTGAGGTCACATATTCACAGGTCATGACCACACACGTTCTCAGGTGAAAGTTCACTGATCTGAAGTCACACATTTACAAGTCAGAGGTCACACGTACGTCCCCTTTTGATCCCCCTCTCCTATATCCCCCCAGCTCCCCTTCCCATCCCTCCCTCCCGTTCTCCTCCCTTCACTAACACTGGCACAATTCATTATTCATTCGCGCACAATACTTCCTTAGTCTCTCCCTGCACCGCATTACTTCCTCGGATTATCGAACATCGATTGCCGACCCTACAAGAAGCGAGGCCATCGCTCTACCTCCCTGGCCAAGTATCTGAACTGCAGAATCATGAGAAAATGTGAATAAAGTTGTACCAGATGCAATATATAGCTCCTATCTATAACCACCCAATCCCTTTACATACAAAGATTAATCAGGTTTCACCTGATTAATCACCTGGATATATATATATATATATATATATATATATATATATATATATATATATATATATATATATATATATATGTCGTACCTAGTAGCCAGAACGCACTTCTCAGCCTACTATGCATGGCCCGATTTGCCTAATAAGCCAAGTTTTCATGAAATAATATATTTTCTCAAATTTTTTTCTTATGAAATGATAAAGCTACCCATTTCATTATGTATGATGTCAATTTTTTTTTATTGGAGTTAAAATTAACGTAGATATATGACCGAACCTAACCAACCCTACCTAACCTAACCTAACCTATCTTTATAAGTTAGGTTAGGTTAGGTAGCCGAAAATGTTAGGTTAGGTTAGGTTAGGTAGGTAAGATAGTCGAAAAAGCATTAGTTCAAGAAAACTTGGCTTATTAGGCAAATCGGGCCTAGCATAGTAGACTGAGAAGTGCGTTCTGGCTACTAGGTACGACATATATATATATATATATATATATATATATATATATATATATATATATATATATATACACACATACATACATACACATACATTTGTTTCTTTTACTCTGACAGGGTAAGATAGCTGATAGTGAAACTAGCGTGCAATTAAGCACTTAACAGCTGATTGATTGACAGTTGAGAGGCGGGCCGAAAGAGCAGAGCTCAACCCCTGCAAGCACAACTAGGTGAATACACACACACACACACACACACACACACACACACACACACACACACACACACACACACACACGCACACGCACACACACACACACACACCCTTCCATAGATGCAATAAAAGTTAAAATTACAAAATAAAATATTTTATTTCATCTCCGTTGACCGGGCCAAGGAAATATACCGTTCAACAATTTCCAACACGTAAAGCGTACGCAAATATCTGTTTAAAATATAATAACTTTACATGAAAATATATTAAGATACTGGCGGTTTCGTTAAAATATTATTCCACTATTTCAATACTCATTTTGTGTATCGTTTAATTGGAGTTTTATTATTATTAATTTTAGCGCGAGAGGTTCAAAAGAGAAGTTGTTCTGTTTTGTTTTGAGAGACAATAGAATATATTGCATCAGAGTACTGTATGTATTGTTATACTTATGACAGCTGTATATGTACGTGCTCATATAGTGTGGACACGCTATATACAAC
Source organism: Procambarus clarkii (assembly GCF_040958095.1). Taxonomy (NCBI): domain Eukaryota; kingdom Metazoa; phylum Arthropoda; class Malacostraca; order Decapoda; family Cambaridae; genus Procambarus; species Procambarus clarkii. The sequence goes on along the minus strand of NC_091176.1, from coordinate 9,389,011 downwards.
AACGGTGTTGGGGTATATGCTGCACCAGCCTGGAGCCCCCGACCAGTACTGGAGTATGCTGCACCAGCCTGGAGCCCCCGACCAGTGCTGGAGTATGCTGCACCAGCCTGGAGTTCCCCGACCAGTGCTGGAGTATGCTGCACCAGCCTGGAGTTCCCCGACCAGTGCTGGAGTATGCTGCAACAGCCTCGAGTTCCCCGACCAGTGCTGGAGTATGCTGCACCAGCCTGGAGCTCTTCGACCAGTGCTGGAGTATGCTGCGCCAGCCTGGAGCCCCTGACCAGTGCTGGAGTATGCTGCACCAGCCTGGAGCCCCCGACCAGTGCTGAAGTATGCTGCACCAGCCTGAAGTTCCCCGACCAGTGCTGGAGTATGCTGCACCAGCCTGGAGCCCCCGACCAGTGCTGGAGTATGCTGCACCAGCCTGGAGCCCCCGACCAGTGCTGGAGTATGCTGCACCAGCCTGGAGCCCCTGACCAGTGCTGGAGTATGCTGCACCAGTCTGGAGCCCCCGACCAGTGCTGGAGTATGCTGCACCAGCCTGGAGCCCCCGACCAGTGCTGGAGTATGCTGCACCAGCCTGGAGCCCCCGACCAGTGCTGGAGTATGCTGCGCCAGCCTGGAGCCCCTGACCAGTGCTGGAGTATGCTGCACCAGCCTGGAGCCCCTGACCAGTGCTGGAGTATGCTGCACCAGCCTGGAGTTCCCCGACCAGTACTGGAGTATGCTGCACCAGCCTGGAGCCCCTGACCAGTGCTGGAGTATGCTGCACCAGCCTGGAGTTCCCCGACCAATACTGGAGTATGCTGCACCAGCCTGGAGCCCCTGACCAGTGCTGGAGTATGCTGCACCAGCCTGGCGCCCCCGACCAGTGCTGGAGTATGCTGCACCAGCCTGGAGCCCCCGACCAGTGCTGGAGTATGCTGCACCAGCCTGGAGTTCCCCGACCAGTGCTGGAGTATGCTGCACCAGCCTGGAGCCCCCGACCAGTGCTGGAGTATGCTGCACCAGCCTGGAGCCCCCGACCAGTGCTGGAGTATGCTGCACCAGCCTGGAGCCCCCGACCAGTGCTGGAGTATGCTGCACCAGCCTGGAGCCCATACCTCAAGACGCAGCAGACGAAGATAGACAAAGTACAAAAGTTCTTATCAAGACAGCACCCAAAAACCAAAACGAGCGTTGAAGAATGACTGAATGCACACAATTTTAATGAGACTGAAACAAATGAAGCGGACATGATCTAGAACGACAAACTACAGTGTCGAATAAATAGGTGTTGACAGAATTTTTTGTTTGAGCAGTAGGATGGCGAGAGGACACGACTGGGAACTAGACAGGCAGGTGAGCCCCGTGGCAGTAAGTGGAACCAACTAAGTGTAAGTGGAAGATGTTAGGGTTAACTTGCATGGAGGTGGGGACAAGACAATGCCTTAATACCACTAAAACAAACAGCGCGACATCAAAAATTAACATTCAAGACTGACAGAGAACTTTACACCTCTGCCACGCCTCTAGATTCTCCTTCCAATCAAAGCTACCCGCTACCTAATCAATAACTATTTCCTCCTCTCTCTCTCTCATATCCTTCCCTGCCATGCCTCCTTTCTTCCTCCTTGTCTGGTACCATCCTTCAGCTTCTCCTCCATCAATTTCTCCGTCCGTCAGGGATGGGGGATAGGAATTATGCCTGTCCTTCATCCTCTTACGCCTGAACCCATCCAGGGCCCCATCCTTCAGACTGGGTGATGGGGAAATGAAAATTAGAGCTGTTGAACAACCGACCTGGTTCACAGGCAACCTTCCCCACAAGGTGTTGACTATTGATCAAGAGACGTAATTCATATTGTACAGTCTGATTTCGTGTCCAAAACACCAGTGTGAACTAAGCGAAGACAAGTTTTGCTTCTTAAACTGTTTTAAGCCAGGTAAATGTGTAACGCAGAAGACCAGGAAACATGTCTGTGACCTCAGAGAGGTACAGACACACGTAGAAAAGTGAGGTGAAGACAGTCTGACTTCTCACTAGCAGAAAGAGTTCTGCAAGACTGGTGAGTTGCCTCAGCTTGATGCAAACAAAGCTCCAACTCAGCTGCGTTCCAACCTAGCTCTCATTGCCACCCCAGCTCAGCTCAACCCCCAGGTCAGCCCAACCTCAACGCTGCCAAACCTCCACCCCTCTCTGCTCAGCCCCACCCCAGAGCGCCGGTCCCCCCAATCCTCCGACAAATTGGCACAGTCTCCCGACACTTCCTGCTGCCCGTTAACACAAAGAACAATTTTACTCCTCGGTAACGTCAAGGTGTTTGCCCGCGCGGGTAAAGCTTCCTGCGAGACGAGGAAGACGGAAATGTTTTCAAGCGTGTGATTAAATATGATTGACGAGAAGGTAATATTTATTTAACTAATTGTAGCACCAACTTTACTCTCCACTTTTGGTTACTTGTTCCGGTTCTTCGTGCCTGTTCGAGTGAACATTTCGGTTCTCTGGGACTGTTCAAGTGAACAGATTGGTATTTCGTGACTCCGCGTGAACGTTCCTGTACGCCGTGTCACTCCGTGAGAATATGAAACAATTTCGCGTTCTAGTTTCTCCAAAATTACAAATCTTCCGCCCCCCTCTAAATATATATATATATATATATATATATATATATATATATATATATATATATATATATATATATATTTATATCACCAAGAACTCTTCTCCTGTGAAGGATTCGTACCTTAGAAAGCGAGGTGCATCACACACCTTGGCATAACCAGTACACTAACCACTACACCATGGCAGATCGTTAAAAGGATTGAAAGTCGGGAGTTATTTCTACAACATATTAACCCCCAACGATACTAGCTAATGGTAAGAGATCAGATGTTCATTCTCATCAACTCAGTCACATTCACTAGAGAAAACGCGAGCCTCATATATACGACACACTTGCATAAACGCACAAGTTATATGTACTAAATGGAAAATTGACAGTAACATTATTTTTTTATAAATTAAGGAATAATAGTAATTGGCGACTGAAACTGTGTGGTCGCCACCTGAGTTAAGTTTTGCCATAACAGCATGGAAAATCAACTCTAAGAATAATCATTCTGATCAAACAACAACTTCATCCAATCATGTACACTTCTCTAAAGATCTTATTTCTGCACTATGCAAGTGCAATCCGTGGAAAGATAATTGATAGGACCCCAAGGTTGTTTAGTTAGAACACAGCAACACCTGGGAGTGGTAATCCAGGGCCAGGCCACACCCAGACCCAAAGACCCTCAAACCAAGTACTGGTCTTTGCGGTACACCGCTTGTCACTCTCCTCCATCCCAATCTAGCCTCTCACTGTGACACTCTGCCTCCAGTCACCCAGATACTCTCTCTCTCACCCACTTTAGGGCTCTTTCCATTGCTCATTCAGGCTCTCCCTCACTCCACCAATTTCTCTCTCATTCGCTCGCCCCTCTCATGCCCTGCAGCACATCCTTCACGCTGCTGCTCAAGTTTTGTAAGACAAAAATCAGATCCAAGAGAATTAAGAAAATGTAGGCAAGGTGTTGCCTGCTTCTTATGCCGAGTGTTTTCTTTTTTGGCGCGTCTGTTTGTACTACTAAGACATCCTGTCTTGGGGAGGAACTGGAGGAAGGAAGGAAGGAAGGAAGGAAGGAAGGAAGGAAGGAAGGAAGGAAGGAAGGAAGGAAGGAAGGAAGGAAGGAAGGAAGGAAGGAAGAGAGACCGGGAGGGAGAGAAGGAGGGAAAACGAGATATGGAAGAAAGAAACCAGCAGAGAGGGCAAGAAAATATGAAGGGAATCACGAAGGAAAAACAAAGAAACACGGGAAGGCAAAGTAGCGAAAGAAGTTGCTTAAGGAAGAAATAAAAAAAAAATCCTCCGAAGATGAGATGAAAAGGTGGGATTTTAACCTTTCCTATAAGACAAGAATAAGAGGTTATAACGAGAGGCGGAAAACGAATAAAGGGAACAGGAGGAGCCCAGAGAGCAAACAAGAGGGAACGAATGAGTGAGGAAAAGACGGAGGAAGGAAAAAGAGAGACAATGGAGTATTCATCACGGTAATAATCCAAGTCAGGGTGAAATACATAGAACTGGGCAATGAGCTGGGATATGAGGACAAAAAGCTGGGATATGAGGACAAGAAGCTGGGATATGAGGACAAGAAGCTGGGATATGAGGACAAGAAGCTGGGATATGAGGACAAGAAGCTGGGATATGAGGACAAGAAGCTGGGATATGAGGACAAGGAGTTGGGATATGAGGACAAAGAGTTGGGATATGAGGACAAGAAGCTGGGATATGAGGACAAGAAGCTGGGATATGAGGACAAGAAGTTGGGATATGAGGACAAGAGGCTGGGATATGAGGACAAGAAGCTGGGATATGAGGACAAGGAGTTGGGATATGAGGACAAGGAGTTGGGATATGAGGACAAGAAGCTGGGATATGAGGACAAGGAGTTGGGATATGAGGACAAGAAGCTGGGATATGAGGACAAGAAGCTGGGATATGAGGAAAAGAAGCTGGGATATGAGGACAAGAAGCTGGGATATGAGGACAAGGAGCTGGGATATGGGGACAAGAAGCTGGGATATGAGGACAAGAAGCTGGGATATGGGGACAAGAAGCTGGGATATGAGGACAAGAAGCTGGGATATGAGGGGAAGAAGCTGGGATATGAGGACAAGAAGCTGGGATATGAGGACAAGGAGTTGGGATATGAGGACAAGAAGCTGGGATATGAGGACAAGAAGCTGGGATATGAGGAAAAGAAGCTGGGATATGAGGACAAGGAGCTGGGATATGAGGACAAGGAGCTGGGATATGGGGACAAGAAGCTGGGATATGAGGACAAGAAGCTGGGATATAGGGACAAGGAGCTGGGATATGAGGACAAGAAGCTGGGAGATGAGGACAAGAAGCTGGGATATGAGGGGAAGAAGCTGGGATATGAGGACAAGAAGCTGGGATATGAGGACAAGGAGCTGGGTTATGAGGACAAGAAGCTGGGATATGAGGACAAGAAGCTGGGATATGAGGACAAGAAGCTGGGATATGAGGACAAGAAGCTGGGATATGAGGGCAAGAAGCTAGGATATGAGGGCAAGAAGCTGGGATATGAGGACAAGAAGCTGGGATATGAGGACAAGAAGCTGGGATATGAGGACAAGAAGCTGGGATATGAGGACAAGGAGCTGGGATATGAGGACAAGGAGCTGGGATATGGGGACAAGAAGCTGGGATATGAGGACAAGAAGCTGGGATATGGGGACAAGGAGCTGGGATATGAGGACAAGAAGCTGGGATCTCGGAACGTGACAGCCTCCACGTAATACCACTCCACAGAAGTGATCGTGCATCAATAAAACTCAATAGCTTAACTTCGTTGGTTAGGCAGGATTTGCAACTGTGTGTGTGTGTGCGTGTGTGTGTGTGTGTGTGTGTGTGTGTGTGTGTGTGTGTGTGTGTGTGTGTGTGTGTGTGTGTGTGTGTGCGCGAGCGCGCTTTTTAATATAATTGCTGTAATACACAAAGGACCACATTTTATTTATCAATTTGCAAGAGAGGTTTCATTCGTGACCCGTTTTCTAAACGCCTCACATGGCGCAACGAAACTTGACCCATATTCAATATATTATGATCTAGACCCAAAATATCATAATGCGTATCTCCAAAGCTGTATTCTCCCCCGAGTGTATATAATCTCGCCTTACACGCCCCGACCTACTTTCCTATATTCGAACTTCAAGGAAAGAATATGTAGCGTAGTCAATCAACGCCTTATTGCGTTGATATTGGGTAAGTTGATATATCTTGGAGCGAGATGGTGAGGCAGTAGGTTAATAAAGGCTTTATTACGGCGGAATTACGGCCTTAACTCGAGGAGGAGGAGATCTTTAGGTAAACTGTAGCTCGTCGCAAACTAGATTTTCCCTCAGGTAGAAGATGGTGTGAGACGGAGAACGCGTGTTCGAGGGGCGTTGAGCGGGTACAAGTTCAAGTACGTTTATTGAGACAATAAAATACATCTCAGAGGGATAGAGTAAGTTAGGCTATTTCTGTCCTCCTCTACTGCAAGGCCCTCAAGGGGCGCACAAATCCAGTGAGTACAAATCCAAAAATCACAATACAAGAATCCCATTTAACATTGTAGGTTAATATAGTAAACACAGCATATAAGTGTTACACTCTTGGAGCAAAATACTTGTAGCTCCTAAGTATACTGTCTGTCATACCATTATCACACATCCAAACAATTTGATGTGGTACACTACTTATTTCTATAGTTATCAATAAGTTGACACTCTAATACATAATATTCTAAGGTGTGGGCGTGTGGCATACTACATAATTTACACTCCTTATCTTTTTCATTGGTATCAACACCGTATTGCCAGATATATTTGTATCCTAATCTTAATCTTATGTAAATTGAAACCTTCCAAGTAGACTTTCCTCTTCCATAAGTAAAGGACGAGTTTGTATTTATTATTGCATAATTCTTAAGTGTGTTATTACTGTCCACCATTGTCATTTTCTTAACTTTTTCTTCATCCTCTTGGATCATCTTGATTCTTGTCTTTATTTGTGTCAAAGTTGTCTGACGTACAACATCGACAAGAGTTTTTTTCCGAGGTTCTCTTCGCTGTCTCATCAATTGCCTCATTCAACAGTATTCCCACATGTGAAGGGATCCACATGAATCTTACTTTATACCCATTTTTGTCTAATTTCTTAACATTCTCTCTACACTCGATCACAATATTCTGGTATACTGGTCGTCTCCTATTTAAAGACTCCAACGTTCCTCAACTGTCTGTAAAGAAACAGATATTTTTACAACATTTGACTACGTCCTGTAATTCAAGATTTGCTTGTACAGTCTAAAGTGCAACGACCTCTGCGAACGGTCTGTTAGAACACACATTTAGAGACAAGTTCTTGCAACAACTTGGAATGATTTCTCCCAACAGCCTCTTCAAACTACCTCTTTAAACGGCCTTTTGTAATTACCTCTGTGTACGATCCGTTGGAATTATACCCCTATGTACAGCCCGTTGGAACTACCTCTGTGTACGATCCTTTGGAGCGGCCTCTGCGATCGAACTCTAGGAACAAAGTATTGGAACGCCCTCTTGGATCGATCTCCAAGTACGAGTTCTTAGACTCACTTCTGGGAACGACCTCTTTCTTTAGTCTTCTGGCATTATCCAGCGAGTTCTGAGTACAGTGGACACTACATGGCCCGTCCCGGTGTCATATCGCGCCTAATACTCCACCAGTGTGGGGAAACTGTTGTACCAACGAAGCTGGGTACCTTGCCAAGCCTCGTTGGGACCCCATCTGGCCTGTCGTTATTGGCACTCTGGCTGGATTGTCCTCACTGGGACTTTATCTGTATTTTCGTTACTGGGGACTCTGTCTGGGCTTACATTGTTTACCTACGTGTTCTATTGCTAATAAACGACTAAACAATTCATCTTGTTTTATTTATGTTTATGTTACTTTGAAGCTTTGACGTTTGTGAATAGACAAGCAAAATTTAAGTACAAAGCCTGACCAAAGATTATGGGGGGGGGGGCTTCTTTAACTGTTTGGCAGCCCACGGCCTCTTGACCTGACTGTTGGCAGCCCACGTCCCCCTGACCTGACTGTTGGCAGCCCACGGCCTCCTGACCTGACTGTTGGCAGCCCACGGCCTCCTGACCTGACTGTTGGCAGCCCACGTCCCCCTGACCTGACTGTTGGCAGCCCACGTCCCCCTGACCTGACTGTTGGTAGCCCACGGCCTCCTGACCTGACTGTTGGCAGCCCACGTCCCCCTGACCTGACTGTTGGCAGCCCACGGCCTCCTGACCTGACTGTTGGCAGCCCACGGCCTCCTGACCTGACTGTTGGCAGCCCACGGCCTCCTGACCTGACTGTTGGCAGCCCACGTCCCCCTGACCTGACTGTTGGCAGCTCAACTGTGCTTTTCATGACACCAATAAAGCTAACGACTATTTCCTCATGCGACACTGCTGAGCCTCGCCAATATTTCTTTCGTATCACCACTTCCTTAAAGGCAGAATCTATTTCCAAATTACAGTAAATCGTAAAATTTTCGAAGAACTACCCGAAGAGTGCAGTTGATGAGGGAACTGAGACCTTGATAGTGTGAATTAAACAGGAACGCTCCCGAAGACACAACACTTGACGGTACCTACTACTGAAGAGAGAGAGAGAGAGAGAGAGAGAGAGAGAGAGAGAGAGAGAGAGAGAGAGAGAGAGAGAGAGAGAGAGAGAGAGAGAGAGAGAGAGAGAGAGAGAGAGAGAGAGAGAGAGAGAGAGAGAGAGAGAGAGAGAGAGAGAGAGACAGAGAGAGAGAGAGAGAGAGAGAGAGAGAGAGAGAGAGAGAGAGAGAGAGAGAGAGAGAGAGAGCACCTGTTAACCCAGGTCGTAGCAGGCGAATAGAAGCACATTTGGTTCAGCAAATATTAACCAGAGAGAAAGAGACGAGGAAAAATTAAGTACTCAGGCACCATTTATCAAAGTAATAGGTATTTACCTAATGTTACCTGAGGGGAGGAGCACCGACTCTAGTGGCCTCGATGGGTACAGGAAGCCGGCGGCTTCTCAAAGGTCTCCCCCCCCCCATTATTCTTGAGTATCAGTTTTTGCGGCTGAATTTTGACCTGTAGTAAAGGTCATGGTAATATGGTAGCATAGTATGGTCATTCCCAGAAGAACTGGTCGGGGACCGGGCCGCGGGGACATTGAACCCCGAAATCTTCGCCAGGTAATCATGGTATCAGTATGGCACATAGACAAATGCACTAGTGATATAAATAACCAACAGACATTCTGGCAATAGCAGATGCAGAATGGATCTAGAAAATAAGAAAACGCCTCTACGGAGTTCAAGTACGTTTATTGAGACAATAAAATACATCTCAAAGGGCTGGAGTAGCTTAGACTGTGTCTATCCTCCTCGCACTATGAAGGAACACATAAGGAAGAGACAAGAAATATTTTAAATATTTAAAGACCAACTTGCAGGATTCCGCCCCACTAATGAAACAACCTATAGAAGTAGAGTTCAGAGCAATACACATCAGGAAAATAACATTATTGGTTGAGCTATAGATGTCCCAGCCGCCCCGAGGACCATGCTAAGAAGCACTGGTAAAAACTGAGGCTGATAGTAATTAAAAGCTTGGAGGAGGTGCCAAGCAGGCGAGAAGGCGAAGCGAGGGAGAAGGGGGAACATGTTGACAAAATATATGGACCCTGGACGCCTCAGAAGGCATCCACTGACAATGTATCTCAGTGTTCATCAGAGATTGATGGGGCGAAAATACATATATTCATTCACAGAAATCTGAACGACGAAATATCTGTCAAGACAAGATATGTTAGACGCAGGCAGAGGGGAGAGGGAGAGTATAATGGTACATAAGAAACAGTTGATGATAAATATATCAGCCAGAGGAACTGCAGGCAGGACAGATGCAAATCAAATTTCAGAATACCTAGAGACGAGGAACTCAAAGACGTTTGATTCGCTATCCCTCCATATCTGTCCAGTCCTATTCCACCCCAACCCAACCCATCCCAATCAACATGCTCCCCCTCCACTACCTTTACATTTTCCTTTCGTGAGCCATTCCAGCCAACTTCACCTTTTCAAGCCCCTGTTATTCCCTAACAACCCTAGTTCACCTTTTCTCCCCTCCTCCCCTCCCAACTACTACTCACACTCAACCCTTCCCCCTCCCCTACTCTCCATTGTCCCACTCGCATTCACCTCACATCTTTAAATACATTGACAATGGGGACAAACCCAAAATGTTTAGCACAGAGAGAAGTGAGAGGAGGAAGCCTGTGTGGAAACTAGAAACCGAGACAGTCCACAGGAGTGTAAGGAAACACTTCCCCAGTGTAGAGAGAAAGCGACATGACACAACAGGGATGTATGTGAGGCTCACTCTTCCCAGAGGTACAATAATAGGTTTGGTAAAACAAAAACGGAAGTGTTAGGATCCATTGCAATTAACGACCAGCGCCCGATTAGCGGAGCCCAGGACGTGAAGAACACAGGAGAAGGAGCTCGAGTCCAACAAACATACATTAGCATATACCGTCATGAATATAATTAATCTCGTTGTCGACATGTGGCGTTGTGAAGTTGCACGACAACCCCCGTAGAGAAGACGCAGAGTCGTGTCAAGTCTTGAGTAAGAGCAGCAAAAACTCTCGCCTCGATGACAAGCTTATGGTAAAGACTGGAGTCACCTTGAGCGTTCCCAAAGCTTCTTGTTCACGGCTTTTTGGGTTTGTTGGGGGGGGAAGGGAGAGAGAGAGAGGGAGGGAGAAGGGGGGGGGGTGGACACGAGAGTGGGAGGGAGGAAGTGGGATGCGGGTGGCAAAAGATAATAGGATGAGAGGATCGAGAAGCAAAAGATCCTTAAGTCAGACCCCAAGACCAGCAGCCAACTTCTTCAGAGCTCCGAGGTTGGTGGGTAAGGAAGCAACTTATGAAAACTTGCACTTGGTGATGACCTGGCCGCCGGGGTCGCCACACAAGAACGCCTCCAGCAGGAGAGGTGTTCAGGCAAGAGGAACCAAACTCTCACAGAAGCTGAGAAGAAAAGAGAGTGATAAAACACAGTAACATGTCTAGTCAGGCACTTGAGGAGGAGGAAAACATCCAGACTGACAGATGGCCAGTTCAACCTCATTACAAAAAAAATTTAAGTTCAATAATTATAAATTTCAAATTAACTTAAAGGACGAAAAAAAATAATTTACAGAAAATTTGCGCCATATTACAGAGAAATTTAAATTAAGTTGTCTGAATATTAAATATGTCTGAAATAAGAAACTAGTAAAGATGAGAAATAAGTATTACGAGAAGGGACAGGTGACAGGTAAGTTCGACCGTAAGATATTGATACCGGTCATCACTCTTCCATTCTCACCTCACGCTACTCCACCACTATTCCACTCCTCAACCCTCACAATTCTTCTACACCCCGCCACCACCACAACCACCTCCACCCTCCCCCTTCCACACCCCGCCACCACCACAACCACCTCCACCCTCCCCCTTCTACACCCCGCCACCACCACAACCACCTCCACCCTCCCCCTTCCACACCCCGCCATATACGAAGGAGAAATCGCAAAGCCAGTATGACTATATAGAACTTGAAAGGTATACGAGGACAAGGAGCTGGGATATGAGCACAAGGAACTGGGATATAAAGACAAGGAGCTGGGATATGAGGACAAGGAGCTGGGATATGAGCACCAGGAGCTGGGATATGAGGACAAGGAGCTGGGATATGAGAACCAGGAGCTGGGATATGAGGACAAGGAGCTGGGATATGAGCACAAGGAGCTGGGATATAAGGACAAGGAGCTGGGATATGAGGACAAGGAGCTGCGATATAAGGACAAGGAGCTGGGATATAAAGGCTGAGTGAATAAAAGGAAGATAAAGACGATCCGGCGAACAGACTGTTGGGCTCACCCTCAGGAGGACTAACAGATGAGTTCACGCACAGATGTACTCACAGACTCATAGACTCGGGCTGGTGGACTTGCAGACGGAGTTACCTTGTTACCTTGGAGTTGTTCCGGGGCTTAGCGTCCCCGCGGCCCGGTCGTCGACCAGGCCTCCTCGTTGCTGGACTGGTCAACCAGGCTGTTTGACTCGGCTGCTCGCAGCCTGACGTATGAATCACAGCCTGGTTGATCAGGTATCCTTTGGAGGTGTTTGTCAAGTTCTCTCTTGAACATTGTGAGGGGTCGGCCAGTTATGCCCCTTATGTGTAGTGGAAGCGTGTTGAACAGTCTCGGGCCTCTGATGTTGATAGAGATAACAGATAACGGATAACACATAACGGATAACACAACCTGAAAACCCACCACGACATAAAAATCTAAATTAACGATGAAAGCTGACAGCTGGACTAGATAGCAACGACAAACGCGCCACAACGAGGCGAAGTGTTTGAGAACGGAAAAAAGGAAAGTCTGAGACGCCATCATGAAGCTGTCTCGATAAATATGAAGAAGTGAAAAAGAGAAAAAAGCAGTTCCTAAGATTGAGTGGGGAGATGGTGGAGAGAGAGAGAGAGAGAGAGAGAGAGAGAGAGAGAGAGAGAGAGAGAGAGAGAGAGAGAGAGAGAGAGAGAGAGAGAGAGAGAGAGGAAAAAACAGTCGTTGAGGGCTGAGAGAAACAGCCCCTGGGAGCTGGAAGACCACAGAATTGCCCTGAGACGAGCTAGTCTCTGACCCCCTGCATGCTAATTAGAATCTGTCTTTTGTTTTCCACCACATTTTCTCTTATTTCCTCTCCTTTTGCGTCTTCCTCTATTTCCCTCATGCTGGAGATGAGGGCGATGCTTCCACTCTACATATATCTTTTTCATTACTTTATTATTAGACATCTCCTTAATGAAAAACCTTGATGAAGACCTTTCCACTCGACTAGTTAATCAAATTATACGACCTCGCTCGCTGGCGACTCAGGCCACACTGGCTACGTCATGGTCATTAATCTCTGACCGCCAGGAGAGCTGCCAGACCACATCCTCTTACTGGCATAATCGCTAAAGATGATTCTTCCTGGAAAGGAGGGAATTATCAAGTTCAAGTACGTTCATTGAGACAACAAAAATACATCTCAAAGGGATAGAGTAGCTTAGGATTCTACACTCAGGGTTGGTTATATTCTCACTCTGATAACGAATACAATTGGATGTATGCTGTACTCAGGCATAATATACTAGGAAGGTTATACCCGGCGTTGTCAGGATCTGTCTCTCATTTATCTATCCATTCAACTATTTATCCTATCCATGTATCCATCTATTTTTCTATCCATCTATCCATCCATCTATATTTGTATGCATCCATCTATATATCTTTAATTATCGAACATTATACACATTCTTATATTACTCAGGTCTCGCAGTACAGTTGGCTTCGTTTTCGACTCGCAATCGAAGATCCCGGGTTCGATTCCCGGGGGGAGGGGTAACAGAAATTGTAGGTAACATTTCCTTTCACCTGATATCTTTCTTCTTCCCTAGCAGTAAATAGGGACCAAAAAGTTAGACAGCTGTTGAGAGGTTGCATCCTGGGAAAGGTCAGTTATCTTGCGAATTAACTTTTTATTTTACTAATATCATCCCCCAAAGTTCATCAACTTCTTTCGTGAAAGAATGTAGCAACCTTTCTTCTGTCAATATAATCTCTTTTTCTTCCTTAATCCTCTTAATGGCTTGAGATATTGAGTCCTAATACTTCCCCTAATCTGGGGAAGCCAACCATCTCTGAGGAATCCATCATCTTTTCATTAACATCTATAAGAGAATGTGTCTCTTGGTCTGCCCCAGGCTGGATGGGAGGGGGCAGATGTCTAGGGTACGGGACGGTCATTGGCCGGGCAGGGTAGGCCTAAGTTAAATATTTTTCGAAATATCAGGGTGTAACCATACTCCTGCGATCTACATGAAGTAGATCTCCGTGGCAGTCTCCGTGGTGTAGTGGTAAGACACTCGCCTGGCGTTCCGCGAGCGCTATGTCATGGGTTCGTATCCTGGCCGGGGAGGATTTACTGGGCGCAATTCCTTAACTGTAGCCTCTGTTTAACGCAACAGTAAAATGTGTACTTGGATGAAAAAACGATTCTTCGCGGCAGGGGATCGTATTCCAGGGACTTGCCCGAAACGCTACGCGTACTAGTGGCTCTACAAGAATGTAACAACTCTTGTATATATCACAAAAAAAAAAAAAAAAAAAAAGTATGAAATTGAAACATGATGAAATCAGGCGATTGTTGTCCGTAGAGTGTTGAAGCTGGTGGGATGCTTGAAGGAAAGTTATTAGACCTTTCAGACCAGTTGGCATGAGGTACCTGGAGCTTTGCAATTACTTTATTCACTCTCGTATTTTTGAATATATCCTCACAGTATACCCAAAATTTGCCAGTGCAGGCTATTAAACACATGGCTCTGTATGACTAACCATCCTTCGAGATGGGGACTTGTATTACCACTGCTGCCTTATTCAATCTTGTGTTGATGATATCCTCAAAATGCATCCGGAGTCTGCCAGTGCAAACTGCTTATCACATGCCTCTGTATGACTAACCATCCTGTGTGATGGGGATTTTTTAGCATCACCTAGTTAGCTTTTTTGACACACTGTACTCCACTTCATATAGTCTAGGGTAGCTGCACTAATGCAGATGTACCTCATGTATTAATAAAAAAAATGAAGGAATGAGACTCTTAGAGGAATGAGACCCATAGAGGACTCAAGCGCATGGAGGAATTAGACACATGTAGGACTCAGGCACATGGAGAAATGAGACACATGTAGGACTCAAGCACATAGAGGAATGAGACACATGTAGAACTCAGGCACATAGAGGAATGAGACACATGTAGGATTCAGGAACATGGAGGAATGAGACACATGTAGGACTCAAGCACATAGAGGAATGAGACACATGTAGAACTCAGGCACATGGAGAAATGAGACACATGTAGGACTCAAGCACATAGAGGAATGAGACACATGTAGAACTCAGGCACATAGAGGAATGAGACACATGTAGGATTCAGGCACATGGAGGACTGAGACACATGGAGGACTGAGACACATGGAGGACTGAGACACATGGAGGACTGAGACACGTGGAGGACTGAGACACATGGAGGATTGAGACACATGGAGGACTGAGACACGTGGAGGATTGAGACACATGGAGGACTGAGACACGTGGAGGACTGAGACACATGGAGGACTGAGACACGTGGAGGAATGCGTTGCTGGAAGTCTTGCTTGGAAGCGTCTCTAACTACGTGTTGTTTTCTCAAAATATCGTCAGAGGAGGTTCTGGGAGCTCCTTAGATGCACACGGTTGCTGGGAGCTTAGTGTCCGGATGACTGAGTGGCTAGGACCCCGTGTCCGGATGACCGAGTGGCTAGGACTCCGTGTCCGGATGACCGAGTGACTAGGACCCCGTGTCCGGATAACCGAGTGACTAGGACCCCGTGTCCGGATAACCGAGTGACTAGGACTCCGTAGTTCTCAAGCTCAGTGCCTCCGAATCGCTATTAGTCAACATTTCCGCAACATAATTTTACCCTCTATGTTCCGGTTTCTAATATTAATTATCTCAATAACTAACACACTTGAAGACTATTTAACAATAAACATATCAATCGTGTATACATAAGTCAAACGCTGGCAGGCTATCGTGACAGACGGGTGAATGAACAACGGTAGTGAACGGCCCGTTTTGCCAAACGGGTGAATGAACAGCGTAAAACAGACTATGCTGCCAGGTCACTATGTACACAAAATCATAATTGACTCTCAAAATCAGTAAGTCAATCCAGGAAGATTAATGACGAATAAGAAGTCAATTACGATGATGATTGCGATGAATACAGCGACTACAATGATGTTCATGATGAGCATTATTCACCTCACTATATTGTTTGTGGCAATAACCAGAATGATGAAAATATGTACATTGTAACATAAATAATCCAGGAAGTCTCTTAAAGAAAACGACGTTTGATCCCCGATGATCCAAGAGGCCACAACCTAGCTCCTTGTCTTCGTAACCACAATGTAATTGTCTTCGTATCCGTTCTTCTCTTCATTTATCCTAGTTCCTTGTCCTCACTTCCTAGATCCATGTTATCTTAACCTAACTGCTTCTTCTCATATTCCAGCTACTTTGTCCTCAAATCCCAGGACTTTGCCCCTCATATCCCAGCCCGACCTCATATCCCAGCCCGACCTCATATCCCAGCTCCTAGTCTGCATACCCAGCACAGTGCTGTGTGGTTATACTAACAGCATTTTTCCCCCTGATATTCTTTCTTTAGAAGATTTCTTTAGTTTTATTTCTATCCATTTTCATCCTAGCAGGAGCAGATGCACAAGTCTCCCTTCCCAATCATCACCGAGCTCCTTGTCGAACACTCAAAAGGACTCTCAGCAACAGAGTTCAGCTGGGATGGTGAAGGTTCAGGAACGGTAGAGAGGGGAGCCAGACGATGGAAGAGTGAAGGAGAGGGTTACCCAGCAGGTTGTAGAAGAGAGGTCGTGGGTGTGGGCGCATGTTTGGTGTGGCGAGGAGTCGGGAGATGGCTGGTGCGGGGGAAGTAAGCAAACACTATAGCCTTTGCTGCTGACATTGGGTGAAAAGGAGTGGAAAGTTCTGTTTTCCTTTTTATATGTTTCTCTCTCTCTCTCTCTCTCTCTCTCTCTCTCTCTCTCTCTCTCTCTCTCTCTCTCTCTCTCTCTCTCTCTCTCTCTCTCTCTCTCTCTCTCTCTCTCTGTCACAGCTACATTTAATTAACGATTGAGTAGTACTCTACATAAAATGTTGTGTCATGATATTTATATAAATGAAACCTTTCTATTTTCTCCCTCCACGTGAGTGGTGTGTGTTGGGGGGGGGTGGAGGAGCAGACGCAGTGTGGGAGGAAGTAGTGTAGTGTGACTGTAGTGAAGTATGAGAGGGTTTAGTGGTGTGGGCGTGTATGGCGGTGTTAGCGTGGAGTGTGAATACACTCTAGCATCACTGCGGTGCTGGAGTTCCATGATGTTCCAGGGACATTTCTCTGGAACCCTCAGCAGGCGGCCTGGGTGACCATAAACATGGGCGCGTGACGTTGCCGGGAGCTGCCTCTGGACGCGGAATAACTTAGACTGGAGTAAAAAAGGAACGGAACAGGCTTGGGCATGCGTGCTACAGTGTGGGGATGGGCGGCGGGAGCTTTGTGACAGAGGAAACTTATGTGGGCCTGAGAAGCTTTATGATAGGGAAATGCGGCTCATGTGGGCGTTGGAAGCATGGAGCACAGGTGGAAGCTGTAATCGCGAGTGAGCAAGAGATGTGTGTGCGGAGATGATCTTCAGGAGAGAAGAGCGGAAACCAAGTGGAACGAGTTTGTGAATACGGTCCTGGAAGCCACCTTCCAACACGACACACTAATGGAACCAGGAAAAGTACAATGCACCAGAGATTATTGCACCAAGGGGGAAGGGGGGTTTACACCAAGAGCTATACTCCATTTCTTGATGTGTATACACAGAGTTTACCT
Organism: Procambarus clarkii; assembly: GCF_040958095.1. Lineage (NCBI taxonomy): Eukaryota > Metazoa > Arthropoda > Malacostraca > Decapoda > Cambaridae > Procambarus > Procambarus clarkii. Next base: position 9,371,870 of record NC_091176.1, on the reverse strand, counting down.
TTGTTCTGAACTGTGTTCAAACTAAAAAAGGTAAACTGGCTGGTCAGAAATCTATTGTGATTGTGGCAACCTTCATAACCCTCCAGAGGTTAAATGGCCTTGATCACAACACCAACAATAGCCTTGAGGCAGACCTCTAAAGCTTGATCTTGCACCCCCAATTGGCACCGATTGGTAAACACGCACACACACACACATACACACAGAGTAGTTAATAAATGGAATGCACTAGGAAGTGATGTGGTGGAGGCTGACTCCATACACAGTTTCAAATGTAGATATGATAGAGCCCAGTAGGCTCAGGAATCTGTACACCAGTTGATTGACAGTTGAGAGGCGGGACCAAAGAGCCAAAGCTCAACCCCCGCAAGCACAATTAGGTGAGTACAATTAGGTGAGTACACACACACACACACACACACACACACACACACACACACACACACACACACACACACACACACACACACACACACACACACACAGTGCTCTAAATTGACATTTTAGAGAAGGAACCTCTCGATCAAGCACTCGTGTTGTCCTCTTCACTCTGTCTTAACATTAGGTCTAGTAACCAACGAATTTGTAAATGTGAAGGTTGTTAGAGTAAGCGTTAATGTGTAACTGTGGATATGTGTGTGGGTGTGTGTATTTACCTAGTTGTGCTTGCGGGGGTTGAGCTTTGCTCTTTCGGTCCGCCTCTCAACTGTAAATCAACTGTTACTAACTACTATTTTTTTTTTTTTTTTCCACACACACACACACACACACACACACACACACACACACACACACACACACACACACACACACACACACACAATAAGCAGCTCCGTAACATCTGTCTAACTCCCAGGTACCTATTTACTGTGTGTGGGTGTGTGTACTCACCTAATTGTGCTTTCGGGGTTGAGCTCTGGCTCTTTAGTCCCGCCTCTCAACCGTCAATCAACAGGTGAACAGGTTCTTGGGCCTATTGGGCTCTATCATATCTACACTTGAAACTGTGTATGGAGTCAGCCTCCACCACATCACTTCCTAATGCATTCCATTTGTCAACCACTCTGACACTAAAAAAGTTCTTTCTAATATCTCTGTGGCTCATTTGGGCACTCAGTTTCCACTTGTGTCCCCTAGTGCGTACGCCCCTTGTGTTAAATAGACTGTCTTTATCTCCCCTATCAATTCCCTTGAAAATCTTGAATGTGGTGATCATGTCCCCCCTAACTCTTCTGTCTTCCAGTGAAGTGAGGTTTAATTCCCGTAGTCTCTCCTCGTAGCTCATACCTCTCAGTTCGGGTACTAGTCTGGTGGCAAACCTTTGAACCTTTTCCAGTTTAGTCATATCCTTGACTAGATATGAACTCCATGCTGGGGCTGCATACTCCAGGATTGGCCTAACATATGTGGTATAGAAAGTTCTGAATGATTCCTTACACAAGTTTCTGAATGCCGTTCTTATGTTGGCCAGCCTGGTATATGCCGCTGATGTGTGTGTGTGTGTGTGTGTGTGTGTGTGTGTGTGTGTGTGTGTGTGTGTGTGTGTGTGTGTGTGTATTCACCTAGTTCCTAGTTCTGCTTGCGGGGGTTGAGCTTTGCTCTTTCGGCCCGTCTCTCAACTGTCAATCAACTGTTACTAACTACTAACTATTTTTTTTCCACACACACACACACGCACACACACACACACACACACACACACACACACACACACACACACACACACACACACACACACACACACACACACACACACACACATACGCACACCCCAGGAGGCAGCTCCGTAACAGCTGTCTAACTCCCAGGTACCTATTTACTGCTAGGTAACAGGGGCATTCAGGGTGAAAGAAACTTTGCCCATTTGTTTCTGCCTGGTCCGGGAATCGATCCCGGGTCACAGAATTACGAGTCCTGCGCGCTGTCCACTCAGCTACCAGACACCCAACATGTGTGTAAATGTATGTGTGTGTGTGTGTGTGTGTGTGTATGTGTATGTGTATGTGTATGTGTATGTGTGTGTGTGTGTGTGTGTGTGTGTGTGTGTGTGTGTGTGTGTGTGTGTGTGTGTGTGTATGTGTATGTGTATGTGTATGTGTGTGTGTGTGTGTGTATGTGTATGTGTATGTGTATGTGTGTGTGTGTGTGTGTGTGTGTGTGTGTGTGTGTGTGTGTGTGTGTGTGTGTGTGTGTGTACTCACCTAGTTGTGCTAGCCTTTTACATTTCCCTACCTCTTACCCCAATCTTTTATCTTTGACTCTTTGGTCCCGCCTCTCAACTGTCAATCAACTGCTGTACAGATTTCTGGAGCCTATTTGGCTCAATCAAATCTACATATGAAATTGTGAATAGAGTCTGCCTCCACCAAATGCATTCTGGAATGCATGTTTTCAATTTAAGAATGGAATGAATGCATTCTATTCGTAAACTGCGCTGACACTGAAAAAATTCTTTCTAATGTCTCTGCGGCTCATTTGGGTACTAGGTTTCCACCTGTTTCCCACTTGTTCATGTTCCACCCATGCTAAGTAGTTTATATTTGTAAACCCTGCCAATTCCCAGAGAATTTTGTAGGTGGTTATCATGTCTCCCTTTACCCTTATGTTTTCCAGGGACGTGAGGTTTAGCTCCCGCAGCTCCAGCGGAAATGTCAACACTGGAGAAATGCCCGACAGACCACTGGAACATTATCTAACACAGTGCACAGTTACAAACCCATTAAGATTTCAACTTAGATTCAACAGAGCAGAAGAAGTTGTTAAACACATGGGGCAAAATCTTACTGAAGCGACCATACGAGTCATAAATACTCATACTCCGCCCAAGTAAAACAGAAACAAGCAACACTTAGTGGGCCAGCCAGAGGCTTAGGGCCCGCGCTGGAATATCCCTGCAAAAAATAAAAAAAAAGCTCCCGTAGCCTTTCCTCTTAGATCATACCTCTCAGTTCTGAAACTAGTCTGATGGCATACCTATGAATCATCTCTAACTTTGTTTTGTGTTTAACTAGGTATGGACTCCAGGCTGGAGCTGCATACTCCAGGATTGGTCTGACATAAGTGGTATACAGGGTCCTGAACGATTCCTAATACAAGTTTTAAAAGGCAGTTCTTATGTTGGCCCATCTAGCATATGTCGCTGATGATATCCTTTTGATGTGTGCCTCTGGGGACAGGTTCGGTGTAATGTCAACCCCCAGATCTTTCTCTCTATTTGACTTGCAGGATTTCACCTCCCAGATGGTACCTTGTGTTCAGCCTCCTGCTCCCTTCGCCTAATTTCATTACTTTACACTTTTCCGAGTTAAACTTTAGCCATTTTCTAGACCTAGAGATGTTTGCCGTCCTGGGAGATGGGGAGGAAGATAGGGGAGGAGGGGACGGTGGCCTTTCTATTCTGTTCAATATGTTTGGTAAGACTGCGATGTGCGTCTACCCTGTAAGGTAGATTGTCTGGCTGAAGAGTTATTCCTAGCCTTCAACATAGCTATCACACACATCGTGTTAGCAAGACGGACAGCCCGCCTGTATCGTGTCAGCAAGGCGGACAGCCAACCTGCTATCGTAAGTCATGTTACATTCCCCATTTATGCTCTTCTTCCTTCACTTGTAACTCTCCAATTATACTAAAAAGAAAAACAGCTTATGAACTTAAAGCCCAATACCAAACTAAATAACAGACCGAATCCCATCACCCCCCCACCCCCTGCCCGACACCCTTCCCCCCAGCTCACCACTCCTCCCCCTGCGTCTCCCCCCCCCCCCACCTAAAAAGGAGGGAGGGGGGACCCCAGAACAAAACGCTCGCGAAACGCCAGGCTAGCGTCTTAACCACTGCACCACGGGGACTGCATGCATCTTAGCATGCTATAGCGCCTGTGTTCCCAACCTTGGGCCTGTCATAGCTAGTTCCAAAATAATACTGCCACACTACTACCCACTTAAACAAAATTCTAGTAAAACTTTTATTTTCTGGTTTACAAAAGTTCCAGGCTGGCATGTCTGACTTGACTTTCAAGAAGCTTTATGGGAAGTCGTTTCAGAAACGACTTTGGAAGTTCTTTGGAAGACTAGAGCAAGAGACAAAATCGGGGTCACGTGCCCGACATTGTGCCTCTGGCATCACCAAGCTCTGTGGACACACACTCCAAGGATTAAGAATACGTAGTTTTTTCTCAAGCTTAGTCATTCATTATGCACCTCATACCCATCCCGTGGGCGGTGGTGAAAAGGGTTACAGAGGCACATAATCGGTTCAGGATCTAATCCCCCCATAGTTCATTTAGCTAAGCTTGTAACAATCTTGTGAGGGAAGTTACACAATTTTTTCACACACACACACACACACACACACACACACACACACACACACACACACACACACACACTGTGTGTCTACTACCCTGACACTACAGTGTCAGAGTAGTAGACAAATGGAATGCATTAGGATGTGATGTGGAGGAGGCTGACTCCACACACAGTTTTAAGTGTAGATATGATAGAGCCCAGTAGGCTCAGGAACCTGTACATTAGTTGATTAACCGTTGAGAGGCGAGACGAAAGAACCAGAGCTCAACCCCCGCAAGTACACACAGGAGTGGTCGAGCTATGCAAAGTGAAGGTATTCGACACACACACAAACACACAGTTTACTGCAGCTTAGGTCAGCTAGAAGTTAACAGATTTGTCTTAAAGAGCTTACGGCTGCAGTAGAGCAGGATCGTGGTAGCAAGTAGCCTCAAGGCTTCCCAAGACTGCAAGAAAAATGTTGACTTCAGTTGAGGAACGAGAGCACTGGAAGGATAACCCTGGTTAACCTAACAGAACACGAGACACACGCGCGCGGCGCTGAATAACTTAAGGGGTTTAAAACTCCTGGTTCCTGGCTTAAATCCTTATATAGCAACTATTTAGGATGTAGTCCGGACATTTTATTTTATTTTGACCACGAGTGGAAAGATTGAGAAATTTTCCATATGTAGTGAACTTTTATGCTCTAAAAGTATGTTTAGACCGAAGTTAATCATCACATTAAGTCTGCAGTATTCGACGAACATTCAGTAAACAACAAGGATGAGATTACGTATTGGTAGGCTCTCCTGCCAGCAGACTTAATTGGTGTTGATGTACCAACGAGTCAACGTCGTTGAGGTAGATCTGATGTGAATGTATCGTTACCAGAACATGGTTCATACCTGGAACTGCTCGGTCTCGACATCCAGCAAAAGAGCATCTGGGCAGCCTCAGAGAACAACTCAATTGACGTCAGATTTGTGAACCTCTAACCGGAGATCAGAGGTTCTGAACCGCGGAATCAAAGTGGTCTTAGACTCATAACTGGACTACGCGTGCGTTTTCTTTTAAGTTACTTAATCCAATTTTATTGTTAATGTAAAAACTTGTTTAAATAAGTTGTATTTTTAAATTTATGTATAAAAGGCAACAAAATTCCATATACTTGTTTTTAATTTCGTAATAAACTAATTAAATTTAATTGCTATCGGAGCTCGGGTAGGATGCCTCGCCTGCTCCGGGGGCCGGGCTAGGAAGTTGTAATTTTGCTAATTGACGACTAATTGCTGGAAAGGGAACATCTGGATGTCTTCAAGATCAGCGCATTAGTTTTTCCCATTAACTGCGGTTATTATATTATGTATTCAAAGGGCTCCAGCTCCCCTTCCCTCCCACCCTAAATCATCAAATTAAAAGGATCAGATTATCTGCAGATCTCTGGTGATTCTCTCCAGTGGTGATTAGGGATCAGGAGGGGGGGGGACGCTGATGCTGCGACATGCGTAATTTACGCGATTACTTTTAATGAATAGAGCAGACAATTACTTACGATCACCTGCCGTATTGTGCCATTTCATTCATAGTGATCAGGTTTGTCTCCTCCATCACACATGTTAGAACTTTCCTCAAAGAAAGTGTTCTAATAACCAACTTTGGTGGCTCTTGCGGAGAGCGAACGTTGCCCCCCCCCCCCCCCCCCGGCCCCCCACAAAAAAAAACTGATTGGTTTAACAAATCTGACAAAAATAAAACTAAATCAGCCCATTCAGCAGCTCATTTGCACCTCTAACCCTTTCCATCACCGACCACGGTATGGTTATGAAATGCATGATGAATGACTAAATCAATCAACAGCGCGGAACCAGAAATTAGCAAGCGAAGTTTTATTTTTGTGCATAATGTCAGATCGAGTAATTACACAACACTAGTTCACCAATGGCAAGCACCAGAGTATATATATTTCTCCTCATGCCAAAAGCCCAAACTAATTTTCTACCAATTTGGGTTACCAGAAATTCAGTCTTTTTTTAATAGTTGGTTAAAATTACTTGTCAGGAAAACTTTGTTCGCCAGTAACTAGGGCTGGCGGTGGTTTATAAACTACTCCATCATCGTCGCCGCCGCTTCCACAAGATGTTCACTATAAACAAAGTGCATCAAAGTTTTAAGAGGCAGCAAAAACACATTAAAATGTTTCCAGTTACGATCCCTAAAGCAAGCGAGCACTAATTCGCGAGTTTACCAAAGAATCATTTTGTAATGTTTGTCGTACACAAGGCCAAACATTTACTGGCTATTGACAAATGCATTCTAACTGGGAAAAAAAACAGCATTTCGCAAGCGTATTTTCCACTATTTACAATTTTCTCATTTTAACTATTGAAAACATGTTGCAGACGACCCTCGAGGATACGGCCCTTTCCACTGATAATACATTATGTTTAACACAAACTTTTGCTGCAACTATTAGCCGTTAAATGGTCAAGTTTGCCCACGGCGTCGGTGGCCATCTGGCGTGGAGCAGCAGCGTCTCTACACTGGACCAGCCGCACGACCTGTGTCAAGATGACTGGCATCTCGTGCTCGGTCCTACACGCTTAGTACCACAATGTGTATCTAAAGACCAAAGCTAGACATTGAGCTATATACATAAGTAAAGCATCTTCAGCATAAAAGTACAGGATACCCACCTGGCTCCTTCAATTATAACCAATATTTTTTCGACAAGAATATATCAATTATTAAAAAGTTAAAAAAATTTATTCACATATACATTATAATATAACAAGTGGGTCCAAAATAAAAAATTAGGTATCACGCCTGGCACATTTAAAGGATTGATAAACCAAGAGTTTCTGCACCTCACTGTGCTGAGCGAGATCATCAGAACCTGTAGAGATCTTATGAGGGACCTTTGGCACTCAAGATTCTTTTCCCACTTAACACGGTGCTTTTAAAAGTGTTGCAAGGGGCGTCATTTTCTTCCTTAAACCATCCAGAGTGGACTGGCTTCTCTGGCGTCTCGTCTTCCACATCTTTAAACGCAAGTTTAATTTCACTCTTAAACTTTATCACACTATCGTCGTCCGTTAAGTCCTGCAGTTGGTCAGTGAGGTCGCTCTCGTAGTCGTCCAACGCTGCCATAATTGACGAAGAGTTATTAGAGCCGTCTCCGCCAGGATTGACGAGCGAGCACGAGGCCTGAGCAGATTTTAAATTTGCCTTCTCCAAAGGTCTCCCTCCAACTGGTAGCCGCTTCTCTACCTTCTTGGTATTGTCGAGTTTTGGCATTTTTTCCGAACGATTCCCACCAACCAGGATTTTTACACCTTTCTTTGCGATTGCTCCCTTCCCCAGCGGTGAGGACCTGACACGACCCGACCCCACGTCCTCGTCCGGAACCTGCAAGTGAACCCTATCATCGCTATCGTTGAACCCCAAGTTTGTGAACGCCCATGGTTCATTTTCGCAACCGAATTTCGAAGGAAAAGGCAGATTATCTTCATTTGTTTTTGTCACCTCACTCAATCTTCCGAAGCCAGGAGAGTACCTGGCTCTTGGCAAGAGCGCCGAGCACCTCAACGGAGTTCCGTGAAGAGGGAGATTCGACCGGGAATTATTTCGAACCAAAAATTCGTCAGTCTCGTGAAATCCTGTAAAATGGAAAAGGAAACATGAAAGAATTTACCGAAATTGGTAGCCCTGTGAAATTACACAATCATACTACCCATTGAAACTACTGAACTCTGACCTAATCATTTAAACGTAGAGAAATGAAGACAAGACGTACCCAGTGAAGTTGAGGGGAGGTAGGTTAAGGTGAGCACCTCTACGCTGCTACCTGTGGTCGAGCACACCGCCTGCTCTTCCTGCCAATGAAAAACCACTTTACAATTGCCCTTTTTATCCAATTTGTAGTAAAAAAAAAAAATGAATGCGATAAGAGGGTAGAAATAGCCTAAGCTATCCCTTTGAAATGTATTTCTTGTCTCAAACATACTTGAACTTTAATGCGATAAAATTTGTTAGTAAGAGGGAAAATTAAATTTAAGAAAGTGCATTCAAGGAAAATACAAAACTTAAACCATTAAATACCGAAATATACCTACTTAAATACCCAGGTCTATAAGGCAAGTTTATCCATCCTCACCTTGTTACCCCTGTTCCTGTAGAGGTCTAGGAAGAAGCAGATTAAGACGACGCCAAACACAGATAAGCAGAAAGACGTGATGCCCACCAATGGCCACAACACCGAAGCGACGATATAGGTCATTGTGCTGAGGGAACAAAGGTCATTGAAAGACGATATTGTACACTATCATGTACCATAGGTTACCATATACAGTAAAATGTGGTCCCCCATGATTAATTTAACATTAGAAGCTTCACCCACTCCCACCTAAGGGTAAAGGTATAGACATTGCAGAGCTTTCGCTTCCCATAACTCATTGTAAGCCTTACCCACTTTCTCCCTTTAAACACGGCCCGCCAGTCTGTTTGCAACCAGGTATCCGATTAGTGCTGGGTGAACAGCTAAGGACTAGCGAATAATCAAGCCGTCCCGACCAAGACTTTGATAAGTGCAGCTTTTCCACTGCCTGTGGAATGTTTATCACTGAAAGCTGGAGTCCAGCGCCATTTATCTTTGCCCCGCGGCGAAAGCTACACTACCCACCAACTCTTAATTCATTGGGTTGGAAACAAGCTGCCTGTGTCTATACGTTAGGCCGTTTATCGAGGGCTTCTTACGGGCTAATCATGCCCCTGCTCACCTTTTGGGTGGATTAATCTTCATCAGTTAATCATCAATCGAGGTGCTGCCAAGTTAAACTACCGACCCTCCTCACGATACAACCCCACACTAACTCCCGGGTGGTACCTGTTTACCACAAGACGATAGAAAAAGTGCCCAATGAGTTTTTTCCCGTGCGGAGAGACTCCCCCCTCCCCCCTAAATGGGGGATTGGACAGCTGGACAAGACACCCCTTTACACGGGGGGGCTGGAGAACGTGGGGTGGGGAGGGGTGGAGGAGTAATCAAGGACCACCCCACGAGGGCGGATGGAGACAGTGGGGACTGCAGTCTCACCAGTGGCCCCTGGTAAGGTAAGAGAATTACGAGAAAGCGTTACGCCAGTATGACTATAGGACTTCAGGATACGAGAACAAGGAGCTGGGATACGAGGATCGGGTGAGGGAACGGTGGCCAGCCACCTGGACCATCAGGGATCAACCAGATAACACCCACGTAGAGCGTGGAACACACTAGGACCCCATAGACAACAACTTGGTCGCCACCCGATAGACATGGCGTTTATCGTATTTCGAGACTCACATGTTATATCTCTGTAGGACTGTATGGAACCAACGGAAAATATATGTGCACGAGGTGACCAGTCCAGACCAGATGTTCCTGTAGAATGTTGTTGTGAGCGTGGAGTTAACAGGACAGCGGTCAGATCACTCTGGGCACGACCACGACACGCACCTCGTTACCTCACTGTTAACTCTGAACGTTTACTTGTTCACTCATTACTCCGTGGCAGATTCAAGCGCAGATTGTGAACCATGTTTAGTCGTTTCAACTGCAAGACGTCTCCGAGACAAAGATAAGATTTAAACAAGTGCACGATAGTAGAATTTAATGAATGTGTAGAACCCTGTGGCTGGCAGAGCCGTCTTGTGCCAAACGTTTGGCGAACACATTGTTTGTACCCTTGAGTGTTGCGGTTTGTATTGGTTGGTGATTCATTATTTCGAGTAGCGGTCTTCAGTGAACCCGTTCGAGAATGCCTCGAGTTTTGGGTCAGTCCATTTGACGTGATCGTCATCTGTCTTGACTCAATCTATGGTAACGTGATATTTTACATTAAAAGCAATTAGGACATGTTGAGTTTATCGCAGGTGACACTTACGGCGGTATTACATCCTCTTCGGTTGAATACAACTACTGGCCAAATTGCTCATTATATTTTATGGTAGGTTTATTTTATGTAATGTTTTTCGAAACTGACAAGAAGGGTGGCACGGGTTTGAGGGTTATCTGTGCTTAACTCTTTTCCTCTGAATACCGTAATAAACAATGTGTTGAATTGTTCGGCCTAACTTATGTGGTTAGGTTCTGTTGCCCTTTATTGATATTTACAGTACGTGGATGAAGCAATTATAGAGGTGAAATTCGAGCAGACGACGTGAACGAAGCACTGCTCGAGGAAAATGCATGTCATTAGTTCCGAGTCGTGTGTAAGGTGTTTTTCATTCATAAACGGGGGGGGGGGGGGCTGGCTGCTGGATTAACAAGCATTTAGCTTTTGTTGATTAGGACGGGCTGTTGTAGATGAAAGCTGCCTGTACTCACAACTGAGAATGCTCGAACCTATTTTGACCAGTGCCTCGCTCTCGTCGTCTGTTCAAATCGCAACTCTGTGAACGCTTCACCCCACAGCCCCTAACCCGTCCTCAGACCAAGTCCATTCTATCCAGAGGTCGACCCCAAAGACACATTCATCAATTTTAACATTGTTTATTCACAACAGAACTTTTCTCAAATATAAATTAATTTTGTTAAATATTAGAATATTGTGCATATTTAGGAACTGGTTAGGTTAGGATAGGTGTTTAGGTTCTGTTGCCGATTATTTGTATTTGTAGGACGTGGGTGAGGCATTTACAGCAACCCGTCCTCGACTTGAGTCCATTACATCCAGCGGTCGACCCCATAGACGCAGTCATAAATAGTTACATTCTGTTCATTCAAAACAGGATTTTTTTCAAATTTAAATTAATATTATAATATATTAGTAAATTGTGTATATATAGGCATAGGATAGATTAGGTTAGGTGTTTAGGTTCTTTGGAGGACGGGCTGCAGCTACAGCCCGTACTCCAAACAAAAACCCAAAAGGAATTCCATGCACCCGCCAAACCCCCTGTTTATTAATTTAAAATGGTTTACACACGAATCACAACTGCTGGCGTTCGAACACTTCCGGAACAAGTGCTTCACTAACGAATTTTGTTTGATTGATGAAGATTAAGCCACCCAAGAGGTGGCACGGGCATGAATAGCCCGTAAGTGGTGGCCCTTTCGAGCCATTACCAGTATCAAAAGATGATACTGGAGATCTGTGGAGGCGCAACTGCACCCTGCGTGACGGGAGATGTCTCCCGGACCAAGTGGTGACCAAATGGTCGAATTTTGTTTGAATCACAACGCTATAAATACTTCACCCACGTACTACAAATACAAATAATCGCCAACAGAACCTAAACACCTAACCTAACCTAACCTATGCCTATATATGCACAATATGCTAATATTTTATAATATTAATTTATATTTGAGAACATTCTCGTTTTGAATGAACAGCATGTTAAAATTTACGAATGCGTCTGTGGGGTCGACCGCTGGATGTAATGGACTTGAGTCGAGGACGGGTTGCCAAATACAAACAATTGTCAACTGAACCTAATCCCCATACGTAGCCTCGGCCTAAAATGTACAACATGATATAAAGTATTATTGCCATATATTATATGAAAAGAAGACAAGTACCCGCGCTCATCACAACACAGCCTGTCGTCAGGGTCCCAGTGTGTAGGTACTCAGTTTGGTCTCTTCCAATCTTTGTCCCCCCGTTTGCCTTGATGAGCATTTCCAGTTGGATTTTAAAATTTACCAGAGTTTTGTCGTTTACGGCTTCAGAGGGTAGGCGGTTCCATGGGTTTATAACCCTGTGGGTGTAAAAGCATCACCTGTTCTCAGTCCTACATTGTGGCTTGTGGAGCTTGAAACCATTGTTCCTTATTTGTGTTACATCTGACCATTTGAAGAAATTGTCCGGATCAGCATCCTCCAAATTGTTCAGTATTTTAAAAGTATTAATGAGATCCGCTCTATCATGCCTGGTTTGCATTGTTAGTCCTGTGGCCCTCAAATGTTCCTGATACAAACGTTGACTTAGTTCTGGAATGGTTTTTGTTGGCCGGTGTTGCACTTTCTCCAGAGCAGCTATGTCCTTCTGAAGATGTACTCACCTAGTTGTGGTCTCCAAGCTTGGATACAGTATGGGGCGCACCAGAGATTTATACAATTGAATCACAATTTTCTTTACCTTAAAGTTAAAGGTACGCTAAATTATTCCAAGAATTTGGCTAGCTTCTTATTTTTATTTTTTTACTGCTGCTCCTACCTGTTGTGCAACTTTCAGTGAATTTTGTTAAAATACAGATGCTGATAATAATAAGTGCCCTCACTTATTATTAAGTGAGGGCACTTAATAATAAGGCTGGCTGGCACTTATCGGCCAGCCTTGCCCGAAACCTCTGTACATTCCCAATCATTGTGTGTGTGTGTTATGAGGTGGGAGCTCCTCGTCAAGCTTATCAAGTTATACAGGTGTTGATCATCTTACCTCTGGTATCTGTACTCACCTAGTTGTGCTTGCGGGGGGTTGAGCTTTGGCTCTTTAGTCCCGCCTCTCAACCGTCAATTTACTGGTGTACAAATTCATGACTTTCTCGAGCTCTATCATATCTACATTTGAAACTGTATATGGAGTCAGCCTCCACCACATCACTTCCTAGTGCATTCCATCTGTTAACTACTCTGACACTGAAAGAGTTCTTTCTAACGTCTCTGTGGCTCATTTGGGTACTCAGCTTCCACCTGTGTCCCCTTGTGTGTGTACCACCCGTGTTAAATCATCCATCTTTGTTTACCTGTCAATTCCCCCTGAGAATTTGTATATTATACTCCCCACACCCGCGCCGGGGGAGGCCTCCAGTTATAGTGGACTCTGGTAATGTTTGTACTGATTACAGATGGCATATTTTAGATTCTTGGCTTGGATTTTTACTTCCTTTTTCAATTACAAGTATATTATTTTCTAACGTTAGCGCTGTTGTAATATTTGCAACTCGTTTTCTACACAATAGCTTCAAAGAAAACGATAAAGCTGTTGTATCAAAAGGGGTAACAATTTTGTCGCAACCATTGCTGCGTGTTGGTAATCCGCTCCGAGGAACAAGAAATCTTTTCGGTATATAAGGGTGTCCCTAGACAAGAGAGAGACTGTCCTAGTAGCCACCCATCTAGGAACTTGTCAGTCCCAACTGTGCTTAACTTCACTGACTGAGAGACGGACATATGATCCACACTCTACATTTATTTATTTATTTATTTATTTATTTATTTATATACAAGAACAATGGTTGTGACAGTACACATGTTGGTGATTTAGTACATTCTTGCAAACTCACAAGCACGCACTGCGCTTCGGGCAGGTCCTAAAGGTAACAAAAAAATTGCAATGAATTTATATTTAGGTTAAATTAAGTAGTCAATTCTGAATAAAATAAATGTAATGACAGGTTTATGATAACGGAAATTGAATTCATATAATGACCAGACCACACACTAGAATGTGAAGGGACGACGACGTTTCGGTCCGTCCTGGATCATTCTCAAGTCGATTGTGACTACTTGTAACTACTTGTGACTACTTGTAACTACTTGTAGTTGTGATTGTAACTACTATATCAATATCAATATAAAGTGGCGATAAAAGAAATTATATTGGTGTAGTTGGATTTGAGTATAGTAAAGTAGCGGGTGAGTTAGCAGGAAGGGGTGTTCACTGAGGTGATGAAACTGTAGGTACTTCAGTATTCTACTTTTGAATAAAGAATAGATTGAATAGTTTTTTACTTCATTAGGAAGGGAGTTCCATATACTTGGTTCTTTTATTTGCATGTCGTGTTTGTGTAGAGTTAGTCCGACTCTGGGAATATCAGCGAGATTAAGTTCTGGTGTGATGTTCATGGGATATATTACATCCATTTAGGAAGAGTTTCGGTACAGGATTAGAATTGAGGATTTGGTAAATGTAAATAATACGAGAGAATAAATGGAGTGTATGTTTATCACGTTCAGGATTTGAACAGAGGGGCTGTGTACGTGTTGTTTTTCTGCGGGATGATGGGCTTGAGGTAATTTGCAATGGTTGAACTCCATGCACAGATCCTGTAAGTTAGATAGAGATAGATTAGTGAGTAGTATAGTGTGAAAAGAACAGAGTGTGGGGAGGGGGGGAAGAGAGGGACATAATACCTGATTTTAAAGAGTATACCAAGATTTTTAGATACTTTTTCTTGGCCATGTGAGTGTTGATTTGTCTTTGTATAAGCCAAGCAACTTCCCTTCAGTTCTGCTATTAAAGTTTGCATGGTCTGTCTGAAGCTGTATTGGGTTCAATGACTTGCTACCAAATAGTAGGTCTTTTCTAAGTTTGCCGTGAGCTTGTTGGTTGACACCCATAAGTCGACTAATTTTAACTCGTTATTTACATTATATTAATAGATTCGTCTGATTTGATATAAATATATAATAAATTCTGGGGCACCCTTTATATTTGGATAATTCTTTTTGTTGGGGACATGATCCCTGTGTATATATTACTTTAGACTGGTATCGAGGTTTCCCAAGGCAGAACTACTGACATTTCCCCAGGAAGCATCCCACAATAGTTGCTTAACTCCCGGGTACCTATTTACCGCTAGGTGTCAGAGGGATTATGAGAAAGGGAAAATGACCAACCATTTCTGTCTCGCCTATGAATCGAACCTGGGATCCTCGATTGTGAGTTGACGACGAAGCCGTATATTAGACTCACTTATATGCTGTATATAAAGAGAATGACAGCGGGCGATGATAGTGCGAGACTCGATGCTCTAAAAGGATGTAATTCTATGTAATACGTGTAGTGTTTGGGACACATACGGTCACATACACAAGCGAACACACACACACACACACACACACACACACACACACACACACACACACACACACACACACACACACACACACACACACACACACACACACACACCTGAATGATGAGGCTTTTAGGGCGCTTTACACTGCCTACGTGAGGCCAGTCTTAGAGTATGCCGCGCCATCATGGAGCCCCCACCTGAAGAAACACATAAAGAAACTGGAGAAGGTTCAGAGGTTTGCGACGAGGCTTGTCCCAGAGTTACGAGGGATGGGATATGAAGAGCGTCTGAAGGAACTGAACCTTACGACACTAGAGAAAAGAAGGGAGAGAGGAGATATGATAGGGACATATAAAATACTCAGGGGAATTGACAAAGTGGAAATAGATGAAATATTCACACGTAATAATAACAGAACGAGGGGACATGGGTGGAAACTGGAAACTAAGATGAGTCACAGAGATGTTAGGAAGTTTTCTTTTAGCGTGAGAGTAGTGGAAAAATGGAATGCATTTGGGGAACAGGTTGTGGAAGCAAATACTATTCATACTTTTAAAACTAGGTATGATAGGGAAATGTGACAGGAGTCATTGCTGTAAACAACCGATAGCTGGAAAGGCGGGATCCAAGAGTCAATGCTCGATCCTGCAAGCACAAATAGGTGAGTACAAATAGGTGAGTACACACACACACACCTGACATACCACATATGTCAGGCCAATCCTGGAGTATGCAGCCCCAGCATGGAGTCCATATCTAGTCAAGGATAAGACCAAACTGGAAAAGGTTCAAAGGTTTGCCACCAGACTAGTACCCGAGCTGAGAGGTATGAGCTACGAGGAGAGACTACGGGAATTAAACCTCACTTCGCTGGAAGACAGAAAAGTTAGGGGGGATATGATCACCACATTCCAGATTCTCAAGGGAATTAATAGGGTAGATAAAGACAGGCTATTTAACAGAAGGGGCACACGCACAAGGGGACACAGGTGGAAACTGAGTGCCCAAATGAGCCACAGAGATATTAGAAAGAACTTTTTAAGTGTCAGAGTGGTTGACAAAGTGTAGATATGATAGACCCCAATAGGCTCAGGAACCTGTACACCAGTTGATTGACGGTTGAGAGGCGGGACCAAAGAGCCAGAGCTCAACCCCCACAAGCACAATTAGGCGAGTATAATTAGGTCAGTACACACGTACACGTACATCTGAGCTTTCTCTAAATTCGTCTTGTGTTTGATTAAATATAACCTTCTCGCTGGAGCTGTATATTCCAGGATTGGTCTGCCATACGTGGCGTATAAGGTTCTGTTTGATTTCTTGTGTATGGAAACATTCGGAACCTTGTGAACCATAATCAATGAGAGCTGCGCAAGTGTCAGATAATTATGTCGGCGATTGCCCTATTAATTGATGTTGCCCATTAATGTTCATTTAATGGATTGATAAGATTTCCCGGAATTTACCTGACAGCCACTATCTCTCTAGTGGCTTCGACAAGGACAGGAAGCCGGTGGTTTGTCAAAAATCCCCCTCCCCCCGCTCCCGATTTTCCCTGATGATTTTATCTAGCTGAATTTTGAAATTCAGCAGTATTTTGGCATTTACGGCTTCGGCGAGTAGGCGGTTCCAAACGTTTATAACCCAATGGGCGTAAAAAGCATCTCCTGTTTTCCGTCTTACAATGTGACTTGTTGAGCTTGAAGCCATTTCTCCTTGTTAGTGTTATGTCTGACCTTTTCAGGAAATGGTCTGGATCAATATCTCTCAAATTGTTCAGTATTTGAAAGGTCTGGACGAGATCAAGCAGCCAGCTGCCACGTCTTGCAGTGTTGCTAGCCCTGTGGCCCTCAACCTAGCTCTGATCACCATTATATTCAAAAGGAGATTTCCTGTGTGAACGAGGCTACAAAAGTACTATATTTTTGTTGAATGTTTTTATGGATATTTCACCAAGTAGTTTCCGTACTCACCTTCTGTACTACTACTACTACTACTACGAGGGGGTGAGATCGAGGTACTCTAGTGTTTAGAAGATCTAGAAACTAATGCAGTTGAGGGGGGAATTCGTTGAGGTTAAGAGCCTCGTACGTGTAGGAGGGGGTTGTTAACGGGGTACTGGGTGTGGTGTAACAAGACTGCAGAGCCAGGGGCAGTCCTGGAAGACATTACCAAGTTTCTACAAGAAACTTGGTAATGTCAGCATTTCCGTGGGCCCGTAGGGTAACTGATTCCACTGGGTACTGTGAGGGGGGCACAGGTGACTCTTGTGGGTTACGTGTACTCGGCTTGAGGATGTTCCTTGTGTGTAGTGAGGGAGGCAGGACCAGGTATGAGATCCTCACAGTACGATGAGGGGAGGCTTATTGTACCTTGTTTATCACCCACACGGCAGTTGGGTAATAAAGCGTTTCAGGCTGTGTTGGAAGTTAGTGGGAGCGAGTCACCAGTAGCTGTGAGTAATTACCTAAGTGCAGTTACAGGATGAGAGATATGCTTGTGGTGTCCCGTCTTCCCAGTACTCTTTGTGTGTATGTGTTTACTCACCTATTTTTGCTTGCGGGGGTTGAGCTCTGGCTCTTTGGTCCCGCCTCTCAACCGTCAATCAACAGGTGTACAGGTTCCTGAGCCTATTGGGCTCTATCATATCTACACTTGAAACTGTGTATGGAGTCACCCTCCACCACATCACTCCCTAATGCATTTCATTTGTCAACCACTCTGACACTAAAAAAGTTCTTTCTAATATCTCTGTGGCTCATTTGGGCACTCAGTTTCCACCTGTGTCCCCTAGTGCGTATGCCCCTTGTGTTAAATAGACTGTCTTTATCTACCCTATCAATTCCCTTGAGAATCTTGAATGTGGTGATCATGTCCCCCCTAACTCTTCTGTCTTCCAGCGAAGTGAGGTTTAATTCCCGTAGTCTCTCCTCGTAGCTCATACCTCTCAGCTCGGGTACTAGTCTGGTGGCAAACCTTTGAACCTTTTCCAGTTTGGTCTTATCCTTGACTAGATATGAACTCCATGCTGGGGCTGCATACTCCAGGATTGTCCTGATATATGTGGTATAGAAAGTTCTGAATGATTCCTTACACAAGTTTCTGAATGCCGTTCATATGTTGGCCAGCCTGGCATATGCCGCTGATGTTATCCTCTTGATATGGGCTGCAGGAGAGAGGTCTGGCGTGATATCAACCCCCAAGTCTTTTTCTTTCTCTGACTCTTGAAGTATTTCATCTCCCAGATGGTACCTTGTATCTGGCCTCCTGCTTCCTACACCTATCTTCATTACATTACATTTGATTGGGTTAAACTCTAACAACCATTTGTTTGACCATTCCTTCAGCTTCTCTAGGTGTGTGTGTGTGTGTGTGTGTGTGTGTGTGTGTGTGTGTGTGTGTGTGTGTGTGTGTGTGTGTGTGTGTGTGTGTGTGTGTGTGTGTGTACTCACCTAGTTGTACTCAACTAGTTGTGGTTGCGGGGATTGAGCTCTTTTGGCCCGCCTCTCAACAGTCAATCAACTGTTTTCTTTTTCTTTCTTTTTTGTGTGTGTGTACTCACCTAATACTCACCTAATTGTGCTGGCGGGGGTTGAGCTTTGTCTCTTTGGTCCCGCCTCTCAACTGTCAATCAACTGGTGTACAGATTCCTGAGCCTACTGGGTTCTATCATATCTACATTTGAAACTGTGTATGGAGTCAGCCTCCACCACATCACTTCCTAGTGCATTCCATTTATTAACTACTCTGGCACTGAAAAAATTCTTTCTAACGTCTTTGTGGCTCATCTGGGTACTAAGTTTCCACCTGTGTCCTCTTGTTCGTGTCCCACCCGTGCTGAAGAGTTTGTCTTTGTCCACCCTGTCAATTCCCCTGAGAATTTTGTAGGTGGTTATCATGCCTCCCCTTACTCTTCTGTTTTCCAGGGACGTGAGGTTCAGCGCCTTTAGCCTTTCCTCGTAGCTCATTCCTCTCAGTTCCGGGACGAGCCTGGTGGCATACCGCTGAATCTTCTCTAACTTTGTTTTGTGTTTAACTAGGCATGGACTCCAGGCTGGAGCTGCATATTTCAAGATTGGTCTGACTTAAGTGGTATACAGGGTTCTGAACGATTCCTTACACAACTTTCTAAAGGCAGTTCTTATGTTGGTCAGTCTAGCATATGCCGATGATGATATCCTTTTGATGTGGGCTTCTGGGGACAGGTTCGGTATGATATCAACCCCCAGATCTTTCTCTCTATTTGACTCTTGCAGGATTTCACCTCCCAGATGGTACCTTGTGTTCAGCCTCCTGCTCCTTTTGCCTAATTTCATTACCTTACACTTTCCTGATTAGAACTTTAGCAGCCATTTTCTAGACCATTCCTTCAGTTTGTCCAGGTCATCCTGTAGTCTCTGTCTATCTTTATCCGTCTTGATTCTTCTCATAATTTTTGCATCATCAGCAAACATTGAGAGGAACGAGTCTATTCCCTCCGGAAGATCGTTTACATATATTAGAAACAGGATGGGTCCAAGTACTGAGCCCTGTGGGACTCCGCTGGTGACATCTCGCCACTCTGATGTCTCCCCCCTTACCGTTACTCGCTGTTTCCCTTTGCTTAAGTACTCCCTTATCCACTGGAGCACCTTCCCTTTTACTCCTGCCTGTTGCTCCAACTTTTTTAACAGCCTTTTATGGGATACTGTGTCAAAGGCTTTCTGGCAGTCCAGGAAAATGTAGTCGGCCCACCCTTCTCTTTCCTGCCTAATTTTTGTTGCCTGGTTATAGAATTCTATTAAACCTGTGAGGCACGATTTACCATCTCTGAACCCATGTTGGTGGTGTGTTATAAAGTTATTTCCCTCCAGATGCTCTACGAGCCTTTTCCTCACGATCTTCTCCAGCACCTTGCATGGTATACAAGTTAGGAAAACTGGCCTGTAGTTCAGTGCCTTTTGCCTGTCACCCTTCTTGTATATTGGGACCACGTTAGCTGTCTTTAAACTTTCTGGTAAGACTCCTGTTTCCAGTGACCTGTTATACACCATAGAGAGTGGCACACTTAGTGCTTCTGCACCTTCCTTTAGTATCCATGGTGAGATTCTGTCAGGCCCAACAGCCTTTGTCACATCCAGCTCCAACAGACACCTTTTGACCTCATCACTGGTGAGGTCAAATTCCTCCAAGGTTGCTTGGTTTAGTGCAGGGGGCTTCTCCTTGTGTGTGTGTGTGTGTACTCACCTATTTGTACTCACCTATTTGTGCTTGCGGGGGTTGAGCTTTGGCTCTTTGGTCCCGCCTCTCAACTGTCAATCAACTGGTGTACAGATTCCCGAGCCTACTGGACTCTATCATATCTACATTTAAAACTGTGTATGGAGTCAGCCTCCACCACATCACTGCCTAATGCATTCCATCCGTTAACTACTCTGACACTGAAAATGTTCCTTCTAACGTCTCTGTGGCTCATGTGGGTACTCAGTTTCCACCTGTGTCCCCTTGTTCGCGTCCCACCAGTGTTGAATAGTTCATCCTTGTTTACCCGGTCGATTTCTCTGAGGATTTTGTAGGTTGTGATCATGTCTCCCCTTACTCTTCTGTCTTCCAGTGTCGTAAGGTGCATTTCCCGCAGCCTTTCCTCGCAACTCATGCCTCTTAGTTCTGGGACTAGTCTAGTGGCATACCTTTGGACTTTTCCAGCTTCGTCTTGTGCTTGACAAGGTACGGGCTCCATGCTGGGGCCGCATACTCCAGGATTGGTCTTACATATGTGGTGTACAAGATTCTGAAGTGTGAAGTCACTGAAGTCACACACACACACACAAGTGTGTGTGTGTGTGTGTGTGTGTGTGTGTGTGTGTGTGTGTGTGTGTGTGTGTGTGTGTGTGTGTGTGTGTGTGTGTGTGTGTTCGCGCGTGCGTATGTGCTCGCAAACATTAAACTTGTAAAACAGACTTAGATCCGTTCAGAGTATTAAGTCTCGGTCCATCACCTGTCGTCTTCAGCCTCAGACTCTGGCGCCTATCTGTGGCCTGGTGCCTACGCTCGATATTCGTTTACTATTCACTGCCCGAAATTAATTAACTTGAGGTCCACGTGCGCCTTTGAGCCTGCCTGTCAAGTGAAGCTTACTAAGCCTCGAGGCGGAGTAGCGGCGCTCACCTCCCGCGGACCCAAAGACACCCTTGATGATAAGAAAACAAGGCGCCTCAGATGGAGGTGAGGGTCAAAGAGGTTTACCAAGACCCCACAACATCCCCCTGACACGCTCGCAATACCTAGAGTCCTTAAAAAATATATCACATAGTGCTTGCTAAAACACAGTTGGTCTCGTGTATAGCTCTTTGTTCAACAGTGTTCAATACTCCCCTGGCTCGACAGTGTTCAATACTCCCATGACTCAACAGTGTTCAATACTCCCCTGGCTCAACAGTGTTCAATACTCCCCTGGCACAACAGTGCTCAATACTCCCCTGGCTCAACCGTGCTCAATACTCTCCTGGCTCAACAGTGTTCAATATTCCCCTGGCTCAACAGTGTTCAATACTCTTCTTGCTCAACAGTGTTCAATACTCTTCTTGCTCAACAGTGTTCAATACTCCCCTGGCTCAACAGTGTTCAATACTCCCCTGGCTCAACAGTGTTCAATACTCCCCTGGCTCGACAGTGTTCAATACTCCCCTGGCTCAACAGTGTTCAATACTCCCCTGGCTCAACAGTGTTCAATACTCCCCTGGCTCGACAGTGTTCAATACTTCCCTGGCTCAACAGTGTTCAATACTCCCCTGGCTCAACAGTGTTCAATACTCCCCTGGCTCGACAGTGTTCAATACTCCCCTGGCTCGACAGTGTTCAATACTCCCCTGGCTCGACAGTGTTCAATACTCCCCTGGCTCAACAGTGTTCAATACTCCCCTGGCTCAACAGTGTTCAATACTCCCCTGGCTCGACAGTGTTCAATACTCCCCTGGCTCAACAGTGTTCAATACTCCCCTGGCTCGACAGTGTTCAATACTCCCCTGGCTCAACAGTGTTCAATACTCCCCTGGCTCAACAGTGTTCAATACTCCCCTGGCTCAACAGTGCTCAATACTTCCCTGGCTCGACAGTGCTCAATACTCCCCTGGCTCAACAGTGTTCAATACTCCCCTGGCTCAACAGTGCTCAATACTCCCCTGGCTCAACAGTGCTCAATACTCCCCTGGCTCGACAGTGCTCAATACTCCCCTGGCTCAACAGTGTTCAATACTCCCCTGGCTCAACAGTGCTCAATACTCCCCTGGCTCAACAGTGTTCAATACTCCCCTGGTTCAACAGTGTTCAATACTCCCCTGGCTCAACAGTGCTCAATACTCCCCTGGCTCGACAGTGCTCAATACTCCCCTGGCTCGACAGTGTTCAATACTCCCCTGGCTCAACAGTGCTCAATACTCCCCTGGCTCAACAGTGCTCAATACTCCCCTGGCTCGACAGTGCTCAATTCTCCCCTGGCTCGACAGTGCTCAATACTCCCCTGGCTCAACAGTGCTCAATACTCCCCTGGCTCGACAGTGTTCAATACTCCCCTGGCTCGACAGTGTTCAATACTCCCCTGGCTCAACAGTGCTCAATACTCCCCTGGCTCAACAGTGCTCAATACTCCCCTGGCTCAACAGTGCTCAATACTCCCCTGGCTCGACAGTGCTCAATACTCCCCTGGCTCAACAGTGCTCAATACTCCCCTGGCTCAACAGTGCTCAATACTCCCCTGGCTCTACAGTGCTGGAGTCGCTCTGGAAACATTTCAGTTTAGGTCCAGATTTTTGCGGTTTGTCTGGAAGATAATCCTCTCGTGTTTATAACAAGTTTATTTAGATTATAACAATAATAAGTAACAATAAGAAGTCAACATTATAACATTATCTGATTGTTAACGAAGGTGAGTTTACGGGTGACATGATCATTACACCAGATAAAACTTTTTGAAACTTTCCTTATTAAGACTACTCAATAGCTCGGTCGATAGAGCTTCGGCCTTACATATGTGGGGGGTCCAAGGTTCGAGTCTCCTAGAGCCCAGGTGAAGGGAATTACATCAGATACATTAAGGTTCATCACTTGTTTTCATTCTTGTAGAATATGAAGGAATGTTTAGAGATTGTTTTTAGAATATTTCACCCTGGTGTTCCCTGTTACCTGCAGTGTGGTACAGATGGTTAAATTTTAAATTTTGCCCCGAGGGGCGAGTTTATTGGGCAGCGCCACTCATCCTGTGAGTGGACACACCGCCATAGTGACAGTATTGGGCAGCGCCACTCATCCTGTGAGTGGACACATGGCCATAGTGACAGTATTGGGCAGCGCCACTCATCCTGTGAGGGACACATGGCCATAGTGACAGTATTGGGCAGCGCCACTCATCCTGTGAGTGGATACACCGCCATAGTGACAGTATTGGGCAGCGCCACTCATCCTGTGAGTGGACACACCGCCATAGTGACAGTATTGGGCAGCGTCACTCATCCTGTGAGTGGACACACCGCCATAGTGACAGTATTGGGCAGTGTCACTCATTCTGTGAGTGGACACACTGCCATAGTGACAGTATTGGGCAGCGCCACTCATCCTGTGAGTGGACACACCGCCATAGTGACAGTATTGGGCAGCGCCACTCATCCTGTGAGTGGACACACCGCCATAGTGACAGTATTGGGCAGCGTCACTCATCCTGTGAGTGGACACACCGCCATTGCGGCATGTACAATACTCCCCAATAGGAAGAAAACCCGCTGGGTTGTTCATCCTGTCACTTATAATCAGACACAGCTGGGACTTGCTTAACTGTCTCAAGTGAACAGCTCCTCAAACAAGAAGATTAGCATCTGTCAACCCTTAAAATCTTACGTTATCTTTGAGTCGAGATATGAGCCACGCTCGTGTGTAGTAGCTTGACTCTCTTGATGGCACTGATATTGTTGCTGATGTAATTTTTCATGAATACGTTGCGGATGCTAATCAGAGTTGTGTCATGATTGTAAGTAATTACGTTACTTAAACTTAGTGGGTGTGTAAGTACACACCAACAACACATTTGGGGTGTTGTAGGTCGAACTACACACTAATATTATGTAGCGACGCAGGTCTGATTTTCCCCGTCTATATAATTGCACATAACTTTAATGTATTGACTTCCATAAGAAACTTTTTTGGAGCAGGGCGGTGGAATCAAACAGACTCCGCCCTGTTTCAACGATTTCCTCATGATATATCACGTGAGTGCGATTTCATTGTATTGACTTCCACTTTGTGTCACAAGCTGTTATTCCCTTGCAAGATGTTTGTGTCGTTGAAGTGATTGCTACTTGTGTTTTCATTGAACTACAGATGTTCAACGGATCGAGGTGCTGTGTAACAGGTGAACGGACCGTATGCTGTGCAACAGGTGTACGTAAGAGGGAGTTGTCGTACAAATGTGCGGACTACAGGAGTTCTTGTTCACCCAGTTGGTGAACAATTACATATCACCAGCTTCCGATGTATGTTATCAAAGTAACTTTCATCAGTTCTGTAGCACGCAAAGTATATTTATAGACTAACATTACAGAGATAACACATTGAAAAAGATGACAAAACATAATAGAATTACTGGTAAACTAATTCATCCCTCGTCCAATCAAGGCAATGACAGCAGTTAACGATTTTGTTCAGTGGACGAACGGTATGTTGAATGTTGAGGCTAGGAGTTAGGGGAGGTGTTAAGAGAGGTTAGGGGTTAGGGGGCATGGTAAGTGAGGCTAGGGATTAGGGGGCGTGGTAAGAGAGGTTAGGGGGCGTGGTAAGAGAGGTTAGGGGTTAGGGGGCGTGGTAAGAGAGGTTAGGGGTTAGGGGGCGTGGTAAGAGAGGTTAGGGGTTAAGGGGCGTGGTAAGAGAGGTTAGGGGTTAGGGGGCGTGGTAAGAGAGGTTAGGGGTTAGGGGGCATGGTAAGTGAGGCTAGGGGTTAGGGGGCGTGGTAAGAGAGGTTAGGGGTTAGGGGGCGTGGTAAGAGAGGTTAGGGGTTAGGGGGCGTGGTAAGAGAGGTTAGGGGTTAAGGGGCGTGGTAAGAGAGGTTAGGGGTTAGGGGGCGTGGTAAGAGAGGTTAGGGGGCGTGGTAAGAGAGGTTAGGGGGCGTGGTAAGAGAGGTTAGGGGGCGTGGTAAGAGAGGTTAGGGGTTAGGGGGCGTGGTAAGAGAGGTTAGGGGGCGTGGTAAGAGAGGTTAGGGGTTAGGGGGCGTGGTAAGAGAGGTTAGGGGTTAGGGGGCGTGGTAAGAGAGGTTAGGGGTTAGGGGGTCGTTGGTTCTAGCTGGTCGTTGGGTCTGGCTGGTCGTTGGGTCTGGCTGGTCATTGGGTCTAGCTGGTCGTTGGGTCTGACTGGTCGTTGGGTCTGGCTGGTCGTTGGGTCTAGCTGGTCGTTGGGTCTAATACAGCTGCTTATATTTTTCTACCATTTCATTTCCCTCACCAGTAATGGAAAAAGATTTAATCCTTCACATAATTACCCTTTATGCATTACAAAAATTGCTCTTTAATCCAGTTAATGTTCTGGAATCAGAATTAAAAATCCCATTTCAGGCATATATATATATATATATATATATATATATATATATATATATATATATATATATATATATATATATATATATATATAGCTGGTCGTTGGATCTAGCTGGTCTAGATGTATATCTAGACCCATATAGATATATACACATTGTGTCTCCTCCGTATCAACCTACCCTCTCTGGCTTGGACTCTTCTGAGAGTCCAAGTCTCTGAACTTCTGAGAGTTCACTCCAGACCGACAACCAGAGCGCAACTCCATAATTTCCTGAGACCTGAGACTGATGCATGCCTATACAATACTATACTATACCACTAGGGTAAATATCAGATCAAGCATTGCTGGCTTATCTTCTCTCGTTCTTGCCTGTCCCTTGATGTGTTGGCTTGGAAAGTTTCTTGTTGCCACGGCCGGCAGCTTAGCTCTCCATGTGTCCGGTCCTCCATGTGGGTCTCTGTTCTCCCAATCTATTTTCCCATGGTTGAAGTCTCTCATGATTAGTCCGGATCCGTTCCTGCTAGCGACATAAGCTGCTCTCTCTCTATTATATTAATGGTGGCCATGTTGTTTCTATCATATTCCTGTCTGGGTCTTCTGTCATTTGGTGATGGGTTAGATGACTACCAGTGTAAGATTTTGTTCTCCAATTGCTATGGTACCTGTTAAGTAGCCACTGAAGCCTTCAAAGCCCTGAATAACAATCTCCTCAAAACCCCAGCCTTTTCTTAGCAGCAGAACTACCTCCTCCTCTTCCTTCTCTCTCTTTCCTCACTGCATAGTAATCCTGTGGAAACACTTCATATGATATGGTTTTTGTTAGCTTTGTTTCTGTGAGTGCTATTATGTCTGGGGTTTCTTCTAGTGCACATTCCCTAACTTCACTGTTTTATTTGTAATCCCATCTATGTTACTCTACGTGAAGCTTGAAGCTCACTTTCTTCGGTTCATTCTCATGTCCCCTTCTTGGTTAGCGTTCTGCTGATGGAGCAAGCTATTCCATAAGTGTAAAGATTTGTGAGGTGGTTATTAGGGTCTCAGAGGATACTGAGGTGAGGGGTGGGGTGTCAAGGGAAGGAGGGACAGAAAGTGAACACAAGGGACAGGGAGGGATACACACACAAGTGAACTTGTGTGTATTCACCTAGTTGTATTCACCTAGTTGTGTTTGTTGGGGGTTGAGCTTTGCTCTTTCGGCCCGCCTCTCAACTGTTTACTAACTACTTATTTTTTTTCCTCCACACACCGCGCACACCCCAAGAAGCAGCCCGTGACAGCTGACTAACACCCAGGTACCTATTTATTGTTAGGTAACAGGGGCATTCAGGGTGAAAGAAACTTTGCCCATTTGTTTCTACCTGGTGCGGGAATCAAACCTGCTCCACAGAATTACGAGTCCTGCGCGCTATCCACCAGGCTACCAGGCCCCGATATGTGTGTGTGTGTGTGTGTGTGTGTGTGTGTGTGTGTGTGTGTGTGTTAGAGAGAAATATTTGTAGTAGACATAATAGAGGAAAAATAGATTGGTTAGAAAGGCGTGGTCCAAGAGCTAATATTTTTATTCTGCAGACATAAATAGTAAACACACACACACACACACACACACACACACACACACACACACACACACACACACACACACACACACACACACACACACACACACACTAGGACTCATCCTGTTCCCAATAAACGTAAATGATTTGGCAGAGGAAGTATAAGAGCTCATTCATATCAATGTTTGCTGACGATGTTAAGCTAATGAAGTCACTCAGCACTGCAATACATTAAATGGTCAATTAAACAATCTCCTAATATGGTCTGAGAATTGGCTGCTAGACTTTAACCCTGACTAACACAAGATTATGAAGATAGGAGTTGGAGCAAGACCTCGAATACAGTACAGGAGGAAGATAAGGTTTTAAGGACACGCTTTTAAAAAAGAGAGAGAAACTTAAGAATGGACATACCTTGAGGTCTAACACCAGAGTCACACGTCACCAGCATAACAAAGGAGTCATGTGTCAAACTGGCAAACAAATGTCTGGTATCCTTCAGGAACTTAACCATAGATCCCTTCCGAACCCTTTATACATCCTTTGTGAGACCCATTCTTGAGTATGCTGCCTCGGCGTGGAACCCCAACCCAAACCAACACAAAAATTAGAAAATCTACCAAAATATGCGAAGCTCGTTCATGAGTTAAGGGGACTGAGTTATGAAGAAAGATTAAGGGAACTGGACCTCACTACTAAGGGGAAAGAAGGAATATGGCAGAACAGATAAGGAATAAATAGATTTAGAAGTAGTTTTCAAATTATGAAACAGTAGAACGAGAGGACATAATTGGAAAATGGAAGCACAGATGAATGTTTGAATTATTTAAGAGTCGTAAATGAGTGAAACTGACCAGATGAGGAAGTTGTCGAAGCCAGTTCGATGCACAGTTTCAAAATGTATATATAAGGAAAACAAAAAAATTAGTGCATTAGTGCAGTGAAAAAGTCACTGCACTAAAGTACGGATGTTCGACCCTGCGAGCACATCCAGGCGAACACACTACTCAGTGCCACCAGTCTAGCAAGCACAGTTCACAGTGCCACCAGCCCAGCAAGCACAGTACACAGTGCCACCAGCCCAGCAAGCACACTACACAGTGCAACCAGCCCAACAAGCACACTACACAGTGCCACCAGCCCAACAAGCACACTACACAGTGCCACCAGCCCAACAAGCACACTACACAGTGCCACCAGCCCAACAAGCACACTACACAGTGCCACCAGCCCAACAAGCACACTACACAGTGCCACCAGCCCAACAAGCACACTACACACTACCACCAGCCCAACAAGCACACTACACAGTGCCACCAGCCCAACAAGCACACTACACAGTGCCACCAGCCCAACAAGCACACTACACAGTGCCACCAGCCCAACAAGCACACTACACAGTGCCACCAGCCCAACAAGCACACTACACAGTGCCACCAGCCCAACAAGCACACTACACACTACCACCAGCCCAACAAGCACACTACACAGTGCCACCAGCCCAACAAGCACACTACACAGTGCCACCAGCCCAACAAGCACACTACACAGTGCCACCAGCCCAACAAGCACATTACAAGGTGCCACCAGCCCAACAAGCACACTACACAGTGCCACCAGCCCAACAAGCACACTACACAGTGCCACCAGCCCAACAAGCACACTACACAGTGCCACCAGCCCAACAAGCACACTACACAGTGCCACCAGCCCAACAAGCACACTACACAGTGCCACCAGCCCAACAAGCACACTACACAGTGCCACCAGCCCAACAAGCACACTACACACTACCACCAGCCCAACAAGCACACTACACAGTGCCACCAGCCCAACAAGCACACTACACAGTGCCACCAGCCCAACAAGCACACTACACAGTGCCACCAGCCCAACAAGCACACTACACAGTGCCACCAGCCCAACAAGCACACTACACAGTGCCACCAGCCGGCAGATAAGGCTGTAAATCTCGACACAATTGAAACGTTACTGGAAAAGTTTCAATTGAAAGTCGTAAATGGGGAACCAAAAGTGTACTAGGGTGAGGAAGGGTCTTAATTATCTGCAAGACCCTTCACCACTGATGACGAGGGGAGGGCAGCCATCTGTTGATGACGAGGGGAGGGCAGCCATCTGTTGATGACGAGAGGAGGGCAGCCATCTGTTGATGACGAGGGGAGGGCAGCCATCTGTTGATGACGAGGGGAGGGCAGCCATCTGTTGATGACGAGAGGAGGGCAGCCATCTGTTGATGACGAGGGGAGGGCAGCCATCTGTTGATGACGAGAGGAGGGCAGCCATCTGTTGATGACGAGGGGGAGGGCAGCCATCTGTTGATGACGAGGGGAGGGCAGCCATCTGTTGATGACGAGAGGAGGGCAGCCATCTGTTGATGACGAGGGGGAGGGCAGCCATCTGTTGATGACGAGGGGAGGGCAGCCATCTGTTGATGACGAGGGGGAGGGCAGCCATCTGTTGATGACGAGGGGAGGGCAGCCATCTGTTGATGACGAGAGGAGGACAACCATCTGTTGATGACGAGGGGAGGGCAGCCAATAATTGTTGCTTGCTGTGCGTGTGGGCGCAGTCATCTTACTTGCCCAATATGACCTGCTTACCGTTGCTCCTAACCATTGCCTTTCCCGGTAGCAATCGCTTGATGAAACCCCTTCAGGTCCTCGTGTGTGAGCTCAACGTGCCTCTGGCACCCTACAACCAGCTGCTCCGGGTAGGTGGGACTCGACATCTACGGGAAGGAAAGTCCCGACCCTCTCAAACCTCCGCTGCCTCGCCCAGAGGAGAGGTAAACTAATGGAGAGGTAAACACCCGAGGGGAAACCTCGCTGCTAGTTCTGTTTCACCCGCGGAAAGCCTCGCTACTGCTACCTCTCTCCCTCTCCTCTGAACCCAACTTTCTATTGAATTTTCTTATATCTTAATGAATATCGGAAACCTATACAAGGCGGTAGGCTCCGGCTCTGGGTAATGGCTCCTCGGTACCCATAATGCCTTGCCTCAGCTCCATCTTAATGGCTAAGTAGGCTTCGCTTTGATTATTATTATTATCGTTTTTTCTTTTAAATTGACATATTGTTTATACTGGGTGTTTTTTTTTTAATAATATTAGTTGATGTTAGGGTGGTAAGAGGGGCCAGGATGGTACTGTGGTGTTAGGGTGGTGATAGTGTGTTAAGGTGTGCTGTGGTGTTAGTGTTCAAGGGTGATAGTGTGATATGAAGAGTGGTTGGGTAGTGTCAGAAGGCTGTTAAGGTGCTGTGGTTAAAATAAGAGAACATTTTCCTCCCTGTTCTAAGCACAACTGTAGAACAGGGGAGAACACGTATGGTGTCATTGACCACCGGATTATCAGTAGAAACAATGACCACACCTCCTATAAGTGCTAACAGCGACCAGGTCAGGTCAGGTCAGGCCAAGTGTGTGTGTGAGATAATGACGTTATCAGATGTATTGCGGCCTTGCTAATCCGCTTGTGATCACCAACCTACATGAAAAGACACACTGGAGGACCTTTACACTACCCGCAGCAGTTATATAAATGATGGAAGTAGAGAGAATGGCCTTCCGAGTGAGGATTGGCATTCTGTGATTTGTGATTAGGAGTGTGTGTAGTGCACGAACCTGTGAGAGTGCCACATGAAGAACATCATGCAGAGTGAAGTTCTCTGTGGGCATACATACGGCTATCTTGTCCTTGTCAACTAGATATCATGACTTCTATTTACCACGATTGGGGAATCATAGCTAGGATACCTCATTTGAGGCATTAAATAATCTTTAAACTCCTAACACCCCCTTCCCCACCTAGAGTGTTTTCTGTATCAGTCCAACGTAGTAGTGGACTGACCTTCCCCTTGACCTCTTGACCTAGCTTTCCTAATTGACATTTATTCCTTCCCGGGCGATTCGAGGTTAATGACCAATACTCGAGGGTCCAGAGTATAATGTTTCATTTAATTCCCCCTCTACTGTGAGCACTAAATCGTTTGGACTCAATAGAGCTGAGAAGAATACGGCTCCTTGTCCCTAGTCGTGTCCCCTAGTCGTGTCCGTAGTCGTGTCCCCTAGTCGTGTCCCTAGTCGTGTCCCCTAGTCGTGTCCCCTAGTCGTGTCCCTAGTCGTGTCCCCTAGTCGTGTCCCTAGTCGTGTCCCTAGTCGTGTCCCTAGTCGTGTCCCTAGTCGTGTCCCCTAGTCGTGTCCCTAGTCGTGTCCCCTAGTCGTGTCCCTAGTCGTGTCCCTAGTCGTGTCCCCTAGTCGTGTCCCTAGTCGTGTCCCCTAGTCGTGTCCCTAGTCGTGTCCCTAGTCGTGTCCCTAGTCGTGTCCCCTAGTCGTGTCCCTAGTCGTGTCCCTAGTCGTGTCCCCAACCAGAACGAGTATTAGGATATAATTTCTCTTGCTTCACTCCCCAGTCTCTGATCCAGGAATTTTAGAATAAAATCTAAATCATGTGATGGCAGCGTTTATGTTTGCATCAGTCTATGGTCTTTTGTTGGGGTTGTGTTGGTGGTAGCAGCTCTCTCTCTCTCTCTCTCTCTCTCTCTCTCTCTCTCTCTCTCTCTCTCTCTCTCTCTCTCTCTCTCTCTCTCTCTCTCTCTCTCTCTCTCTCTCACTCTCTCTGTCCCTGTCTCTGTCTCTCTCTCTCTGTCTCTCTGTCTTTCTTTCTGCCCCTCTCACTCACCATATCCCCTCTCTCTTTCTCACTTTATCTCTCCCTATCTTACTTTCTTTCTCTTTCTCTCTCTCATCTTACTTCCTCTCCCTCTCCAAAATCTCTCACACTTTCTCCCCTCTTCCTTTTCCTAGAAGTTTGCGACATATAACATCCATTATTCATGGGAGGTTTTAATCTAATGCTTATAATGTTAAATCTGTCGTAAAGCTAACTTGTATTTAAACTGTGTTGTTGGAGGGTTTCATTTGTTATTGGGTGTTAGTGTTGTTAGGCTGCTAGGGTGTTACGGTGGTGTTAGGGTGGTGTTACGGTGGTGTTACGGTGGTGTTAGGGTGGTGTTACGGTGGTGTTACGGTGGTGTTAGGGTGGTGTTAGGGTGTTAGGATGGTCCTGCCTAAGTGTAAAACAGTTGCTAAAGGTTACGAGAGTGAGGTAACTTCCTCCTTTACTCATTCTACCTCCGGGTAACTGACCAGCCGGTTAATGCGTTTCCGGCTAGTTCCAGGTCTTGGTAACTCCGTGTCTCTAACAAACT
>NC_091176.1:9319457-9329457 GCF_040958095.1 Procambarus clarkii | reverse complement strand
GTCAATATAGGCGCAAGTCGCTCCCTGAGTACACAACAGGTCGTGGGGGGGGAGGGGAGAAGAGCAAGCAGACAGACTCCAATAAAACACACTCCATGCAGCCAACACAAGTTTGGAAAACACCTGAAACAGTGAGTGGATTGTGACCTAGAAGAGTGAGGGATTGTGATCTGGAACAAGGAGGCTGTGACCTGGAACAAAGGGGAGGTTGTGACCTGGGAAAAAAGGTCCACTTTAATACTGGTGAAACGACTGTGTTCTCCGGGGTACTGGTATTCACAGTACAGTGATGGTCGTGTTGACGGTACTTCACTGTACCGACGATATACAGACCTCGATACACAAGCCTCTTGGGAATCGTTGCTTGGCAGACTATAAGAATATGGTCTCTCAATTGAATAAAGAATCGGACTAATACCCATCTGCTCCGCATCATTGCACAGGTGAATATAGACACAAACTTGGCATCTGACACCTTCACGTACTTCACAGATAGCTCAGTAGACCAGCAGACACATGAGTCTAGAACAAGAGTTAAGGCATGAATTTATATAGTTGGAGTCTCTGAAAGCGTTGCTCAACCTTACAAAAGGTGCTAGCCATTCGAACGGGTTTGGAACATGTTCTTGTTGAGCACAGACAACACCTTATCATGCATCAGCCCGTCCTCCAAACAAAGATCCAAAAGTGATTCCATGCATCCGCCAAACCCCTGTTTATGAATGAAAAACGGTTTACACACGACTCACAACTGATTTCGTTCGAACACTTCCGGAACAAGTGCTTCACTGACGAGTTTTGTTCGAACCATTTCGCTATAAATGCTTCACCCACGTACTACAAATGCAAATAATCGCCAACCGAACCTAAACACCTAACCTAACCTAACCTATGCCTATATATGCACAATATGCTAATATATTATAATATTAATTTATATTTGAGAAAATCCTTGTTCTGAATGAACAGCATGTTAAAATTGATGAATGCGTCTGTGGGGTCGACCGCTGGATGTAATGGACTCGAGTCGAGAACGGGTTGCATGTGTTGTAATCCACAAGTTAGTAGGAATTATTAGCTAGAGGATCATTATTGGTGTTGTAATCCACAAGTTAGTAGGAATTATTAATTTGGCTAAACAGCTTCGGTCTTAATCCATTGACCTTTCTTAGATATGTGATCCATAGTCTGTCTACTTACATTGTACTTCCAATCATCATTCGTTAAGTGTTGTAGTAATGATCCTCTAGCTAATAATTCCTACTAACTTGTGGATTACAACACATGCATATAGATTCGAAAACTACTACTGAAACATTTGCAGCAAGAACACTTATGTAACAACATCCATCTGAGCATAAATGATCTTTAATGATCATTCCTTTGTATGATCTTTAATGCAAACACTCAAACGCCAAGGTCGTCAAATACTTATCAACAAGGTGTTAAGTCATGTAGGAATACCAGGGAATGACAGTGCAGATGCAGCTGCAAAACTTGCAACTAACAGAGGGGAAAGTAGACATTTACATTCCACACGTGTCTAGCACATTATGAAAATAATTCCAGAGAGAGCAACGCAGAATATGTCCAGGAACGACAACGCAAAAGTTGCGAATGCAACATCTGCAGGTTGGTACAAGAACTCAACCCGCTATGAACCACTGATTCTGATGAAAAGGAACAATATAAAAACAGAAGTACAATTACTCTTCCTCGAGCTTGGATACCAGCATGTAGGGGAAACAAGCACACAGGTCCCAGAAGACGAGAGGAAATTCCAGCATTGTGGCGAACTATCCAGTAAAGACCACTGGAACATTATCTAACACAGCGCAGAATTACGAGCCAAATGATTCAACAGCACAGAAGAAGTTATTAAACCCATTGGACATAATCTTACTGAAGCCAACATGCGAACCATAAATACTCATCCCGCCACTTAAGCAAGACAGTAATATGCTATACTTAGCGGACCAGCCAGAGTCCGCGCGGGAAAAAAATATAAATAAATAAAGTTGCACCGGTGTTCATTACAGTGATTGTCGTGTTCACTGTTCACATTTCCTTTATTACGAAATTCCTATATGGTTAATAATAGTATATTTAATGTTTGTCTCCCTTCATATTAGACACTTGGGAATTTGCGATGTAAATGAGGCCATACTTTCTCTTCTTTGGTTGACCGCGGGTCCCGATTATCTGTTGTGAGGGCCGTTGTTGTGGACCCGTTGTTGTGAGGCCGTTGTTGTGAGGCCGTTGTTGTGGGGCCGTTGTTGTGAGGCCGTTGTTGTGAGGGCCGTTGTTGTGAGGCCGTTGTTGTGAGGGCCGTTGTTGTGAGGGCCGTTGTTGTGAGGCCGTTGTTGTAAGGCCGTTGTTGTGAGGGCCGTTGTTGTGGGGCCGTTGTTGTGGGGCCGTTGTTGTGAGGCCGTTGTTGTGAGGCCGTTGTTGTGAGGGGCCGTTGTTGTGAGGCCGTTGTTGTGGGGCCGTTGTTGTGGGCCGTTGTTGTGAGGCCGTTGTTGTGAGGCCGTTGTTGTGAGGGCCGTTGTTGTGAGGGCCGTTGTTGTGAGGCCGTTGTTGTAAGGCCGTTGTTGTGGGGCCGTTGTTGTGAAGCCGTTGTTGTGAGGGGGCCGTTGTTGTGAGGGCGTTGTTGTGGGCCCGTTGTTGTGGGGCCGTTGTTGTGAGGGCCGTTGTTGTGAAGCCGTTGTTGTGAGGGGCCGTTGTTGTGGGGCCGTTGTTGTGGGCCCGTTGTTGTGAGGCCGTTGTTGTGAGGCCGTTGTTGTGAGGGCCGTTGTTGTGAGGTCGTTGTTGTGAGGGGCCGTTGTTGTGAGGGCGTTGTTGTGGGCACGTTGTTGTGGGGCCGTTGTTGTGAGGCCGTTGTTGTGGGGCCGTTGTTGTGAGGCCGTTGTTGTGAAGCCGTTGTTGTGAGGGGCCGTTGTTGTGAGGGCCGTTGTTGTGGGCCCGTTGTTGTGAGGCCGTTGTTGTGAGGGCCGTTGTTGTGGGGCCGTTGTTGTGTGGGGCCGTTGTTGTGAGGCCGTTGTTGTGGGCACGTTGTTGTGAGGCCGTTGTTGTGAGGCCGTTGTTGTGAGGCCGTTGTTGTGGGGCCGTTGTTGTGGGCCCGTTGTTGTGGGCCCATTGTTGTGAGGGCCGTTGTTGTGAGGCCGTTGTTGTGAGGCCGTTGTTGTGGGGCCGTTGTTGTGGGGCCGTTGTTGTGGGGGCCGTTGTTGTGGGCCCGTTGTTGTGAGGCCGTTGTTGTGGGGCCGTTGTTGTGGGGCCGTTGTTGTGAGGCCGTTGTTGTGGGGCCGTTGTTGTGGGGCCGTTGTTGTGGGGCCGTTGTTGTGGGGCCGTTGTTGTGAGGGCCGTTGTTGTGGGCCCGTGTTGTGGGGGCCGTTGTTGTGGGGCCGTTGTTGTGAGGGCCGTTGTTGTGGGGCCGTTGTTGTGAGGCCGTTGTTGTAGGGGCGTTGTTGTGGGCCGTTGTTGTGGGGCCGTTGTTGTGAGGCCGTTGTTGTGGGCCCGTTGTTGTGAGGCCGTTGTTGTGGGCCGTTGTTGTGGGGCCGTTGTTGTGAGGCCGTTGTTGTGGGGCCGTTGTTGTGGGGCCGTTGTTGTGAGGGGGCCGTTGTTGTGGGGGCCGTTGTTGTGGGCCCGTTGTTGTGAGGCCGTTGTTGTGAGGCCGTTGTTGTGAGGGCCGTTGTTGTGAGGTCGTTGTTGTGAGGGGCCGTTGTTGTGAGGGGCGTTGTTGTGGGCACGTTGTTGTGGGGCCGTTGTTGTGAGGCCGTTGTTGTGGGGCCGTTGTTGTGAGGCCGTTGTTGTGAAGCCGTTGTTGTGAGGGGCCGTTGTTGTGAGGGCCGTTGTTGTGGGCCCGTTGTTGTGAGGCCGTTGTTGTGAGGCCGTTGTTGTGGGGGCCGTTGTTGTGTGGGGCCGTTGTTGTGAGGCCGTTGTTGTGGGCACGTTGTTGTGAGGCCGTTGTTGTGAGGCCGTTGTTGTGAGGGCCGTTGTTGTGGGGCCGTTGTTGTGGGCCCGTTGTTGTGGGCCCGTTGTTGTGAGGGCCGTTGTTGTGAGGCCGTTGTTGTGAGGCCGTTGTTGTGGGGCCGTTGTTGTGGGGCCGTTGTTGTGGGGCCGTTGTTGTGAGGCCGTGTTGTGGGCCCGTTGTTGTGAGGCCGTTGTTGTGGGGCCGTTGTTGTGGGGCCGTTGTTGTGAGGCCGTTGTTGTGGGGCCGTTGTTGTGGGGCCGTTGTTGTGGGGCCGTTGTTGTGGGGCCGTTGTTGTGAGGCCGTTGTTGTGGGCCCGTTGTTGTGGGGGCCGTTGTTGTGGGGCCGTTGTTGTGAGGCCGTTGTTGTGGGGCCGTTGTTGTGAGGCCGTTGTTGTAGGGGCGTTGTTGTGGGGCCGTTGTTGTGGGGCCGTTGTTGTGGGCCGTTGTTGTGGGGCCGTTGTTGTGGGGCCGTTGTCGTGGGGCCGTTGTTGTGGGCCCGTTGTTGTGGGGCCGTTGTTGTGGGGCCGTTGTTGTGGGGTCGTTGTTGTGGGGTCGTTGTTGTGAGGCCGTTGTTGTGAGGCCGTTGTTGTGGGGCCGTTGTTGTGAGGCCGTTGTTGTGGGGCCGTTGTTGTGGGGCCGTTGTTGTGAGGCCGTTGTTGTGGGGCCGTTGTTGTGGGGCCGTTGTTGTGGGGCCGTTGTTGTGAGGCCGTTGTTGTGGGGCCGTTGTTGTGGGGCCGTTGTTGTGAGGCCGTTGTTGTGGGGCCGTTGTTGTGGGGCCGTTGTTGTGGGGCCGTTGTTGTGGGGCCGTTGTTGTGGGGCCGTTGTTGTGAGGCCGTTGTTGTGAGGCCGTTGTTGTGAGGCCGTTGTTGTGAGAGACTTAATAGCCTTTCATTTAATTAAAAAGGCCACACTATCATTTCTAACCTAACCTAACCTAACCTAAACCTAACCTACCTAACCTAACCTAACCTAACCTAACCAAGTATCTGTGCTGCTCCACCTTCACCAGACACAACTTGTGTCCAATATACTCCCAGTTCGATACGTGTTCCAAGCAAACTCATCAAGTATTCATCATCTGTTAATCTTTGTATGGAGATCAAATCTACAAACTCTTAGTGTGCCTTGCAGACTTTCATCGACACCGTGAAGACACGTTGCAAACCTGGGCTGAGCCAGTCACATTACTTTCATGAATTGCAGTAGGAAATGCGTAAAGGATCGTGTCTTTCTCTTCGAGAAAGTCTTATCCGCAGATCACTGGACCCCAGTTGAAAGCAGACCACTGGACCAAAGCGTCCAATGGTCTGCGTACAGCCCTAAATGACTTAACAAAAAAATGTACTGAACTGACCTTCACAAAGATTGCGTTCTACAGGACCTCCAAAGCTCCGCCTTATGAATGTACATACAACGATAATTTGCTAATAAATATGTAGTACTTTTAATTTAAATTTTAATAGGTGCTGCAGGTTGTGGTTGAAGTAGAGAGTGGCCCGCGGGCCGCATGAAGAAGCCCAACAGGCTACGTGTGGCCCGCGGGCCGCATGAAGAAGCCCAACAGGCTTCGTGTGGTCCGCGGGCCGCATGAAGAAGCCCAACAGGCTACGTGTGGCCCGCGGGCCGCATGAAGAAGCCCAACAGGCTACGTGTGGCCCGCGGGCCGCATGTTTCACGCCCCTCTGGTGACTCTCCCAATCCTATGCAGGAACTGCGTTATGATCTCACACACAACTTTTATTGCATGTCCAGTTGGGAGGGGCCTTCAGACCTTTCCGCGTGCAACTCGTCCTCAGACCAAGTCCAGTCCATCAATGGTCGACCCCCAAGACTCAGTCATCACTTTTAACATGATGTTCATTCAAAACAGGAATTTTCTCATATATAAATTAATATTGTTATATATATATTAGCATACTGTGCATGTTTACGCATTGATTAGGTTAGGTTAGGTTAGGTTAGGTTAGGTTTGGTTAGGTTAGGTTAGGTTAAGGTTAGGTTAGGTGTTTATATTCTTTTGGCGGTTATTTGTATTTGTAGTACGTGGGTGAAGCATTCATACAGCGTTGTGGTTCGAACAAAAGTCGTCAGCGAACAAGAAATTGTAAAAAAAAGTACCTGGGAGTTTTCGAACAAATAATGTTCACAAAAGACGTCAGCGAAGCACTTGTTCCGGAAGTGTTCGGATGTCATCAGTTGTGAGTCGTGTGTAAACCGTTTTTCATTCACAAACAAGGAAGGGGGGGTTGGCGGGTGCATGGAATGAACTTTGGGTCTTTGTTTATGAGGTCTGGCTGCCGCGTGAGGAGTACCTGAAGCCTTGCAATTACTTACTCACTCTTGGATTCTAGCGGACATCCTCATAGTGCACTCAATGTTTGCCAGTGCAGGCGATGAGTCACAATAACGTGGCTAAGTAAGTTGACCAGACCCTACACTAGAGGGTGAAGGGACGACGACGTTTCGGTCCGTCCTGGACCATTCTCAAGTGGATTGTCAACTTGAGAAATGGTCCAGGACGGACCGAAACGTCGTTCGTCCCTTCACCTTCTAGTGTGTGGTCTGGTCAACTTTGCCAGTGCAGGCTATTGCTGTTGTTGTTGTTTAAGATTCGCAACCTGGAATAAAAAGTTGCAAGTAGCACGGGCTAAGGTGAGCCCGTGCAGGCTATT
This sequence comes from Procambarus clarkii, assembly GCF_040958095.1. Taxonomy (NCBI): domain Eukaryota; kingdom Metazoa; phylum Arthropoda; class Malacostraca; order Decapoda; family Cambaridae; genus Procambarus; species Procambarus clarkii. The sequence goes on along the minus strand of NC_091176.1, from coordinate 9,322,816 downwards.
GATCACATGGTTCTATATACCAACCATGCTGAAAGGACGGAGATATTTTAGCATCATAATATGTAACCTTTCATAAAGTCTAGTGTAGCCTCATAAATGCTAATGTACCAAAGTATGAAAATAAAATAAAATAAAAGAGTTATTTATTAATAGTGTTATTTATTTATATTAATTGTTAATAATATTTATAACAGTTGATTTATAACGTGTTATTTATTAGCATTATAGAGAAGATGACAGTTTGCATCATATAAGTAAAACTAACATTACCATTTGACGTTACCTTCAACAACGTTTACCGAGGTTTTGCAGGATGCTGAGTAGCTTACATTTCAGAGTCTGGAGCCAATACCTTCAGCAAAATAATCCCTCAATAGTTCAGTTGTTTCTTGATTGTTGGAGGCGAGAGTGCGTCTTGTCTACATAAGGGTCTCTAAGACCGTCAGTCTGAGACAATAGAGACCTCCAGACGCAGTAGTCCACTCCTGCTGCTGTCAAGAGACCTCCAGACACTGGAGTCCACTTCTGCTGCTGTCAAGAGACCTCCAGACACTGGAGTCCACTCCTGCTGCTGTCAATGAGACCTCCAGACACTGGAGTCCACTTCTGCTGCTGTCAAGAGACCTCCAGACACTGGAGTCCCACTCCTGCTGCTGTCAAGAGACCTCCAGACACTGGAATCCACTCCTGCTGCTGTCAAGAGACCTCCAAACACTGGAGTCCACTCCTGCTGCTGTCAAGAGACCTCCAGACACTGGAATCCACTCCTGCTGCTGTCAAGAGACCTCCAAACACTGGAGTCCAACTCCTGCTGCTGCCAAGAGACCTCCAGACGCTGGAGTTCACTACTACTGCTGCTGTCAAGAGACCTCCAGACACTGGAGTCCACTCCTGCTGCTGTCAACTTTACGACCTCTTCCCGCCAAGACGCTGCCCACAGTTGGCCCTCAAACACGTTCGTCTGTGAAGAATCTTGTTGTGATTAGTGGACTGACTTTGTGCCTCCTCCGAGGCCGTATACTTGGCTACAGCTGCCTCACTGCGGCCATATCTGGATCAGCGTTGCTTTTATGGCGCAGATCCATAATGTGACTATTGAGGTCATTTGCCTGATTGCTAACCTATCTACCTCTCCATTTCTCTCTCTCTCTCTCTCTCTCTCTCTCTCTCTCCTCTCTCTCTCTCTCTCTCTCTCTCTCTCTCTCTCTCTCTCTCTCTCTCTCTCTCCTCTCTCTCTCAATATAACATATCTGCCTGACACTTCTGGCAACATTATATTGCCAGGACCAACGAGGTAGTCCGGCACCAAGCCGGCTGAATGCAGCGATAGCGAGGAGACTTGGCAGCAGCTGGCTCTGGGCTATCCCCCACTCACTTTCCCAAGGGAACTGTGGCCAGTACACATCTCCGCTCACAACCGCTCTCAGCCGCTCACAACCGCTCTCAGCCGCTCACAACCGCTCTCAGCCGCTCACAACCGCTCTCAGCCGCTCCACAACCGCTCTCAGCCGCTCACAACCGCTCCCAAACCGCGCGCCTGCCTGGGTAGTTGGAGGGTGGGGGGGGGGATCGAGATAAGGCGGGTATGGTTCACTGTTTCATATCTAGAAATGTGCATCTGAGGATGATATGACCACGTTGCTTATCTGTTGGTAGGAGGCATTTCCGCGGCTAATTACCTAACCCCTCCTTTCCCCCCAAACACACACACACACGCATAGGGGACCTCACGGCTGAGTGAATAGCACTCTGGGATCGTAGTTCTAAGGGTATGGGTTCGATCCCCGTGGGCGGTAGAAACAAATGGGCAGAGTTTCTGTCACCCTGATGTTCCTATTCAGCTAGCAGTAAATAGGTACCTGGGAGTTAGACAGCTGCTACGGTCTGCTTCCTGGTGTGTGTGTGGTGTGTGTGTGTGTGTGTGTGTGTGTGTGTGTGTGTGTGTGTAAGAGAAATTATATGAGATAGACATAATAGAGGAAAAATAATTGCTTAGAACGGTGGGGTCCAAGAGCTAATAGCTCGATTTCTGCAGATATCAATAGTAAATACAAATAGTAAATACACTCACATATACAAACACGCACGCACACAGTACGCATGAACGCACGCACGCAGTACGCATGAACGCACGCACGCATCTACAATTACCTTAATTTAATATTTATAAAGGTGTGTGTGTACTCGCCTAGTTGTACTCACCTAGTTGTACTCACCTAGTTGTATTCATCCAGTTGTGCTTGCGGGGGTTGAGCTCTTCTCTTTCGGCCCGCCTCTCAACTGTCAATCTACTAACTGTTACTAACTACTAACATTTTTTTTCACAAACACAAACACACACACACAGGAAGCAGCCTGGGTGTGTGTGTTAGCAGCTGTCTAACTCCCAGGTACCTATTTACTGCTAGGTAACAGGAGCATCAAGGTGAAGGAAACTCTGCCCATTTGTTTTTCCGCCGGCGCCGGGGATCGAACCCCTGTCCGTAGGTCGACGAGTATAGAGCGTTGTCCACTCAGCCACCAGCCCCCCCTTCACTCAGCCACTAGCCCCCCCTTCACTCAGCCACCAGCCCCCCTTGTGTGTGTGTGGGCATGTTTGCAAAAATATAACCAAATAGTCTGTAGATGTAACTGGCTGTCAAATGAGACGACAAATAAGGTACTTTCTAGCAGGGTGCTGGACAGTTTCCCGCGCGGACTCCATGTCAGAGTGAAGTAATCAGCCCACAACACCAACTACGTGTCCCAGTCACGTAGCATCTCGCGGAGAATCGACCAGGTGTGGTTGAGGAGTAGGGACGGGAAGGAATCCCCCATGCCACCACGCCTCAGTGTACACCGATTCAATTATTTACGTTATCTCTTTTACCGGCTGTCGTGTCGTATCTCCCGCGTCCTCAGAGGCCGCCGTCGCAACTCGCCGGAAGTTTTAATTATATTTTTGTCTCTGTGAAAGAGCCACAAAACGTCAATAGAACCTCGAAATCTTCGTTCAAAATGCGACGCGTTAGTAAAAAATTAATGTACCGTAATACTGACTTTTTCGATGCTTCGACCTCGATAGGTTTCGTTCGTGGTTTAAAAGGGGTTTGTGCGCCTCTTGTTAAGCAAAACAGTGGCTTGATTATTTTTTACGGGGTGGCGAATCAAGAGAACGAGCCGGCCATTGAATGGACTCGACACGTGTCTAACGTCAGAGACAAGACAGCTTGTGAAAGACGCTTGAAGCTTAAGACAATGGTGTTTTAACCCGCCTGGTCTCCTCAGACTCACTGAGTTACTCCTTCCTGGTCCTCCAGGGTGTTACTCCTTACTGAGAGACTCGCCCACCTTAACACTAACATTTCGTCTCGACTATT
>NC_091176.1:9315013-9318957 GCF_040958095.1 Procambarus clarkii | reverse complement strand
TATCATGGGCAAAGCGGTGGACTCTCTCTAGAATGTGTTGAAGGTTTTGAAGAAACTGGGGCACATTCTGATGCTCACTGAAGGTGGCATCTCTGAGAGAGTCTTTGAAAGCCTTAAGGGGAGTACGGCACTTACGGCCGTAGAGCATCTCATAAGGAGATACTCCTAGGGACTCATTGGGGAGACTTCTGAAAATACACATTATTAGGTCAATCTGCTTATCCCAATCCTTCGAGGTTTCACTACAAAACTTTTTCAAGAGTGCTTTGATGGTCTGATGACTACGTTCAAGAGAACCCTGTGAAGCAGGATGATAGGGGCTGGACAATACCTGTTTGATGTTGAACTCCTCCAGTGTTCTTTTGAAGAGATCACTGGTGAAGTTGGTGCCACAGTCACTTTGAATCTCCCTGGGAAATCCGTATTGAGTGAAGATCTTCAGTAGATGTTTGATAACCGTAGCAGCCGTGATGTTCTTCACTGGAACTGCTATGGGAAATCTGGTGGTAGGACACAGGATGGTTAGGATGTAGGCGTTACCTGAACTGGTCCGAGGTAAAGGACCAACACAGTCTATTATGAGTCTGTGGAAAGGTTCCGCAGGCACCTGTATGGGAATCAGTGGTGCTCTGGGAATGGAGACGTTCGGTTTGCCTGCCATCTGACATGTATGACACTGTTTTACGTACTGTTTGACGTTATTTACCATACCTGGCCAGTAGTAGTCTTGACGAATCCCATGGTAAGTCTTGTTGAAGCCGTAGTGGGAGAATGCTCCGTGGGCCAGGTGTAGAATAGTGGGCCGCAGGCTGGTGGGAATCACAAGTTGTTCGGTGTTGGCCCAATCGTCCTCCTCCTTCAGTTTACTGGGTCTATATCTGCGGTAGAGCAAGTCGTTCTCTAGGAAGAACCCAGGAATACTGTCGGGTTGAGTCTCAGCCTGGAAAAACAATGGTGTTAAAGTAAGATCTTCCCTCTGCAACTTACGGAACTCCAACTTGGTCAGATGCGGGGGTAGTTTCTGAGGGTCTTGAGGGACAGCGGTAGCAGTAGAGTCAGCTGGCTGTGGACGTGCGGCTTGTGCACGGGTGGTCACGAGAACCGGAGGAGAAACTTCATCACTCTCTTGAACCTCTGCTGGAACATACTCGAGAATAGGGTTACTTGGCACAGAGTTACACACCTGGGGTTTGTCCATGACGATCAGGTTGGTTGGTTGCAGGTCTTCTGCCAAGTCGTTGCCTAGGAGAAGTTGCACTCCAGGCATGGGAAAAGGCTTTTCCCTGACGGCGACTTGGACTTCCCCGTTCACGTAGGGACAATCCAGGTGGACTCTGGCGAGAGGGTATGGAGTAGTAGCAGTGAGGTCAGTGATGAAGACCGTTTCCCCGGTGTAGACTATGTTGGGCACAGCCGACTTCAAGATGATCGATTGTAGAGCCGCTGTGTCCCTCAAGATCTTCAATTTGAAACGTCCCTCCGGATTTGAACCGTTGGCAGAGACAGTTCCAGTATACAGGTGGTTACTGAAAAGAGAAAGATCATTAACATCAACACCAACATTCATCACAGGCTTACCGGACTTAGGAGGAGTTGGTTTGGGTCGTTGTTGGTCAGTGGATCCCTTGTATTGAGACTTACCACACTTGTCTATGGTATGTCCATAGAGTCTACAATACTTGCAGTACAGTTGTGAACCAGCTTGATCGGGGCTCACCTTCTCGTAACTGTACCACGACTTCTTACTGGAGGATGGTTCAGGTGTCAGCCGGTGGATGAGGCTGTAAGTGTCAGCCGACTTAGCACACTTCAGGTAGTCGGTTTCTTCTTTATCTGCTAAGTAGAGGCGGACAGGAGGCGGCACACGTCTCAAGAATTCTTCAACAAGCATCAGGTTGACGAGTTCTGTAAAAGTAGAGACATGTGCTGCTTCCAGCCATTTCATGAAATACCTCCGTTTCGTGTTAGCAAACTCGAGGAAGGTAGTGGTACTTGCCTTCAGGTGGTCACGGAATTTCCTTCTATAACTTTCAGTAGAGAGGAGGTAGGCGTCCAACACTGCTTGTTTCAGAGTGTAGTAGTCATTCTCAGACGCCAAAGTACTGAGTGTGACTGCAGCTCTACCTGTAAGATGGACTCTGAGAAGTGTTGCCCATTGGTCGACAGGCCAACTGAGTTGATTAGCAAGGGTTTCAAAGGTGGTAAAGAACACATCAACTTCTGCTTCTACAAAGGATGGCATTAACTTACTTGCATGTGATATATTAAAACTGACGGGAAGATTGGCAGTAGCTTGTTGGCGTTGAGTGAAGTGTGAAGTTTCCAAGGCGATTTCACGTTGACGACACTCTAGAGCCAGAGTTGCTTGTTGCTTGTCATGTTCGCGTTGTATTTCCAACTCGCGTTGTTTTGTTTCAAGCTGTACTCTCTCACGTTCATGGAGTAATGCGACCTCGCGTTCGTGTTCTTCTCTCCTCAAGGCAGCTTCGCGTTCTTGTTCGTCTCTCCTCAAAGCAGCTTCGCGTTCGTGCTCTTCCCTTCGTATGGCAGCTGCTTCTCTTTGCTGCTCACGTTCAATCTTGGCCAGCTCTAGTTTAAGTTTCATCGTAGCCAAGTCAGTTTTCTCTGCAATATAGTAAGTTTCATGAGTTTCAGAGTCTATCTTACCTTGCTCTAAATAGTAATCCAGCAACAGGTTGTGTAGGTCATTTTTGTTGGCTTGGTAGGGAACTTCTAGTTGATACTCATGTGCAAGAGTTTGTAATTCAGTCCTCTTGGCACGACTCAAAGTCCCTATTTCACCTGCTGGATTTGCACGGAAAGTTTGGAGACGAAACATGGTGAAATTAGCAAATAAAGGTACACGAATGTTCAATAATGAAATGTCAGAAACAGGACAACGTGGCAACTGGTACCTATCCTGTGTGATCTTTAACAATTAACGTTAAGTGAAAGATATTAAATGATTAAATTAAATCAAGGGCGCAGGAAATCTTGTACCCGGTACTCATGTAAGAGAATAAGGGCAAGAAAATCCTACTAACAAATGAAACAAAGTTTCGAAAACAAATGAAACAGTTAAATGCTTCAAAAGTAAAATTGGTAGTCCAAGGATGTAGGCATACCTTGCCGAGTCTCTATAGGACATAAAGCAAGTTTTTCCTACTGAATTTAATATGATACTTACAGAATTAGCGAACTTTTGTGCTCTGAAAAAATAAGCTAATTCCCTACCGTTGTATGTATCATCATCTCTGACTGACGTGTAGGGGTGCGAGGTGTCAACTGGTGACGAGAACTGCTGCTGAGGTCCCAATTCAGCAACTAAAGTTCGAGCTAGAGGAACTATGGCCCTCTTTATCCTCCTACAGTCAGATTGCAGAAGATTGGGTACTCTTGACCCGGGGCAGACCACAGTACCAGGGTACCAATATGATGATCTGTCAGAATGAGAAATATTCAAGGGACATAGATGGTAAATACGAGTAATAACAAGGAGGGAGAGATGACCAATTAAGAGTATGACTGCGGCCTACAGTCACCACGTAATCCAAAGTTGTCTCACCTTCACTATATGTTACTCTCGTAATGCACAATACACCGCACCTTATAAAAAATGAAATTGAATGAAAAATAGTAAAGCTACGTTAACAGAGTTAAATACGCTTACCATAAATTACCACTTGGCACCAGTACCTGAGTGAGGCTCCCGGACAGGCCCCCATAAAACTTGTGACGGTAACGCGTTGGTGTTCGGCTGTTTAAGGCTAGGGGTATGGCCTCGTCACATAGTTAAAAAAAAATAGAAAAAACTGGAACTTCGTCTGTGGTAAGGTAAGGAGAAGACACACAAAACACAAGTAAAACTTTAACAATGAAATTTTAATTACGTTAAATAAATCAAAACATGAAAATATGGACAAACAAATATGTATAATAAAATC
>NC_091176.1:9230013-9312513 GCF_040958095.1 Procambarus clarkii | reverse complement strand
ATGTTTGACCTCTTATCCCAGCTGCTCCCGTTTCCACACTGATCTCTCCCTTGTCTGGTCTACCCCAGACAGAACATTGTATCCTTCCGCCTAGTCAAAGTTTTACCAAGTTACTAGCCAGGTTTAAGTTATAACAATTAACCTCTGTTGTACTTAATTGATCCAGACTGGTTGAGTTATTTTACTGAAATTAAATTACACAAACATCTAACGGCAAAGCTGTTCCCGATCACAAAAATGGTTATTAAAACTTTGAGAAATAGTAGACCTGTCAACCCTGCTGACCTATGACCGCCGGTCACTCCGCCTTACAAGTTAGATCTGATTCGTGACGTCACTGATGGTGACTTAAACTCAATAATTAGAATACTCTTGATATTGTATCCAGTACTATTATACAATACAATTTTAATACAAAATGAATAAAGGCTAATTTCTCTAAATTACTGAATACTATAGGATGATTCATTATACGCAGCTATGAACAAAGCGTTGGTTATTTCCACCGCGAATTCCCCTGGGGGTCAGGTCACCATGCGGGCTCAGCTTCCCATTCTCTTTTGTCGATAAACCACTCTGGATAATTCTTACAACAGCCTAGTTTGTTACAATATATATATATTTTATATATATATGTTTTATATATATATATATATATATATATATATATATATATATTATATATATATATATATATTATATATATATATATATATATATATATATATATATATATATATATATATATAATATAATGTAATATATATATATATATATATATATATATATATATATATATATATATATATATATATATATATATATATATAATATATATATATATATATAATATATATATTTCATTGAATATGACCGCATATTCTGTATTTATTATTTTCTGGTTTAGGGCTTCTATTCCTCTAACTATTTTCTTAGCATCAGGGCTTAATTGAAATAGGAGTTCTCCAAAACTCATTTTCGTACTTTTAAGGTGAAGAAAAGAAGTGATTTACTATAGTGTATTACACTTATTTGTATAATTTGCACGACGTTTCGAACCTCCATGGTTCATTCTCAAGTGAACAGATCTTACAATACTAGTTGATTTTATACCCGCATTAGGTCAGGTGATAATACAATGAAGGTGAAAACATGGGGGGATACATAAGGGATAAACATAGGGGCTGCAGAAGGCTTATTGGCCCATACGAGGCATCTCCTATCCAAACACAAAGATTAATCCAGTGTAATTGGCCTGTTATGTTGGACATTGTCTTCTGTGTTGGCATCGATATGTTCTTGTCTTGTCCTTACTCTCATGGTGGGTAGAGTAAATAGTTCCGTGATTTGGGTGTTCATGGTAGGTCGCTCTATTCTTATGTGAATTGCCTCAAGAATTTGTAATCTTCTTGAATCTTGGGTTTTGTCTATTATGCAAGTATTCTTGTTCAACATTTCTCTTGTTAGAGTAATGTCATGGGCTTGTCTCATGTGATTCCTAGGGGCACCAGATTGAAGATGGCATGTCAAACGCCTCGTCAGCTTGGTCGACGTCATACCTATGTACTTACATTGAAGGTTACATCCTTCGTGGGGGCAAGTGTACATGTATACAACGCTTGACTGCTGTAGAGGGTTCTCCGTCGGCTTCGGGCTGTTTTTGATAAGGAGTTCGGAAGTCTTCTTGGTTTTGTAGAATATTATCAGGTTTATGTTTTGGTTAGGAGTAGTGCTTTTTACTCCTTTACGGATTATTTCTTTCATTATTCTTTCCTCTTTTATATGTTCACTGTGCATGGTTGATTTGTAATATAATTTTATTGGGGGTGTTGTGGTTTCTGTTCTAGGTTCTGAATTATACCAACGGTCCAAGTGTCTTCTTATAGCAGCGTTTATTTCTGCGTTGCTATATCCGTTGTTCACCAATACCTGAGTTACTCTTTCAAACTCTCTACTCACGTTGCTCCATTCAGAGCAGTGGGTAAGCGCTCGACGAATATAAGCATTGAGAACACTGGCTTTGTATCTTTGGGGGCACTCACTTCTACCGTTCAGGCATAATCCTATGTTGGTGGGCTTGGTATATACGTTGGTGCTTAAAGAGGTTCCTGTTTTTGTTATTAGTACATCCAAGAATGGCAGACTGTTATTTTCACTATTTTCATGTGTAAATCGGAGTACTGACTCTCTCTCTAGGTGTCTTTTTAGGTCAATTAGTTCATCTGAGTCTTTTACTATTACGAATATGTCATCTACATAACGGCAGTATACAGTTGGTTTTTGTCTGCTACTGAAGACCCTATCTTCGATGGTTCCCATATAAAAATTAGCAAATAAAACTCCTAAGGGGGAGCCCATTGCTACTCCGTCTATTTGTAAATACATGTCTCCTTGTGGACTGATGAAAGGGGCTTCCTTTGTACATGCTTCGAGAAGACTTTTCAAGTGTGGCTCAGGTATGTCTAATTTGGGGGTGCTCTCGTCTCTGTATACTCTGTCCAGTATCATTCCTATGGTTGTGTCGACTGGGACGTTGGTAAAAAGGGATTCAACGTCCAGGGAAGCGATGATTCCATCGGGCTGGGTAGATTTGATCAATTCTAGGAAATCTGCTGATGATTGTAGACTAAACTTACTTGGAGTGTATGGAGTTAGGAGTTCATTGAGTTTCCTAAAGATGGCTACTTTAACCTGACTTCTTATGATCTTACCCAGGACCAACGAGACCTCTTAAATCTTGGTCTAAATTGTCAATTCTTATCTAAACCAAAGATGCATCAAAAACGCCTGGAAATCGAAATGCTTCTGGACGATATCCATAAGCTAGAAGACAACAAAAAAGTCATCACCACTGACACACTTCAAGCTGAACTACTTGCAGAAGCAGGGAAAAAACGAGGAACATATTCATCTACAATCTTAACCCCACGACTCAAAGAAGCAGCGAAACAACTAAAAAATCTGAAAGACGTAACAATAAGAAAAGCCGACAAAACAGCAGCATATGTATTGATTCCTACCCATGAATACATGAACAAAATTAGCTACAGAGAACTACAGAGTTCTTCGAAGAACTCTGTAGGGTAAGGCAGGTCCTAGCCAATAACGGCTTCTCCAATGGTTTCATCGAAGACATCATAAGAAGGAAAGTGAAAAGCCATGCAACCTCTGAAGAGACAACTAACACAACACCTATACCCCCTATTAGACTATTTTACAGGAACTTCTTTTCCACAGCTCATAAAACGGAGGAAAGGGTCCTGAAAGATATTGTTAATAGAAACGTTATCCCTACAGACAAAAATCAGAGGATACAACTGACGATTTACTATAAAACCAGAAAAACGGCCAGCCTACTCATGAGAAACTCTCCAGACACAAAACAGAACGCTTTAAAAGAGACTAACGTCGTCTATGCCTTCAAATGCCCACTTGGGGACTGTAAGCTCCAAAAAACCCAGTATATAGGCAAGACAACAACATCTCTTTCTAGGCGTTTAACGATGCATAAGCAACAGGGCTCCATTAAGGAACATATAATCTCTTCCCACAACCAAACCATCGCCAGAGAAATCCTAGTAAACAACACAGAAATCATCGATAGATACAGCGATAGCAGGCGGCTTGACGTTTGCGAGGCACTACACATCAAGAAGTCAACACCAGCAATCAACAGCCAATTATTGCACAACTATATTCTACCCACCTCAAGACTCCGCTCCAATATAGAAGCATCAAGAAATATGGACCAATAGGCTTTCTACAAACACTTCTATTCAATACCCATTGTTTGTGTTCTGTCTTGTGTTGATACTTTTAATACCCTATTAATATCCCCTCTTGTTCTGTCTTCTGTTAATGCCACATCACCCCTCCCACCTCACTCAAATGTAGATATAAAATCGGAGATACGTAAGTTCTAATCAGTTGTGTATTTGTGAACTAAAGTCTTTGAAAATGTAATAAGTTTTACGAAACGCGCCCGTGTCGCGTCAGACTAGAAATAAAAATGAATTTTGGAGAATTGATTTTTGATTTACCTCCAACAGTGAAGCGTAATGTACGAAAGATTGAGAAAATTCGTGTTAGAATTATTAATCTTACTTTTTCGGTCATATTTAATAATATATATATATATATATATATATATATATATATATATATATATATATATATATATATATATATATATATATATATATATATATATATATAAAGTTTGTGAGCTCTGGTGCCAATGTGGGGACCCATAGCCTCGGAGAAGAAAATAAAAAGTATTCAGAGGAGACCTTGTGGTTTCTCACTGAACACTAATATTATCTTCTCCTACCACCCCCATTCTTTTGTATGTACACATATATATTTACTTTATTTGAACTTTGTTACAAAAAAGGAGTTACATATGGGTTACAAAGATGGTTATCATAGGTTGTCGAGTTCCTCCAGCTCCTCAGATGGCGGGCAGGAACCCTGGATGCAGTGCGCATTTCCCCTCTGTATCGCCACACTGAGGCGATACATATATATATATATGTATATATATATATATATATATATATATATATATATATATATATATATATATATATATATATATATATATATATATATATATATATTGGTCTACAATGAGGTTTCGCATTGGCCATTCACAAAGTTTTAAATATTTCTGTAGTATATTTGTTAGTATCCCCACGTGTCACGTGGGAGACCGGGGTTTTATTTTCTGCCGGAAGATATAAATATTGAATTGCGTTCTAAACGAGTTATTAGTTACTGAAATTTTCAAGTATATTTAATTTGAAAATAGACTTCGTGAAGGAAATAGCTTATTTAGGATTTCTTCTTTACATTTTGCAGTTACTAAAGTGAACAATCTATTGTCAAACGTAGCATCGGTGGTTCAGTGGTTGAATTCTCGCCTGCCACGCGGGAGGCCCGGGTTCAATTTCCGGCCGATGCAAAGTTATTTTTTGTCATTAAACTATGAACTGGAAGTTTAGTTGTTGAGAATAGTGATAACTAGTCAACAAGTTTCAAGCATGTCTCTTAGAGTATAATAATTAGTATGACAATGGGCTAATGCTCATTCTAATTTCAGCAGGAACTATTCTGTAACTTAAGTAGGCTATACTTTCGACTATATTATATTATTCATACCAGACAAGTCTGTAAGCAGCCATTTTAATATTATATACCAAAAGGTAGTGTTTTTAAATTTTTTATCCTGAAATTGTGGGTTGAAATTAGTTTGGTTATTATGCACCCAAAATCCATCTTGTAAGTGGTACTGGAAAGATTGGTGATTGATGAAGTACGTTAAATATTCCTCAATATTCGTTTAGTTAAGCAGATTATAACATTGATGAACTAATTACAAACGTTTAATATATACATGAACAGTCTATTTACAGTTTTGGTTAGTAAATTAAATTAATGAACAGTTACCTTTGTGTACCTTACCTCCCTCATGTAGGCCTCTTTCTACGCAGTTATAATTATAGTTAAAAATAAATAATTAAGATAATAAACATAAGTTTATCTTTCGTAATAAATTTAGACTATAAATTGTTTTTAATTTAAAGGTCATTCATCCCAGTGGGTATCCCACATCATCTGGCAGTAACGAATGTTGCTGCTGCTCATAATTTAGTGACGGACTTAATCAGCGAGAGCCAAAATATTGACGTAAAGGTGTGAGGGGGAGGGGGGGGGGTGGAACCGCCGAGAGTAAGATAATACCGTGGCTGAAAATTACACCCAACCCCACATATCTGAGAATGTAAGAAGTGACATTGTTTCAATCCGTCCTGGACGATTATAAAGTCGTGTAAAGAAAATTTTAGTCAATGTATAAGGTAAGAATGTGAGGTAAAAGACGAGCAGGTTGAAATTTACCATAGGCATTAGTAGGAACATAGAAAAATAGGCGAAGAGGTTGAGGTAAAACAGATATAAGAGATATAGCACCATAAAATCAAATCCATGAGGAGCAAAAGCAAAGTTAGATCACATTTGTTAAGAAGGTCAGACCACACAACAATGCAATGAGAAAGGCAAGAACTGACAGTAACAAAGGAAGGACTATATTGGGTATGTTGTGAATAAGAGCCGATTCGACAAGAGCATTTTTTGCGACTGTAGACTTAACATTTCTTTTGTTACATTTTAGTCAAGAATGTGACCAGTTTCACTAAAGTATTGGAGTGGACAAGAGGATGAGGAAATATAATTAACACCAACAGTATTGGAAAAAAAGAGGAGCAGTGTGAACCATTAGTACGAAGTGTGTTGGTGTTTCTTTACACAATATGATAATGGTCCAGGACGGACCGAAACGGCCCCTTCTTATATATTCAGAGGTGTGTGCTGGGTGTCTGCATTTATAGGTGTGATTTGAACAGAGGAGGTGTAGGACGAAGCACTGCCCAATAAATGTTCAATCATATACAGAAGTCATATGCAACACGCTATCCTCATCAATAATGGCCAAATGCTCGCTAATCCAGCAATTTTTATCATAATATAATTTCTTAGACCTATACAGTTGTTTCAGTGAATGTTAATATATTAACTGAGAGAAGAGGAGAGCGGATAAGCAGGGAGGAAAGGGGGGAATAGATAGATAGGGGACACAGACAGACCCGGGCAACGCCGGGTTCCTTCCTAGTAATTTATATACCAGATCAACTATTTTGAAAACTTTTGGTTAATACAGTACTGATGAATGCGTTTTTGGAGTCAGCAGCCGCCTGGCCTGAGAACGGGTGATGTTAACCATTTTCATTCATTAACTGGAGGATGGCGCCTAGATTAACGAGCATTTGGCTACGGTTTATGAGGCAATAAACCTCTCGGAGCTCCGTTGAAAATTAAAATACTCATCGCTATTATTCCTGAAAAAAGCCACTGTATATGTTTTTTATGACTTAAAATTACAAAATTATCTGCTCGGTTATTCCTACTAAAATATTAATTATGCTCACAAGGTTTTTATCTCTAATATTCTCACAAAGTTGTTCAGTCATATTAGTGGTCCACGTCTCGGCTCTCTAACGGCTGACAAGAGTTAATCCCCGGACAGGAATGAAATAGTCGAGCACGTTTTCTTTCACCTGATGCCTTTGCTCACTAAGTAGAAAATTTAGGTACCCGGGAATTAGGCAACTGTTGTGGATTGCATCCTGGAGAAGGCCAGTCGTAAGCGTAGAGACCACCTCGAAAAGCCTACGTGTACAGACTTTATACCCGATAATGGGAACTAAAGTGCATGAATCACCACATTTGAATGGAAGCAAGAATCTATCAAGTGTGGCGATTTGTGCATGTTTTAGTAAAGTGTTTCGTGACTTGATACACAATGGGAACTATTACACACAGAAATCACAGTAGCGTGATGCATCAAATGAACAAATCCGCAAGGGCTGTGTAGAGGATTCGAACCTGCGTCCGAGAGCATCTCAGATGCTGCCTTAATCGACTGAGCTACGACATGACCAAAAGAGTTGAAACCGAAGTTCTACTGAACTTATTGGATCCTGCAGCCTCTCCGAGACACAAACCAGGGTTTTACACAACTCCCCCCTGCACTCGAGCTATGTCAATAAGCCGTTTTCCCTCTTCGCCCTTACTTCATTACACACAGAAATCACAATAGCATGATGCATCAAGGTTCCAAGGGGTTGTCATAGCCAGGGGATGGTAATGACCTATAAAATGCTCCTATACGGCATGCGTCTCCAATAGCCTCTGACAACCAAGTCCAACTCCTGGCCTGCACGGGTGGCTTAGTCTTAAAGTCCGTCGGAACTGCTTTTACCGACAGGAGAAGGGGCGAGGGCGTGCCTCTGACGCCTTAAAACCAGCTGTTCCGGGTAGCTAGGACTCGATAGCCTGGGAAGGCAGCCCATCTAGGGGAAGGAAAACCCTGATTTTAAACCTCCGCTGCCTTGCGGCCATACCCCTTTTTTGGGAAAGGCTTCAGGAGTCAACCTCGAGGAAAAATCCGGAGTTGGAGCCCCTAAGGCAGTTCGTTGTTGACGTCGACCTCGTTCTGGCAGTTCCTGCGACGTTGCTGGAACCATGTGTATTGACATTTGCCTTTCTATGGATAATTTCAGCAACGTGGAGAGGGGGGGGGGACCTGCTGCATGGGTAACAGCTTCTCCTCCATATCTACCTACCCAGGCTTTGCGCCCTGTCAGGGCACAACTCCATAGTCTTAGACTGAAGGATGCCTACTAGGATGCATCAAATGAACAAATCCAAATTTGAACAATCCAAATCCAGCCCCCCCTCAAATGAACAAATTTGTTCATTTGATGCATCACGCTATTGTGATTTCTGTGTGTAATGAAGTAAGAGCGAAGAGGGAGAACGGCCTATTGACATAGCTCGAGTGCATGGGGGGAGTTGTGTAAAACCCTGGTTTGTGTCTCGGAGAGGCTGCAGGATCCAGTAAGTTCAGTAGAACTTCGGTTTTAACTCTTTTGACCATATCTTAACTCAGTCGATTAAGCAGCGTCTGGGATGCTCTCGGACGCAGGTTCGAATCCTCTACACAGCCCTTGTGGATTTGTTCATTTAATGGGAACTATATTTCAACAAAAGAGCGGGGTTGTAGTGTTGATCCCTGTGCGATGCAGGCCCGGACACAGCGGAACTGTGTGTGAACTTTTGCCACTCGAGAGTTTAACAGTCTCCTGAATGAGTGTGTAATTGAGCACTAGCTATAGGTAAATAGGCATCCAGAAGTCACGGGAGACTGTGGAGTTGCACTCGGGTTGTCGAGGCTGAAGTATCCTCTCCAGGGTAGGTCGATATGGAGAAGCTGTTACCCATGCAGCAGCCCCCCCCCCTCTCCATGATGCTGAAATTGCCCAATGGAAAGGCAAACGCCAATACGCTTGGTTCCAGCGCCGTCGCAGGAGCTGCCAGAACGAGGTTGGAGTCAATAACGAACTGCCTTAGGGTCTCCAACTCCGGATTTTTCCTCGAGGTTGACTCCTGAAGCCCCCTCCCAAAAGTGGGTATGACCGCGAGGCAGCGGAGGTAGAAAGTCAGGGTTTTCCTTTCCTTAGATGAGCTGCTTTCCTGGCTGTCGAGTCCCATCTACCCGGAGCAGCTGGTTGTAAAGCGCCAGAGATAAGAGGACGAAGACGAGGACCTGAAGGGCCACCCCTGGAACGAGTGCTCAATTACACACTGACTCGGGAGATTGTTACACTCTCAAGTGGCAAAAGTATTTCCTAGTATGCCTAGCACTAGGTAGGGATTTGTGTAAGCATGAGTACGAGTGCAGGTGATCAATCTAGTTTCATGGTGCGTCAATCCCAGTTTGCAAATTACATAAATGTGCTTATTAGGTACACGTTATTTTAAGAAAGTTGGATAATAACAGTGAGAAGTTTCTTTAGCACCATCAACACTAGCCGGAGATAAAGGTTTAGCAATCCCGTTAAAATAAGTTTAAATTTCTTTGAAGAAACAGAGCCCTTGTAGAAAATAATATGCTAGAAGATTCCTAGTGAAGATAATGTCTATTATTTAGCGATATTGTAAATTAGTATAATTTGACATTTCATGCAAACATGTGTCATAGGGTTCGACCCCCAACCCGCCTATGACCATCACTGGACATATTTTCATATTCAATATTGTTAATATAATGTTCGTTGAGGATTGATTAAAAGACCATTTGTTCTCTTTGTAATCCTATTTTGTGCTACCGCTCACAGGATGATTATGCGATGCACAATAAAACAGTCACCATGCAAAGTTTAGTGAGGTTATCTACAAGTGTCTGGCACCCAATTTTGAATATAGACTGACAGACATTCTTTTATACAGATGAGTTTGGATGGATATAAATAGGAGTTGCCTTCTACAGTTTTGTTAATGCTTATGTTCTTAAAGTTTGCTCGTTTAGGCACGATAATAACAATAAAACGTTCTTAGTACCAAAATGTTCAATAATTCAAAATCTCTCATTAACATAAGTACATTTTGTTGGAGAAAGTCTCTTGGAAAATATGTAGATATAGCATCGGTGGTTCAGTGGTAGAATTCTCGCCTGCCACGCGGGAGGCCCGGGTTCGATTCCCGGCCGATGCACATTTTACCATTCTGATGCTCGCCTCTTGAAACGACTTCCCTGGAGGGTTTTAGGTTGTTGAACATAATGGTAACTAACCGCAAGCTGAACAGGGTGAGAATAGCTTGAGCTACTTCATCCCGTTGTGTGAATTTATACCTAAATAAACTTATTTCATTTTCAGTTTCAAAACCCCGAACTCAACGGTCGGTGGCTTCTATCTCGTATATAAATATTTGAAATTTAAAGCATGTTTGCACGTTAGCGTGAATTAAATGGTGTTAACAATTTTGCGAACTAGTTAATTTACTTCAAATTTTTGAAGAATTTACAATAGAAGATAAGATAGGTAATCAGTTAATAGACTAACACTCATAAACAACTCCATTATTATCATGTAAACATCTGCTGAAATTTATTTTAGGCATTAACAAAATCCTTACTGTAATGTATAATATATTGTAAATTCATTGTTCCAGGGTAATAAATTTGTTATTAGCTGTCATTATTATAAGGTGTACATAACAGATGTAATTGTTAATGTAAAAATTCTCGCTGAGGTCTGATTATGACCTTTTTGTGTGCTTTGTAATCGTGTTTGCTCTATCGCCCACAGGATGAATATCCGATGCACAAGAAACTTCCCTTCATAGGATGAGTATAGGGTGCACAATAAATTACCGCTCACAGGATGGGTATGGGATGCACAATAAACTGTAGCTGCAGGAGGCAGCTAGTCTTTTGATTAAAGGAATGACCGTAGAGTAACTATCTTCTGGTAGGACTGAATATTGGTGCTCGCGCTGACTCTGTGACTTAAGGAATTTTCAGGCTCTCATTGACCAAGATTTAGTTAATGAGAGCCTGAAATTGAACAAATGGGTAGGGGGGGGGGAATAGTATGGGGTGTGGGAGGGAGTTGGACCAGCCCAGTCGGAAACTTTATTCGTAATGCATATCATTAAAATACCAGCTGAACTAAACAGTTGCAAACCAATCTAAATAATTTTTTTCTGCATAAAGTATGCAACATTTAGGGTATATTTTGAAAGGTGATGTATATATATTGCTATTAGAACAGCGAGACAGATATTGACACAATTTATATCACACAATTAAGATAAGACAAATTGAAAGCGAAATAATATAGAGTAATCATACCACAAAGTTCTAGATATCTGCGCACACTCATCAGGCTACCTCATCAGGTTCTAGCGTTATCCCGGATCAAAATAATTCCAAAACACACAGCTTATGCATCATAGACCTTACTTCATTAGGGCCCCAAACGCCTGTCAGTATGCAATCTTTCTATGGCAATAATTCCTTCATAATTCTAGATATCCACCTGAGGGTCTCCCTGCCTTTTCTACTGTCTACTTGTTTTGTATACTTGCTGCAGCATTATGTACATCACTCGTACTTAAGTTGTATTTCCTAACAATTAACTTGTTATCGCTGGCCACTCTAACTTTTTCAGAAGTACGTGTAACTCCAAATAAAGAGTAGATAGAGTATGCTCGATGGGCGACTCCCTTCAGACAAAAGAACATTACTCGTGTGTGAATTATTTTTTCAAGTGTAGGTGTGGACATCAAGCCAGGTTGGAGATTACAGTGAATGCGATGATGGATTCCCAAGATGCGTCTTCAGTATTTCCTCCATTCACAGTTAAATTTACCAACATCAACATCTTGTAGGTACCCTAGTTCGCATCCGTACAAACTTAGAAACTATTCAATAACTTTGCTTTCAAAGAGATATAAAGATGGCCAAATTCATTCATGATGACGCTTGTTCTGACTTTCAGATGTCTAATAGCATTAGGAGAAATTTACAAGGGAGCCCTCTTTGAGGATATATTATGCCCCAGATGCTTTTCAGAATATTTACTGGAATATGTCTGCTTAGTCATTTTAGTTTGGGATCTGCATAAAACGATTCCCGTGGGCAAATAGCAACAACAGCACATTTGACAGGATTGAATGTTAGATTGCACTCTGTAATATATCTTTTGATATTTCAAAAATTATATTTTTGAAATATATTTATATTTCATAAATATAAATATAAATATAAATACAAATATTCAAATATTTGAAAAATATTATTTCTATCATTTTTCTTTCACATATTTATTTGGTCGACACTCTGCCTGCGCCAAAGATGTTCTTATTGATGATATATCAAGGTATTAGGATTTCCTTGCGTAACCGAATGCATTTTTGTAGTGTGTTTAGGAAAATAGATCTGCAGTTATTGGAAGAGGACGTGGAAGCAAAAAAAAAAAGAAAAATCCTTGGAATGGTAAGAAGTACTTATTACAGTTGGAGATGTACCGTGGGACTGTGTGTAGGTGTTTAACATTAGGGGTAGGATGTATATAGGTCTCGCATACACCTGTAGTTAGGTCAATCTCAGTCTCACCTGCCTGTATAGAGCACTGTTGCACAACACTGAATATTTGAACAAATCCACAAGGGCCGTAACGAGGGTTCAAACCTACGTCCGAGAGGATTCCAGACGCTGCCTTATTCGACTGAGCTACGACATAGTTAACATGGCTTTGTTCATTTGATGTATAACGCTACTGTGATTATTTACTAAATAAGTAGAAAGCTATTTAGTGCAAGTAGTGAAGAAAGGGAGCGAGAAATAATTAAGCTGTCTACTTCAGTGTTGTCAATTATTTTGAGTGCTACCAGCTCAACTTGCAAGGTGGATGCCCAGTTACTAACTCTTATTTGAAGAAAGCAGAACAGTGCAAATTGGAACTAGCAGGTCCATTGTTCATCACAATGAAATGTCAAACAAAACATGTGTATAGAGCAAGAAACAAAATCAGCAGACTAGTAGACGTTGTCACAGCTCGAATAAGATTAGGCTTCAGATTTCTCTGGCAGTTCGGCTTGTATTGTGATCTATGTGCTGTGAACCAGAATTCAGCTGAAAAATAACGCCCATGAGTCAGATTTGCGATGTTTCCGATATTGTGAAAACTGCGGGAGGGTTTGGGCAAAATGTAACCCATCGCCGTATTCAATAATTGGCATATATATTTTCGGTATACAAAGTCGTAATTTCATACTCCAAAAATGTGCAGAGAGCTAGAATTCCGCTAAAAAATAACGCTTATGAGTCAGATTTGCGATATTTCCGATTTTTTGAAAACTGCAGTGGGGTTTGTGTAAATAGGATCCCCCCGTGCAGTTCTCAAAATATCGGAAATATCGCAAATCTGACTCTTGAGCATTATGTTTGAGCCGAATTCTGGCTCACTGCACATATTTTGAGTTCGAAAATACGACTTTTTATACAAAAAAGATGACAATTAGTGAAAACGGCGATGGGTCATATTTTGCCCAAACCCCCCCTGCAGTTTACAAAATATATGAAATATCGGAAATTTGACTCCTGAGCGTGATTTTTGAACCAGATTCTGATTCTATGCTCCTATTTTCATTTTCAAATTACGACTTTTTATACCGAAAATATGCCAATTACTAAAAACAGCGATGGGTCATATTTTGCTTAAACCCCCCTGCAGTTTTCAAAATATCTGAAATGTCGGAAATTTGACTCCTGAGCGTGATTTTTCAGTCGAATTCTAACTCTCTGCACCAATTTTCAGTTTCAATTTACGACTTTTTATACCGATAATATGCCAATTACTGACAACGGCGATGGGTCATATTTTGCCCAAACCCCCCCAGCAGTTTTCAAAATATCTTAAATGTCGGAAATTTGACTCCTGAGCGTGATTTTTGAGTCGAATGATGACCCTCTGCACCTACTTTCATTTTCAAATTACGAACTTTTATACCGAAAATACGCCAATTACTGAAAATGGCGATGGGTCATATTTTGCCCAAACCCCCCTGCAGTTTTCAAAATATTTGAAATGTCAGAAATTTGACTCCTGAGCGTGATTTTTGAGCCAGATTCTGACTCTATGCTCCTATTTTCATTTTCAAATGACGAGTTTTATACCGAAAATATGTCAATTACTGAAAACCGCGATGGGTCATATTTTGCCCAAACCCCCCCTGCAGTTTCCAAAATATATGAAATGTCGGAAATTTGACTTCTGAGCGTGATTTTTGAGCCGAATTTTGACTCTCGGCACCTATTTTCATTTTCAGATTACGACTTTTTATACCGAAAATATGCCAAATACTGAAAACTGCGAAGGTTCATATTTTGCCCAAACCCTCCTGCAGTTTTCAAAATATCTGAAATGTCGGAAATTTGACTAGTGAGCGTGATTTTTGAGCCGAATTCTGACTCTCTGCACCTTTTTTCATTTTCAAATTACTACTTTTTATACCGAAAATACGCCAATTACTGAAAACGGCGATGGGTCATATTTTGCCCAAACCCCCCTGCAGTTTCCAAAATTTATGAAATGTCGGAAATTTGACTCCCGAGCGTGATTTTTGAGCCGAATTGTGACTCTCTGCACCTATTTTTTTCAAATTACGAATTTTTATACCGAAAATATTCCAATTACTGAAAACCGCGATGGGTCATATTTTGCCCAAACCCCCGTGCAGTTTTCAAAACGACTGAAATGTCGGAAATTTGACTCCTGAGCGTGATTTTTTAGTCGAATTCTGACTTTCTGCACCTATTTTTTTTTTTCAAATTACGAATTTTTTTACCGAAAATATGCCAGTAACTGAAAACCGCGATGGGTCATATTATGCCCAAACCCCCGTGCAGTTTTCAAAATGTCTGAAATGTCGGAAATTTGACTCTTGAGTGTGATTTTTTAGCCGAATTCTAACTCTCTGCACCTATTTTCAGTTTAAATTTACGACTTTTTATACCGAAAAAATGCCAATTACTGAAAACAGCAATGGGTCATATTTTGTCTAAACCCCCTGCAGTTTTCAAAATATCTGAAATGTCGGAAACTTGACTCTTGAGGGTAATTTTTTAGCCGTATTCTAACTCTCTGCACCTATTTTCAATTTCAAATTACTACTTTTTATACCGAAAACATGCCAATTACTGAAAACAGCGATGGGTCATATTTTGCCCAAACCCCCCCGCAGTTTTCAAAATATCTGAAATGTCGAAATTTTTACTCCTGAGCGTTATTTTTGAGCCGAATTCTGACTCTTTGCACCTATTTTCATTTTCAAATTTCGACTTTTTCTACCGAAAATATGCCAATTACTGAAAACAGCGTTGGGTCATATTTTGCCCAAACCCCCCTGCAGTTTTCAAAATATCTGAAATGTCGGAAATTTGACTCCTGAGCGTGATTTTTGACGCGAATGCTGACTCTCTGCACCTATTTTCATTTTCCATTTACGACTTTTTATAGCGAAAATATGTCAATTACTGAAAACAGCTATATGTCATATTTTGCCCAAACCCCCCTGCAGTTTTCAAAATGTCTGAAATGTCGGAAATTTGACTCCTGAGCGTGATTTTTGAGGCGAATGCTGACTCTCTGCACCTATTTTCATTTTCAAATTACGACTTTTTATACCGAAAACATGCCAATTACTGAAAACGGCGATGGGTCATATTTTGCCCAACCCCCCTGCAGTTTTCAAAATATCTGAAATGTCGGAAATTTGACTCCTGAGCGTGATTTTTGAGGCGAATGCTGACTCTCTGCACCTATTTTCATTTTCAAATTACGACTTTTTATACCGAACATATGCCAATTACTAAAAACAGCGATGAGACATATTTTGCCTAAACCTACCTGCAGTTTTCAAAATATTTTTAATTTCAGAAATTTAACTCCTGAGCGTGATTTTTGAATTGAATTTTGACTCTTTGTACATATTTTTATTTTCAAATTACTACTTTTTATACCGAAAACATGCCAATTACTGAAAACAGCGATGGGTCATATTATGCCCAAACCCCCAGCAGTTTTCAAAATATATGAAATGTCAAAATTTTTACTCCTGAGCGTTATTTTTGAGCCAAATTCTGACTCTTTGCACCTATTTTCATTTTCAAATTTCGACTTTCATACCGAAAATATGCCAATTACTGAAAACAGCGTTGGGTCATATTTTGCCCAAACCCCCCTGCAGTTTTCAAAATATCTGAAATGTCGGAAATTTGACTCCTGAGCGTGATTTTTGAGGCGAATGCTGACTCTTTGCACCTATTTTCATTTTCAAATTACGACTTTTTATAGCGAAAATATGTCAATTACTGAAAACAACTATGGGTCATATTTTGCCCAAACCCCCCTGCAGTTTTCAAAATGTCTGAAATGTCGGAAATTTGACTCCTGAGCGTGATTTTTGAGCCGAATTCTGACTCCTGGCACCTATTTTCATTTTCAAATTACGACTTTTTATAGCGAAAATATGTCAATTACTAAAAACAGCGATGGGTCATATTTTGCTTAAACCCCCCCTGCAGTTTTTAAAATATCTGAAATGTTAGAAATTTGACTCCTGAGCGTGATTTTTTAGCCGAATTCTAATTCTCTGCACCTATTTTGATTTTCAAATTACGAATTTTTATACTAAAAATATGCCAATTACTGAAAACAACTATGGGTCATATTTTGCCCAAAACCCCTCTGCTGTTTTCAAAATATCTGAAATGTCGAAAATTTGACTCCTGAGCGTGATTTTTGAGCCGAATTCTGACTCTCTGCACTTATTTTTATTTTCAAATTACGACTTTTTATACCGAAAATATTCCAATTACTGAAAACCGCGATGGGTCATGTTTTGCCCAAACCCCCCTGCAGTTTTCAAAACGTCTGAAATGTCGGAAATTTGACTCCTGAGCGTGATTTTTTAGTCGTATTCTGACTCTCTGCACCTATTTTTTTTTTTCAAATTACGAATTTTTTTACCGAAAATATGCCAATTACTGAAAACCGCGATGGGTCATATTATGCCCAAACCCCCGTGCAGTTTTCAAAATGTCTGAAATGTCGGAAATTTGACTCTTGAGTGTGAATTTTTAGCCGAATTCTAACTCTCTGCACCTATTTTCAGTTTAAATTTACGACTTTTTATACCGAAAAAATGCCAATTACTGAAAACAGCAATGGGTCATATTTTGCCTAAACCCCCTGCAGTTTTCAAAATATCTGAAATGTCGGAAATTTAACTCTTGAGGGTGATTTTTTAGCCGAATTCTAACTCTCTGCACCTATTTTCAGTTCCAAATTACCACTTTTTATACCGAAAACATGCCAATTACTGAAAACAGCGATGGGTCATATTTTGCCCAAACCCCCCAGCAGTTTTCAAAATATCTGAAATGTCGAAATTTTTACTCCTGAGCGTTATTTTTTGAGCCGAATTCTGACTCTTTGCACCTATTTTAATTTTCAAATTACGACTTTTTATACCGAAAATATGCCAATTACTGAAAACAGCGATTGGTCATATTTTGCCTAAACCCCCCTGCAGTTTTCAAAATATCTGAAATGTCGGAAATTTGACTCTTGAGCGTGATTTTTTAGCCGAATTCTAACTCTCTGCACCTATTTTCATTTTCAAATTACGACTTTTTATACCGAACATATGCCAATTACTAAAAACAGCGATGAGACATATTTTGCCTAAACCTACCTGCAGTTTTCAAAATATTTTTAATTTCAGAAATTTAACTCCTGAGCGTGATTTTTGAATTGAATTTTGACTCTTTGTACATATTTTTATTTTCAAATTACTTCTTTTTATGCCGAAAACGTGCCAATTACTGAAAACAGCGATGGGTCATATTATGCCCAAACCCCCCAGCAGTTTTCAAAATATCTGAAATGTCGAAATTTTTACTCCTGAGCGTTATTTTTGAGCCGAATTCTGACTCTTTGCACCTATTTTCATTTTCAAATTTCGACTTTTTATACCGAAAATATGCCAAATACTGAAAACAGCGTTGGGTCATATTTTGCCCAAACCCCCCTGCAGTTTTCAAAATATCTGAAATGTCGGAAATTTGACTCCTGAGCGTGATTTGTGAGGCGAATGCTGACTCTCTGCACCTATTTTCATTTTCCATTTACGACTTTTTATAGCGAAAATATGTCAATTACTGAAAACAGCTATATGTCATATTTTGCCCAAAACCCCCTGCAGTTTTCAAAATGTCTGAAATTTGACTCCTGAGCGTGATTTTTGAGCCGAATTCTGACTACTGGCACCTATTTTCATTTTCAAATTACTACTTTTTATGCCGAAAATATGCCAATTACGAAAAACAGAGATGGGTCATATTTTGCTTAAACCCCCCTGCAGTTTTTAAAATATCTGAAATGTCAGAAATTTGACTCCTGAGCGTGATTTTTTAGTCGTATTCTGACTCTCTGCACCTATTTTTTTTCAAATTACGATTTTTTTTACCGAAAATATGCCAATTACTGAAAACCGCGATGGGTCATATTATGCCCAAACCCCCGTGCAGTTTTCAAAATGTCTGAAATGTCGGAAATTTGACTCTTGAGTGTGATTTTTTAGCCGAATTCTAACTCTCTGCACCTATTTTCAGTTTAAATTTACGACTTTTTATACCGAAAACATGCCAATTACTGAAAACAGCAATGGGTCATATTTTGCCCAAACCTCCCAGCAGTTTTCAAAATATCTGAAATGTCGAAATTTTTACTCCTGAGCGTTATTTTTGAGCCGAATTCTGACTCTTTGCACCTATTTTAATTTTCAAATTACGACTTTTTATACCGAAAATATGCCAATTACTGAAAACAGCGATTGGTCATATTTTGCCTAAACCCCCATGCAGTTTTCAAAATATCTGAAATGTCGGAAATTTGACTCTTGAGCGTGATTTTTTAGCCGAATTCTAACTCTCTGCACCTATTTTCATTTTCAAATTACTACTTTTTATACCGAAAACATGCCAATTACTGAAAACGGCGATGGGTCATATTTTGCCCAATCCCCCCCTGCAGTTTACAAAATCCCTGAAATGTCGGAAATTTGACTTCTGAGCGTGATTTTGAGCCGAATTGTGACTCTCTGCACCTGTTTTCATTTTCAAACTACGACTTTTTATACCGAACATATGCCAATTACTAAAAACAGCGATGAGACATATTTTGCCTAAACCCCCCTGCAGTTTTCAAAATATTTTTAATTTCAGAAATTTGACTTCTGAGCGTGATTTTTGAGGCGAATGCTGACTCTCTGCACCTATTTTCATTTTCAAATTACGACTTTCTATAGCGAAAATATGTCAATTACTGAAAACAGCTATGGGTCATATTTTGCCCAAACCCCCCTGCAGTTTTCAAAATGTCTAAAATGTCGGAAATTTGACTCCTGAGCGTGATTTTTGAGCCGAATGCTGACTCCTGGCACCTATTTTTATTTTCAAATTACGACTTTTTATACCGAAAATATGCCAAATACTAAAAACAGCGATGGGTCATATTTTGCTTAAACCCCCCTGCAGTTTTTAAAATATCTGAAATGTCAGAAATTTGACTAATGAGCGTGATTTTTTGTCGTATTCTGACTCTCTGCACCTATTTTTTTCCAAATTACGAATTTTTTTACCGAAAATATGCCAATTACTGAAAACCGCGATGGGTCATATTATGCCCAAACCCCCGTGCAGTTTTCAAAATGTCAGAAATGTCGGAAATTTGACTCTTGAGTGTGATTTTTTTAGCCGAATTCTAACTCTCTGCACCTATTTTCAGTTTAAATTTACGACTTTTTATACCGAAAAAATGCCAATTACTGAAAACAGCAATGGGTCATATTTTGCCTAAACCCCCTGCAGTTTTCAAAATATCTGAAATGTCGGAAATTTGACTCTTGAGGGTGATTTTTTAGCCGAATTCTAACTCTCTGCACCTATTTTCAGTTTCAAATTACTACTTTTTATACCGAAAACATTCCAATTACTGGAAACAGCGATGGGTCATATTTTGCCCAAACCCCCCAGCAGTTTTCAAAATATCTGAAATGTCGAAATTTTTACTCCTGAGCGTTATTTTTGAGCCGAATTCTGACTCTTTGCACCTATTTTCATTTTCAAATTACTACTTTTTATACCGAAAATATGCCAATTACTGAAAACAGCGATGGGTCATATTTTGCCTAATTCCCCCTGCAGTTTTCAAAATATCTGAAATGTCGGAAATTTGACTCTTAAGCGTGATTTTTTAGCCGAATTCTAACTCTCTGCACCTATTTTCATTTTCAAATTACTACTTTTTATACCGAAAACATGCCAATTACTGAAAACGGCGATGGGTCATATTTTGCCCAATCCCCCCCTGCAGTTTACAAAATACCTGAAATGTCGGAAATTTGACTTCTGAGCGTGATTTTGAGCCGAATTGTGACTCTCTGCACCTGTTTTCATTTTCAAACTACGACTTTTTATACCGAACATATGCCAATTACTAAAAACAGCGATGAGACATATTTTGCCTAAACCCCCCTGCAGTTTTCAAAATATTTTTAATTTCAGAAATTTGATTTCTGAGCGTGATTTTTGAGGCGAATGCTGACTCTCTGCACCTATTTTCATTTTCAAATTACGACTTTCTATAGCGAAAATATGTCAATTACTGAAAACAGCTATGGGTCATATTTTGCCCAAACCCCCCTGCAGTTTTCAAAATGTCTAAAATGTCGGAAATTTGACTCCTGAGCGTGATTTTTGAGCCGAATGCTGACTCCTGGCACCTATTTTTATTTTCAAATTACGACTTTTTATACCGAAAATATGCCAAATACTAAAAACAGCGATGGGTCATATTTTGCTTAAACCCCCCTGCAGTTTTTAAAATATCTGAAATGTCAGAAATTTGACTAATGAGCGTGATTTTTTGTCGTATTCTGACTCTCTGCACCTATTTTTTTCCAAATTACGAATTTTTTTACCGAAAATATGCCAATTACTGAAAACCGCGATGGGTCATATTATGCCCAAACCCCCGTGCAGTTTTCAAAATGTCAGAAATGTCGGAAATTTGACTCTTGAGTGTGATTTTTTTAGCCGAATTCTAACTCTCTGCACCTATTTTCAGTTTAAATTTACGACTTTTTATACCGAAAAAATGCCAATTACTGAAAACAGCAATGGGTCATATTTTGCCTAAACCCCCTGCAGTTTTCAAAATATCTGAAATGTCGGAAATTTGACTCTTGAGGGTGATTTTTTAGCCGAATTCTAACTCTCTGCACCTATTTTCAGTTTCAAATTACTACTTTTTATACCGAAAACATTCCAATTACTGAAAACAGCGATGGGTCATATTTTGCCCAAACCCCCCAGCAGTTTTCAAAATATCTGAAATGTCGAAATTTTTACTCCTGAGCGTTATTTTTGAGCCGAATTCTGACTCTTTGCACCTATTTTCATTTTCAAATTACTACTTTTTATACCGAAAATATGCCAATTACTGAAAACAGCGATGGGTCATATTTTGCCTAATTCCCCCTGCAGTTTTCAAAATATCTGAAATGTCGGAAATTTGACTCTTAAGCGTGATTTTTTAGCCGAATTCTAACTCTCTGCACCTATTTTCATTTTCAAATTACTACTTTTTATACCGAAAACATGCCAATTACTGAAAACGGCGATGGGTCATATTTTGCCCAATCCCCCCCTGCAGTTTACAAAATATCTGAAATGTCGGAAATTTGACTTCTGAACGTGATTTTTGAGCCGAATTGTGACTCTCTGCACCTGTTTTCATTTTCAAACTACGACTTTTTATACCGAACATATGTCAATTACTGAAAACAGCTATGGGTCATATTTTGCCCAAACCCCCCTGCAGTTTTCAAAATGTCTAAAATGTCGGAAATTTTACTCCTGAGCGTGATTTTTGAGCCGAATGCTGACTCCT
The DNA here is from genome assembly GCF_040958095.1 of Procambarus clarkii. Lineage (NCBI taxonomy): Eukaryota > Metazoa > Arthropoda > Malacostraca > Decapoda > Cambaridae > Procambarus > Procambarus clarkii. The sequence goes on along the minus strand of NC_091176.1, from coordinate 9,290,590 downwards.
GGCACCTATTTTTATTTTCAAATTACGACTTTTTATACCGAAAATATGCCAAATACTAAAAACAGCGATGGGTCATATTTTGCTTAAACCCCCCTGCAGTTTTTAAAATATCTGAAATGTCAGAAATTTGACTCCTGAGCGTGATTTTTTAGTCGTATTCTGACTCTCTGCACCTATTTTTTTTCCAAATTACGAATTTTTTTACCGAAAATATGCCAATTACTGAAAACCGCGATGGGTCATATTATGCCCAAACCCCCGTGCAGTTTTCAAAATGTCAAAAATGTCGGAAATTTGACTCTTGAGTGTGATTTTTTAGCCGAATTCTAACTCTCTGCACCTATTTTCAGTTTAAATTTACGACTTTTTATACCGAAAAAATGCCAATTACTGAAAACAGCAATGGGTCATGTTTTGCCTAAACCCCCTGCAGTTTTCAAAATATCTGAAATGTCGGAAATTTGACTCTTGAGGGTGATTTTCTAGCCGAATTCTAACTCTCTGCACCTATTTTCAGTTTCAAATTACTACTTTTTATACCGAAAACATTCCAATTACTGAAAACAGCGATGGGTCATATTTTGCCCAAACCCCCCAGCAGTTTTCAAAATATCTGAAATGTCGAAATTTTTACTCCTGAGCGTTATTTTTGAGCCGAATTCTGACTCTTTGCACCTATTTTCATTTTCAAATTACTACTTTTTATACCGAAAATATGCCAATTACTGAAAACAGCGATGGGTCATATTTTGCCTAAACCCCCCTGCAGTTTTCAAAATATCTGAAATGTCGGAAATTTGACTCTTAAGCGTGATTTTTTAGCCGAATTCTAACTCTCTGCACCTATTTTCATTTTCAAATTACTACTTTTTATACCGAAAACATGCCAATTACTGAAAACGGCGATGGGTCATATTTTGCCCAATCCTCCCCTGCAGTTTACAAAATATCTGAAATGTCGGAAATTTGACTTCTGAGCGTGATTTTTGAGCCGAATTGTGACTCTCTGCACCTGTTTTCATTTTCAAACTACGACTTTTTATACCGAACATATGCCAATTACTAAAAACAGCGATGAGACATATTTTGCCTAAACCCCCCTGCAGTTTTCAAAATATTTTTAATTTCAGAAATTTGACTTCTGAGCATGATTTTTGAGGCGAATGCTGACTCTCTGCACCTATTTTCATTTTCAAATTACGAATTTCTATAGCGAAAATATGTCAATTACTGAAAACAGCTATGGGTCATATTTTGCCCAAACCCCCCTGCAGTTTTCAAAATGTCTAAAATGTCGGAAATTTGACTCCTGAGCGTGATTTTTGAGCCGAATGCTGACTCCTGGCACCTATTTTTATTTTCAAATTACGAATTTTTATACCGAAAATATGCCAATTACTAAAAACAGCGATGGGTCATATTTTGCTTAAACCCCCCTGCAGTTTTTAAAATATCTGAAATGTCAGAAATTTGACTCCTGAGCGTAATTTTTTAGTCGTATTCTGACTCTCTGCACCTATTTTTTTTCCAAATTACGAATTTTTTTACCGAAAATATGCCAATTACTGAAAACCGCGATGGGTCATATTATGCCCAAACCCCCGTGCAGTTTTCAAAATGGCTGAAATGTCGGAAATTTAACTCTTGAGTGTGATTTTTTTAGCCGAATTCTAACTCTCTGCACCTATTTTCAGTTTAAATTTACGACTTTTTATACCGAGAAAATGCCAATTACTGAAAACAGCAATGGGTCATATTTTGCCTAAACCCCCTGCAGTTTTCAAAATATCTGAAATGTCGGAAATTTGACTCTTGAGGGTGATTTTTTAGCCGAATTGTAACTATCTGCATCTATTTTCAGTTTCAAATTACTACTTTTTATACCGAAAACATTCCAATTACTGAAAACAGCGATGGGTCATATTTTGCCCAAACCCCCCAGCAGTTTTCAAAATATCTGAAATGTCGAAATTTTTACTCCTGAGCGTTATTTTTGAGCCGAATTCTGACTCTTTGCACCTATTTTCATTTTCAAATTACTACTTTTTATACCGAAAATATGCCAATTACTGAAAACAGCGATGGGTCATATTTTGCCTAAACCCCCCTGCAGTTTTCAAAATATCTGAAATGTCGGAAATTTGACTCTTGAGCGTGATTTTTTAGCCGAATTCTAACTCTCTGCACCTATTTTCATTTTCAAATTACTACTTTTTATACCGAAAACATGCCAATTACTAAAAACGGCGATGGGTCATATTTTGCCCAAACCCCCCTGCAGTTTTCAAAATATCTGAAATGTCGGAAATTTGACTTCTGAGCGTGATTTTTGAGCCGAATTACGACTCTCTGCACCTATTTTCATTTTCAAATTACGACTTTTTATGCCGAACATATGCCAATTACTAAAAACAGCGATGAGACATATTTTGCCTAAACCTACCTGCAGTTTTCAAAATATTTTTAATTTCAGAAATTTAACTCCTGAGCGTGATTTTTTAATTTAATTTTGACTCCTTGTACATATTTTTATTTTCAAATTACTACTTTTTATACCGAAAACATGCCAATTACTGAAAACAGCGATGGGTCATATTATGCCCAAACCCCCCTGCAGTTTTCAAAATATCTGAAATGTCAAAATTTTTACTCCTGAGCGTTATTTTTGAGCCAAATTCTGACTCTTTGCACCTATTTTCATTTTCAAATTTCGACTTTTACATCGAAAATATGCCAATTACTGAAACCAGCGTTGGGTCATATTTTGCCCAAACCCTACTGCAGTTTTCAAAATATCTGAAATGTCGGAAATTTGACTCCTGAGCGTGATTTTTAAGGCGAATGCTGACTCTCTGCACCTATTTTCATTTTCATATTACGACTTTTTATAGCGAAAATATGTCAATTACTGAAAACATCTATGGGTCATATTTTGCCCAAACCCCCCTGCAGTTTTCAAAATGTCTGAAATGTCGGAAATTTGACTCCTGAGCGTGTTTTTTGAGCCGAATTCTGACTCCTGGCACCTATTTTCATTTTCAAATTACGACTTTTTATAGCGAAAATATGTCAATTACTAAAAACAGCGATGAGTCATATTTTGCTTAAACCCCCCTGCAGTTTTTAAAATATCTGAAATGTCAGAAATTTGACTCCTAAGCGTGATTTTTTAGCCGAATTCTAATTCTCTGCACCTATTTTGATTTTCAAATTACGAATTTTTATACCAAAAATATGCCAATTACTGAAAACGGCAATGGGTCATATTTTGCCCAAAACCCCTCTGCAGTTTTCAAAACGTCTGAAATGTCGGAAATTTGACTCCTGAGCGTGATTTTTTAGTCGTATTCTGACTCTCTGCACCTATTTTTTTTTCAAATTACGAATTTTTTTACCGAAAATATGCCAATTACTGAAAACCTCGATGGGTCATATTATGCCCAAACCCCCGTGCAGTTTTCAAAATGTCTGAAATGTCGGAAATTTGACTCTTGAGTGTGATTTTTTAGCCGAATTCTAACTCTCTGCACCTATTTTAATTTTCAAATTACGACTTTTTATACCGAAAATATGCCAATTACTGAAAACAGCGATGGGTCATATTTTGCCTAAACCCCCCTGCAGTTTTCAAAATATCTGAAATGTCGGAAATTTGACTCTTGAGCGTGATTTTTAGCCGAATTTTAACTCTCTGCACCTATTTTCATTTTCAAATTACTACTTTTTATACCGAAAACATGCCAATTACTGAAAACGGCGATGGATCATATTTTGCCCAAACCCCCCTGCAGTTTACAAAATATCTGAAATGTCGGAAATTTGACTTCTGAACGTGATTTTTGAACCGAATTGTGACTCTCTGCACCTGTTTTCATTTTCAAATGAAAATGAAAACTTTTTAAAACTACGACTTTTTATGCCGAAAACATGCCAATTACTGAAAACAGCGATGGGTCATATTATGCCCAAACCCCCCAGCAGTTTTCAAAATATCTGAAATGTCGAAATTTCTACTCCTGAGCGTCATTTTTGAGCTGAATTCTGACTCTTTGCACCTGTTTTCATTTTCAAATTTCGACTTTTTATACCGAAAATATGCCACTTACTGAAAACAGCGTTGGGTCATATTTTGCCCAAACCCCCCTGCAGTTTTCAAAATATCTGAAATGTCGGAAATTTGACTCCTGAGCGAGATTTGTGAGGCGAATGCTGACTCTCTGCACTTATTTTCATTTTCCATTTACGACTTTTTATAGCGAAAATATGTCAATTACTGAAAACAGCTATATGTCATATTTTGCCCAAACCCCCCTGCAGTTTTCAAAATGTCTGAAATGTCGGAAATTTGACTCCTGAGCGTGATTTTTGAGCCGAATTCTGACTCCTGGCACCTATTTTCATTTTCAAATTACTACTTTTTATGCCGAAAATATGCCAATTACGAAAAACAGCGATGGGTCATATTTTGCTTAAACCCCCCCTGCAGTTTTTAAAATATCTGAAATGTCAGAAATTTGACTCCTGAGCGTGATTTTTGAGCCGAATTCTGACTCTCTGCACCTATTTTTATTTTCAAATTACGAATTTTTATACCGAAAATATTCCAATTACTGAAAACCGCGATGGGTCATATTTTGCCCAAACCCCCGTGCAGTTTTCAAAACGTCTGAAATGTCGGAAATTTGACTCCTGAGCGTGATTTTTTAGTCGTATTCTGAGTCTCTGCACCTATTTTTTTTTCAAATTACGAATTTTTTTACCGAAAATATGCCAATTACTGAAAATTACGATGGGTCATATTATGCCCAAACCCCCGTGCAGTTTTCAAAATGTCTGAAATGTCGGAAATTTGACTCTTGAGTGTGGTTTTTTAGTTGAATTCTAACTCTCTGCACCTATTTTCAGTTTAAATTTACGACTTTTTATACCGAAAACATGCCAATTACTGAAAACAGCAATGGGTCATATTTTGCCCAAACCCCCAGCAGTTTTCAAAATATCTGAAATGTCGAAATTTTTACTCCTGAGCGTTATTTTTGAGCCGAATTCTGACTCTTTGCACCTATTTTAATTTTCAAATTACGACTTTTTATACCGAAAATATGCCAATTACTGAAAACAGCGATTGGTCATATTTTGCCTAAACCCCCCTGCAGTTTTCAAAATATCTGAAATGTCGGAAATTTGACTCTTGAGCGTGAATTTTTAGCCGAATTCTAACTCTCTGCACCTATTTTCATTTTCAAATTACTACTTTTTATACCGAAAACATGCCAATTACTGAAAACGGCGATGGGTCATATTTTGCCCAATCCCCCCCTGCAGTTTACAAAATATCTGAAATGTCGGAAATTTGACTTCTGAGCGTGATTTTTGAGTCGAATTGTGACTCTCTGCACCTGTTTTCATTTTCAAACTACGACTTTTTATACCGAACATATGCCAATTACTAAAAACAGCGATGAGACATATTTTGCCTAAACCCCCCTGCAGTTTTCAAAATATTTTTAATTTAAGAAATTTGACTCCTGAGCGTGATTTTTTAGCCGAATTCTAACTCTCTGCACCTATTTTGATTTTCAAATTACGAATTTTTATACCAAAAATATGCCAATGACTGAAAACGGCAATGGGTCATATTTTGCCCAAACCCCTCTGCTGTTTTCAAAATATCTGAAATATCGAAAATTTTACTCCTGAGCGTGATTTTTGAGCCGAATTCTGACTCTCTGCACCTATTTTCATTTTCAAATTACAAATTTTTATACCGAAAATATGCCAATTACTGAAAACAGCGATGGGTCATGTTTTGCCCAAACCCCCCCTGCAGTTTTCAAAATTTTAGAAACATTGCAAATGTAACTCATGAGCGTTATTTTTTAGCCGAATTCTGGCTCACTGCACATATTTGGAGTTTGAAATTACTACTTTTTATACCGAAAATATGACAATTAGTGAAAACGGCGATGGGTCACATTTTGCCCAAACACCTCTACAGTTTTCAAAATATGTGAAATATCGCAAATATGACTCGTGTGCGTTATTTTTGAGCCGAATTCTTATTCACTACACATATTTATTTTTTTTAAATTACTTTTTTTTTACCGAAAATACATATGTCAATTAGTGAAAACTGCGATGGGACAATTTTTGCCGAAACCTCTCCCTGCAGTTTTCACAATCTTGTAAATATCGCAAATCTGACTGATGAGCGTTATTTTTTAGCCTAATTCTGGCTTCCTGCACATATTTGTTGTTTGAAAATATGGCTTTTTATACCGAAAATATGCCAATTAGTGAAAACGGCGATGTGTCACATTTTAGCCAAACCCCCCCCCTGCAGTTTTCACTATATCGGAAATATCGCAAATCTGACTGATGAGCGTTATTTTGTAGCCTAATTCTGGCTCCCTGCTCATATTTAGGGTTTCAAATTACGTTTTTTTATACAAAAAATATGCCAATTATTGAAAATGGGCATGGGTCACATTTTGCTCAAACCCCCCTGCAGTTTTCACAATATCGAAATTTCGCAAATCTGACTCATGAGCGTTATTTTCTAGCCGTGTTCTGGCTCCCTGCACATATTTGGAGTTTGAAATTACCACTGTTTATACCGAAAATATGCCAATTAGTGAAAACGGCGATGAGTCACATTTTGCCCAAACTTCCCTGCAGTTTTCACAATATCGGAAATATCGAAAATCTGACTCATGAGCGGTTTTTTTAGTGTGTAAAGTGTGTGGACAAAGACAGGGGGCACACTTGAGCATTATATCTTAGACTAATAAAATTTAACCATTTAGAGAGAAATCTAAACTCACGTTGCATGAATTGGCTAACCATCTTATTACTAAAGATAAAATATGAAAAGTGAATTGGTTATTTTAGCTAGCCCGTGTCCATACACGTCCCAATAGTTGCTGGTGAAACAAATCATATATACACTACCAACTACGACCCGAGTGCTGTATGTGATCAGCGGCTTTATAACTATATATAGCAATGTTACACCACGTACCAAAACAATGCAATACAAAATAAAAATATGCACTAGTTATATTAATGTAAAGTGCAAAAAAGAATGTGAAAGGTCCAAGTGCTATATATATACTCGATCCTCGGTAGTATAGTGGTTGGTATCCCCGCCTGTCACCACGGAGACCGGGGGTTCAATTTCCCGCCGGGGAGGCACCTATACTGCAACCCGTTCTCGCACTTGCTTATAGTCAATATTGGCTTATTTAATAAGTGCATATGTGACATACAAATTGATTGTGAATATTTTAGTTTATCTTGAAAAGTTTCATAGAAAACACCGACCTCACCTAACCTTTTTAGTATGTTAAGATAAGCATCTTATTGCTTCTTAATTACAATTATTACTTAACCTATACCGTTGATAGGTTAAGTAATAATTGTAAATAAGATGCAATAAGATGCTTGTCTTAACATACTAAGAAGGTTAGGTGAGGTCGGTGTTTTCTATGAAGCTTTTCAAGGTAAACTAAAATATTCACCATCAATTAGTATGTCACATATGCACTTATTAAATAAGCCAATATTGACTGAAGGCAAGTGCGAGAACGGGTTGCAACCATACTGACCCTATCACACGGTGTGAAGATGACTTCAGTGGAACGTTTTCATGTTGTAAACAATTCTTGAGTGATCAATGGTACTGTGACCAGTTGCCGACACCGAAAGAATATTTGTCAGAAGATTCAAGATCCTGATTTATAACATTTATAATCGCTCCTTTAAAATCTTAAATGAATGAAAGAAATCTTGCGAATTTATAGCCTCTGTGGTTCAGTGGTAGACTTCTTGCCTTCCACGCAGTAGGCCTGGGTTCAATTATAACTTTCGGATTGAGAACATTGGTTCTACAGGGCACGAGATCAATAGTTGTGGATTGGTATTAGAGGTTTGTTATTGAGAACTTAACATCCTGCTGGATCATTACCAAGATTAGTATTCAGACTAAACGCGTTGGCGAGGATTAATGGGAAGATGGTTTAAGGCAATATATATAAACATATAAAGGGCCTACATTTTATTTGTAAACAAATCAGCCAACACACAGACATCAGAATAAACAATATTAAGGCAGTAAGAGGAAACATTCTTTGGCCATTATACTGATAAACTTCAACTAGAACAACACATAACTTTGTTTATAATTCAGCATACCATCGAAAAGCTGGTATGTTCCCTTACATTACATTCATCACACTTTTACTGTTGATCAATTCCCATCTAACTTTTGGTATATGCGAATGGGTGGTCCATCCAACACTATCTGCCTCGCACTCATTGTTATATCACAATCGACCTTTGAAACTATAAGTTCTGTCGAACAACATGAATATGTACAAATCATTTAACATGTAAAACCCACACGCACACAGATAAAGAAAATGATTATCACACTAGATAAAGTAATTATTAAAAAGTACCTCTCTCAGAAGGCTGTTTTCAGTCGTCTCTTTTACGGAATATTCAAGAGTCATTGAATATTGGCCATCATTGACGATACCAATACGAGAGCAGATATCACAAGAGATTCACCGACGTGCACACACCTCCGTACTCTTGTACTTTATATATTTACAAAACTTTATACTCCCATATTAACCATACTTTTAAACTACCTAAGGAAACATCACAAAACCCCAAGAATACCACTCAAGAAATAGACATTCCCTGCGTCTGAGCATCAAACCTACCCCCCTGCATATGAGGTCCCAAGTATACAGAACTGTCTCTAGGCAGAAAATTAAGCAACATTTACTCATCGAAAAATGTATTAGAGGTTTCTTGCTTTGCATTAGTGTCCCCCATTGTATGGGTGCAGATGGGGTGTGGAGTAGACTAAGTTTATATACAAACTGCCCACAGAAGTCAACACGATCAGTCCTTGGCTATCAGTTGTGGAAGAGCGCGTTTACAACGCCACAGCATCCTCGCGCCGCTAGTTAAGGTCAAACGTGGCTTTTCTTAGTGGAGTGCCTTAAGAAACACAAAGGGCAATTTTATGTTCCAACTCGATTCATAAATCCGGGAAAGGGGTCACCGTTGGATGACCTATGAGGTGGTTAAGAATCACTCGAGGAGACAAGAACAAAACTCTTGGAATTTTAAAAATAAGTAACAGACAAATTTGACAATTTCATAATTAAGATGTGGTTCCAGCCAATTATTTTCAGATAACATGTTACATTTATAATTTTCATATTATAACCCTGTCAGGATTAGTTGGCATATGACAGAAATCGAGACCGTCGTAGAGACAACGTCTCTAGTGTCAAGATGAAACTGGTCATAATGCTGATCATGGCAGGTTGTTAATATAGGGTACTGTCACAGATTAATACACATTAACACTGACGGGCATAGAACTAGGACATTTATATTTATAGTGTATCTGGATGTAAATACACTATACTTAAAAGTTAAATAAATGACCGACGATTAAACAAAGAACATTCCACTTTCCGAAGAATTTTTTTTGGTAACAACAGACTATTCTTCAAAGTTCCTCACGGAAACTGTCCAGTCCTAGCAAAAGGATTTAATTAGCTTCTGAGGTCATGACTTACCGCGAAGTTACTGGGCTCCACAAACACTAATAACTAGCAATATATCGAAGGAAAACAATAAATCGTTTTTACAAACTTTCAATATGAGTGCATTCGCACATTACTTACCATCTGCTAAACTTGAGCCAACATCATTATATTAAGAGCACATATACAAACAACTGTTAAGCGGAAGGAGTAGGTACTGGCTCCAGACGTGACCGTAGAGTTTATGGAAATGTGAGGAAGAGTAAACTTTTCAGAGGTGAAGCGTTTCCTCCGTTCTTGGCGGTCTAAATGGTCGTCTTGAGGGTGGGCTTCTTCTCGGGGATGTTCTGACTTCAAGTCTGGGTTGTCGCGAGTCAGGATAGACCAAACGTCCTTCAGGATAGTCAAGTTTGTCTGGTTGGTTGCTGCTGAAGACGCTGTTAATGTTGGAGAGCGTGTCGATGTGGAGGCCCCAGCTGCTGTCGAGTGGTGGCTAATGGACACTACTACATTATGTCCGACATCAGCAGATAATTTTCCTTGAGCGAGGAGAGCTGCGGGGGCATGAGGGTTATTTTGAGTATGTGCGACGATGACTGGTCGAGGAGCACTACCAGAAGAGAAAATATTAGGTATCGGAGAACTAGTTTCGCCGTGTGCTGATGGTAGGGCGATGGTTGTGGGGCGGCTGAAGGGACGCCGCTGACGGGAGAACTGTGTCAGATGAGGCACTTTAGCCGGCACAGGTGGTGGCAGCTCCCCTCTAAAGGGCAGAGTTTTGGGCCGATTGGTAATGGAGGCTGCAGTACGTCGGTGGCTAGATGTAAACTGCGGAGGCGTGGGCAGTGAATCTGGCTCGAGAGGCCGACCATCAGACGTGAATACTTGGGTTGATGCAGCTACCAACATGTCTTCACCGTCCTCGTCGTACTCTAAAGGAAAGTTGACCAGCACTGGTTTGAGAACTTCAGGTCCAACAAGTTGTGGAAAGGGAACGGCATGGTCGTCAGGGAGGGGAACCATGGCTGTCATGCGGCGAAGTGACTGCTTGGGGACCTGCAGCAGACCCATGCGGTTCACACTCCCCGACGGCCTAACCGGCCCTATAGGCCTCCTCGGGCCGATGTTGTTTTTGTTAAGAAGTCGTATGATAGGCCTGTTAGGGGACAATGGACGGTTAGATGCAGCCCCTCCTAGTCGCGCCACTACGGGCGCCATTGGTACTGGCATTGGGAGGGGTGACAGATTAAGGCTCTCGCTGAACGTCACAGAATCATGGAGGATAGGATTTAAGAAGTGTTTCGATCGTTTTCCTTTATGGTTTTCACTAAGGTCATCGTCATGTGATTCGTCTACATCGTCTATTTTCATGTGTCTTTTAGCGAATGTTAGAGCGCTAGAGGTACGTGGGCCAACAGGTCGCTGCGCATAAAACACTTGTGGTGGATGTGGTGGCCGCGGGGCACGAACTGGCATTATGTCAGACGAAGAGACTTCGAAAGCCAACAATGGCCCAGCAGGATTTTTCTTAACAGGACGGAAATCAGATTCATAAACGACAGATTCTGGATCGAAACCGAAGTTCTGGGCAAAACTTTCATCCAAAGTAGTGGCTGGCGACTCTGTGGTGTGTGCAGGTGTCGTTTTATAAATTTGACCCCCATTGTTGGGCTGTCTCCTACCAGAGGAAGGCCCCTGGAATGCTAATGGAGCTTGAAAAGGGAGTAGAGGAAGTGAAGGTGCAGTTATAACTTCAGGTTCGCGATGAAGTGGTTGATGCCTCGTTTGTTGCAGGGACGTCGAGGAAGGGACGAGGGACGTCGATTGTTTGGGAGTGACATTAAATTTATTAGAAAGAGTTGGATTGGTGGGCTGTTCGGTATTTGTTGGATGGTTTGTGGTCATTGACAGCATAAACGGTATTGTTGGATTCACAGAAATGGTTTGCCTTGAGCGTGTCGTTGGTTGGTCAGATGTGGGAAATCTGGTTGGTATTGTTGGTGCGGGCTGGCGTGTTGCATCAGGCCTTGTGAAAGTCTTTGTCTTTTCGAAATATTCGTTTGATATCTCCTTTTCTGGCTCGTTTGAAGATGTGTCAGAGATGGCGACCGTCGTCCTCGTTGGTATCGAGCCGGAAGAGCCAACAGAAATCTTTGAGGAAGTTGACAGTGTAAACTGTAGAGGGAAGTCATTCTTTGGCGATGCTAACCGCGGTGTTGAGGGTTCTAGCAGAGACGTGAACCGTGTTGTCTGCTGGGTTGGCTTTGGGGAGGATGGATATTTGTTACGAAGAGGCCGGATTTGAAAATTCTCATCTTTATGTTGAGAAAATTCTAAATCTCCTTTCTGTGGTCCGAGAAACTCTTTAGGAACATCCCTTGGAACGCTGCCCAAGTTAGCATTCCCGAGATTAGCAAATGCAGTAGCATTAACAACGCCTGTGGAACTTTTTAGATTAGGTAACTTGGGAAAAATAAATCCGGGCACTCCTAAGGGTACGTTTTGTGCCGAAGACCCACTGTCTGGATGGAAAGGCCTCTGACCCACTGGGCCGATATCATCTGGGCTCATGTTAAACGGGAAGCTCTCAAAGCCACCTTGGAACTCCTGTGGAAAGTTTACTAACGGGAAATCATGTGGGAGTTTTTGGTCTAGGTGTCCAGACTGTGGTCTAGGCTGTGGTTTGGGGTCTCTACTTTCTGATGACCGTGTAGGCTTGGCAGCACCTTGAGATATTCTATTGCTGTGGTCTTGGGGTTGGCGGTGTGGCCTTGGGGGACGAGAGCCGGCAGCGTGCAAGCCCTCGCCGCCTCGATCGTCAGAGTAATAGTCATAGTCGTCGTAGTCTGCAAGGTACACACACAGTCAAGAAATGTCATAAGTAACACAGGTTATTGATGAATTTGTCAACATTGGTCAAATTTATCTTTGCGAAAGGTCTAGTATAACATGATTTTTGTTTTTGCAATTATAAATTATCTGCACTTCATGTATGAAATTCTCATCAACGTTGTGTAAACTAATGATTAGTTGTTAATATAACCTAAGGCATTCTTACCAGCGTGGGTGTCGACGAACGTCCTCTAGTGTGAAGTGTACACGGCCCGTGTTTACATGACAGGGAGCCGAAGAGCAGAGAGACAGTCACATCAAGGTATTCAAGGTAATGTTAACTAGAGTGTGGACAGAATACCAAGAATGTTATAGATCTCGCCAGCTAGTACCTGGTGCCCGATGGTTCTCAATGTTTTATATATATATGTATATAAATAAATATATATATATATATATATATATATATATATATATATATATATATATATATATATATATATATATATATATATATATATATATATATATATATATATATATAAGTAAAGAAATATCAAGGCAGTTAAAGTATATTAAAGATAACTAAATCGCAAGTCTCCTAACCATAATAGTCCAGTTGTGACAAAAATGTCTGGGAAGGATAGACTGTTTCCAGTGACACTATTCAAACGTACAATAATTGAGCCTTTGTCAGTTGGCTGCTCAGACTTAGTTTCCAGGACAACTTTCCTCTCTGGTTATTTCCCTATTGTTAGACGATTGATCATAATCACCGAGACCGTAGGGAACCATTGTTTCTGTAAGCATACAGTAATGATTGACTAGTCAGTCAGTGCTTTTATTATATTTAATTTATTGTACACCCCAAAAAGACTAGTGTAGTTAGTGGTTATCCCATCTAATAATCCCCTCCACCTTCAATAGTCTTGGCCATGCCGCTTTGTACATAGCCATACGCTAGACAGCATCCAGGTAGGTCAAGGGCTGCCAACTACTCTCGGCATAAAAGGACTGCCGATCTAGACTTACTTCAGTAGCCGTAATAAACAGCTGTCCAGATCACTGGAGCTTGCAATCTTTGTCCTACAGAAAGCTGGCTTTCCACTGTGCTACTTCGCCTTTAGATAACGGCCCCTTTTAAGCAGCAGGCATCAATATTCTCGTAAACACAGCTTAGGTAGTCAAGATACTTACTAGGAGTGATAATGTAGCAGAGAAGAGTGGCGAGGTGCGTGTGCCGGCGAGGAAGGAGAACCAGTGCCTATCCTCGGCCCCTCGATCAAGTGATCCAGCGAACCTGTCGCCAGGGAAACCTACACTGTTTGACAGCGTGGCTGTGACTGCCAAGAGTGTTCCTCGATATTCGGCTTTCATTTGTTACACCAAAGTCGCGCCGAAGAACTTGTATCGCATTCTAAAACTAACTAAAAAATCTTATGTCGACCAAGCAGAAGATAAAAATTTTGATCTCGAATTACTAAGAAAAGTCAGTATATAAATCATCAGTATATGATAAGTCAGGTCAGGAGTAAGTGGTCAGGTGGCATGCTGAAGCTTCCAAGTTCCGGTGTAGCCAGAGACCACTACACACAGTGATCAAGTGAAAGATTAAAACATGCCATCAAGTCAGAATCAATTAACATGCTAACCAGAAAATAACCAACTGTTCCTTAGTAAGATAGGTTACAAAAAAGTCAGTCTAGACAATTTTTAACAAAAAAAAAATCGGCTGATCAAGAGAATTCACTTAGATTTGTAGTCAGAAACGTAAGTTGATAAATTTGTCATGTCAGTGTGATCCAGTTGAAAGGACAGCAACGCTTGTCAGCGAGAGCCTTACTATATTACTTCATGAAATTGGGGAATGGAAATGCAGCGTTTTAATTACTTTTAAAACTCATAATAAAAATCATATACCAATGGCTAATGTTTCCACAATTAACATCCGGTTAATTCACTTATGCAAGCAGTTATTTTTGCCCCATTTTGTACTCATAATATTCACCGTGGTTGTGTTCGGGTGTGCGAGTTACCATCGTCTTACACCTGTTGTGTGTAAACGGAACACCTGGTTATTTGCGGCATCAACAGTGTAGTGTAGAAGCGTTCTTATTGGTTTATTGTAAATTACCAGTACCGGAGTTTATCGTTTTACAGTTCATTTCTAAATTACAGTGACCATAGATAACTGGTAATTTACCGTCCATCTTTTGGACGGTAAAGAAACATCTTTTGTGGGGGGTTGGTAAATTTCGGCTCTCAAGCAACATATTTGTAGATTAGGACAAATTACCATTTTAGGCTCAATAGGATCATTAACAAATCTGGAAAATTTATCCAAGTATCCTTTAAGAACATTTGTAGGACCAAGAATTCTTCCAGGTATATTTTGTATAATTCTAAATATTCCTGATACTCTAGAAAAATTACCCTTTTTGAGATCTTTTGGTCTGGAGATCCTATGACCATGTTAGAAGTGGGGATCCTTCAAGGACTAAGCACCGTTTAAGGCGCAGGCATCATTTATTCCCAAGTCTAATATAACTAAGAATTGTACAAGGATCACAGATCATTCACCCAGGACCAAAAAAAATCATCTTGAGACTACCAGAACCAGGAATATTTTCAAGATAAGGATAATGGCTTTCTAGGACTATCAGGGTTGGGGATATTACTTGAAGCAAGCTCACCATTAAGCGCTTTCTCAACACTGACGTCGAGATGACATTAAGCTTTGGCATGGATGGAAGCAGCATGGAGAGCAAATGGAACAGTATAGGAAATAAAAGAAGGCTAGAAAGAGTATTTTGTTGAAGGGGGTAAAAAGGGTAGTGGCAATAGTGTGTTAGCTAGATGTTGTGATAAGATGGCGACAGTCAAGAGGAGTTATATACCGGAACGTGAGTAAAAGATGGTTTGGGTACCGATGCTGTGTACGCTTGTAGCCAAGATTGGATCCGTGTGTGTAACCGTGATAAGTCAATATTTTTTAAGGCAACCTAAATTACCTTCACAGATTAGGCAGAGATGTTAGATAGTACTTGTGGTTACAGGGTGCTGTTAGTGACAGCAAGTGATGGTGCAGTGTTTTGTAGTGGGTTAGTCAAGGGTGTTGGCGAGTTGTGGAGTGGTGGTAGTAGGGCATGTGACGAGGAAGGGAAGGGTGGCACACGGCATCACAAATCCATACTAGGAGGATGGATAGGTAGCAAAATACACCCACACCATTCCCTCCCTAACCACATCACACCCTGCCAGACTGATGAGTGGCAGTTACACCAAGATGCCAATGCATGGAGCTGGGTGAAGGCTGCAAGTAAGACCCAAGGAAGCATGAGCGAGGGAGGGGAATGAAACAATTAAGGACAGGCTGGGCTGGCCGTCACCCGGGATTTTTTTTTTTTTGGTAACACAAACAGGACAAATACAAGCACCAACCAAAGGATATCAAAAAACACGAAATTAAGAAAAAATATATGAATGTATAAAAAGATTCAGGTTGAGGCAGTTCAACTGCCTGTACCAGAAACTGAAAGTAAATATTGGTAAATACAAGGACATTTTAAGCTTAGTAAAATGAAAGTTTCTCTGAATATAATGTACAAGGCGCTAGAAGATTCTTATCTACTCAAAATCCTTAAGGCTAATTAAGAGCTTTATTTTGAACTGGATTATTTTTCTCTAAGTGTTACTACTTCCAAATGATTTACTCCTACACAGTTCTCGACAAGAAAGAGGACAGGAACACAAGAATTATAAACGTTTTGCACAGATTATACATTATATAACTTTTAAACTACTATATACACAGTCACTAACTACATTTAATATAACTTGATAAGTATGAAATATATTCGCCTGAAAAAAGTTAAGTATTTGGGCGTGAAGTTTATGGTTTCTACTGTAAGTCAGTGGTTTTTAGGGAAGCCTGGGACATCACCCAAGCCCGAAAACAAAACCCGATTTGGTTGGCATCACGAAAATGACAGCAAATGGAAAAATAAACTATGATCAAGAGGAGGACTTCATATTTAAGTGTCAGACTTCTGCAAACTAATATTTTCAGTCATAACCTTTTTATATTAGGGAAAATAAAGTGTCAATGGTTACTATGTAAACTACACCCAATGCAATATTTAGGTTCGTAAATACAGGAAGTCATGTTTACAAAATAATATATACCGGAGTAAATTTATTTCCGTTTGAGACTAGTAAAGTTACTAACCATAGGGACCAGCCGTAAGACACCACGCTATTCCCACACAACTTTGGACATTATTCTTATTGAAACCTGTTTCTGGCAAGTGACTCGTCCCGTGTCGCCTCGCCCTCTCCACATGTTACAATGCTTGTACTACGGAGCTTCCTCATATGCTGCTGCTGCTACTACTACTACTACTGTGTACATGTTGCCATCTCTGCTCCCCTCTGTGTGCCATAAGCTCAGTCACAGCCTTAAGGTCCGCCTTGGCAACAAACATCGCCAGTCTAATGTGATACATCGAACTTTTTCATTATTTAATGTTTTGAAAACTATGTGAGAATATTAAGTGCAAGAGTGGGTCTTCAGTACTAATTTTTCTTATTTTTAAATACGTAAAGTTCTACATGTCAACATCACAATCTTTGGAATTATTCCATAAATGTAAAGTAACTAAATCCTGTTCGAATTAGCCTGTTTCGGAATTAAGTTTCATTGTGTATTTCACCTTACACCGATCAGTAATCATGTGTTCAAGTCATAAATATGAAGTCCTCCAACTGCCACACATACCAAGATGTAAAAAAAAACTTGCAAATTATAAACTAACAGTTTCATCTACAGCTTAATACTTGTGCGGTTCTAGGCCCCAGGCACGCCCAAGGGGGGCCCCCTCCAGGCACGCCCAAGGGGGGCCCCCTCCAGGCACGCCCAAGGGGGGCCCCCTCCAGGCACGCCCAAGGGGGGCCCCCCCCAGGCACGCCCAAGGGCCCCCCCCCCAGGCACGCCCAGGGGAGGGCCCCCCCCAGGCACGCCCAAGGGGGGTCCCCCAGGCACGCCCAAGGAGGCCCCCCCAGGCACGCCCAAGGGGGGCCCCCCCAGGCACGCCCAAGGGGCCCCCCCCAGGCACGCCCAAGGGGCCCCCCCCAGGCACGCCCAAGGGGGGCCCCCCCAGGCACGCCCAAGGGCCCCCCCAGGCACGCCCAAGGGGCCCCCCCCAGGCACGCCCAGAATGAATAATGAAAGTTGAGGTACCGTGTGCGAGTTACCACACTGGCTGGGTACGCGCCTCTTGTCCCCGTGGGGTGTGCCTTGCCTCACACGGCCAGACTCTGGGTCACTTGGGCGGCGGAGGCCTGCAGGCAAGCACGATCCCCTCCATGCTTAGATAAGCGTGGCGACTCTTGACAGACAGACCACCTGGTATGTGAGCAAGGTGGGCTGGGGTTAATGCAGGGGCGTACCTTGGCCGGGGTTGGCCTGGGCTCCGGGCAGCACCACGGCCGAGCTAACTGACCCCGCAGGGGCCAGCTCGTCGTAGTCACACTGGTCCAGTACGTTGATTTTCCAGCCCAGGAAGCGGTGAGTATAGCACTGAAACGTCCAAAAATGTGATAAAGTGCAGCAATGACAATGGAAAAAAGGGTTAACACCTTGATCATATTTTCCTACAAAAACTTTGCTGCTTTTTATTATTATTATTATTATTATTATTATTATTATTATTATTATTATTATTATTAACATCTTTATTGACAACAATTATAATTTTGCCAAATCTGAGGAATTCAATTAAGTCTTATTAGATTGAGGATAATGCTGCTATTCACTGTCACACAGGACAGAGGGTCATGCACAAGACAATAGGTCTAAACTGTAGGCTGTAACCATCTGGTTGATATCTGGTTGATGGGGTTCTGGGAGTTCTTCTACTCCCCAAGCCCGGCCCGAGGCCAGGCTCGACTTGTGAGAGTTTGGTCCACCAGGCTGTTGCTTGGAGCGGCCCGCAGGCCCACATACCCACCACAGCCCGGTTGGTCCGGCACTCCTTGGAGGAATAAATCTAGTTTCCTCTTGAAAATGTCCACGGTTGTTCCGGCAATATTTCTTATGCTTGCTGGGAGGACGTTGAACAACCGCGGACCTCTGATGTTTATACAGTGTTCTCTGATTGTGCCTATGGCACCTCTGTTCTTCATTGGTTCTATTCTACATTTTCTTCCATGTCGTTCACTCCAGTACGTTGTTATTTTACTGTGTAGATTTGGTACATGGCCCTCCAGTATCTTCCAGGTGTATATTATTTGATATCTCTCTCGTCTTCTTTCTAGTGAGTACATTTGGAGGGCTTTGAGACGATCCCAATAATTTAGGTGCTTTATTGCGTCTATGCGTGCCGTATATGTTCTCTGTATTCCCTCTATTTCAGCAATCTCTCCTGCTTTGAAGGGGGAAGTGAGTACTGAGCAGTACTCAAGACGGGACAACACAAGTGCCTTGAAGAGTACAACCATTGTGATGGGATCCCTGGATTTGAATATGTTATATATGTTATATATGTGCGCTTCAATCAACTAAATAGACAGTATACATGTTTAAATTTACGAATATGTAAATGCAACTTTCTGTTGTGCACTGCCACACAAGGGCAGGGATGGGTTCATGTGAGATGCAGCTTAAAAATAAAATAATTTTCTTTATTCTTTAAAATGGACAAGCAAATTTTGTATAAATTGTTAGGATGTCGTCCATTACACCAATTCAATGAAATAGTTACACAGTTGGAGGTACAAGAGGCCAGGATGTCTAAAATCTTTTACGGTTTCACATTCAACAGTATAGTGTTCTAGTGAATGCCTTAAAGGTTTGTCAGAGTTTACAAGCTGAATATTCTGGTAGTGGCTGAGCCTCACTAACCTGCCAGATGTGCCTATAGCCAAGGAGAATTCGCGCAATGACTATACCACATTGTCTGGTCCGGTTACTGTACTGACTATAAAAATACCTATTACTACAAAAGATATCAGCTTTCATGTCTCTGGGCATTTCTTAGTTCTTCTGAATCTGAAGTAATTTCTTTAATTTGTACGTTTCTAATAATTGTATTAGATAGTTCAAAGTCAATCAATGTTTTCTTTCCTGCAAGCCTCATTGGCCAATCTATCTACAAAGTCATGTTTTCCAACTCCAACATGGGATGGGATCCACACAATTTTTATACAAAAGTCATTATTATTGGCAAAAATCACATTCCATTTAATATTACAAGCTACTTCAGACATACATTGTGATGGGTTATTTAAAGATTGCAGAGTACTTTTAGTCACAAAATATTACTCCACCCTCATTGAGCTTAAGATACTCAGTGGCTAGATAAATACCCAATAGCTCAATCTGTGTCGTGCTTGACCAGTCGTTCAATTTCTGTGTTCTAGACGTGATAATTTCCTTCCCTTTATTTACTGCACATGCACAACCTGTTCTACCATGTCTAATTGCACAGAACCATCAGTAAAGGCATAGGATTCAGTTGGTTTGAAATTTTGAAAATGACTATAGCTTCTAGTGTTATACATCTCATAGTTTCAGTGTTTATATATATTTTTTTTTACACTGATGGGTGTATAATGTATAGAGACCTGCACATCTTTCCAAGGGGGAAATATAATGAACAGGTTTATCAGGACTAAGACATTTTTTCATAAGATTATTGGCACAACAACTGAGCCCCACACTGTAAGGAGCTTTTTGTGGTGGACTGGTTGATACCTGGTTGATGGGGCTCTGGGAGTTCTTCTACTCCAAGCCCAACCCGAGGCCAGACTTGACTTGTGAGAGTTTGGTCCACCAGGCTGTTGCTCGGAGCGGCCTGCAGGCCCACATACCCACCACAGCCCGGTTGGTCCGGCACTAATTGAAGGAAACAATTTAGTTTCCTCTTGAAGACGGAGTAACTGACTAAGTAAACAGTCAGAATTGTTTAGAATGATCTCAATTTAATTTGAATAGATCTGGGGGAACCATTAAAAACTTGTTCTAATATTTAGACATGTTACAATTAAAGACCGAGCTTAAGCCGTCTTTACACAAATGGCAATATTCCCCCATGAAGGCTACTCTACAGTAACATAGTTTGGCGTGTGATGTGTTTAGCTTCATCCAAACCCCTCTCTTGCTATCACTCATGCTAATCATTTCATCCTTATTTTATTTATCAGTGTTCTTTAGGATTTTCCAGATTGTGATCATGTATCATTGCAATTTCATTTTCAATGTAGCGAGTGTTCATGTACTCTCGACATTACAAACCCTCTCGAGTTATAACATTTATATTTGAATCTGTGGATGGAGTGACCCCTCAACCACTGCACTGAAGACAGCTATTGCGTGCCTGCTTCCTAACTGGTTTGAAGTTAAGAGCTTCATCTCTAGCACCAATCCCGCGTCGTCTTTAGCAATGTCATCCAACCTCCTGGTTTCCAGTTGTCGAAATTTGTAATAAACTTTCTTTCCTTCTAGGCTTCTTAAACTTTTTCTGCGATGAATATACTAGTTAAATCTGTATACTTTTATATGGCTCTTCAGGAGTTTCTTGGCTCTCAAACTAACACGAGGGTATGGTTGTAATTGTAAATGTTTAGTCGCATATTAATTACCCTACCTATTCCAGTAGTAAAGGTAACTATTAGCCTAACTTCATATCCAATTTTTGTTAAGGTACAAGTCAGAACAATTTCTGGACCTTCTCCAATTCTTTGATATGTGGTTATTATATTATCAGTTCTAAGGTAATAATGAATCCTCTGGTACTGGCCTCAAATTTATAGCAGACAATTCCCCAAAAAGTTGGTTTTGTCCAATTTCTCTAATGCCATCCGTGGGTTTACTAGTTTTGAATAGATTGACGTTTTGTCTCGTGTCACTGGTTCAGCATAAATCAGTCTTGGACCACTGCTGTCATCAGTAGTAAATAAAAGTATCTATCCATGACAACTATATCACGGTTTCATCACATATTTACTTACATTTAATAATCCCAATATAAAGTAATTTAAAAAAGAATGATTGCAGATTGAAGACTATATTAGAGATCCTGGTAACTGCCTACATGCACTTAACACTTACTGTAGTCTTCGAGAGAGTGAGTTATGTTTTAACATTCCAGCACACACAACCGACAGACCCCTCACCTGGTAGTAGACGGTGTCTGGAGTATTAGCGTCAGGAGTCCACTGCAATACGCCTGGCTGTCCCTCTTGACAGTCCAGCTTGAGAGTTCTCTGGTAGGCACCGAAGGATGTGAAGGTGGAGGCAGGTTGGTTGGGGTCCTCGTGCCACTCACAGAGGCGGCCGTAGGCGCTGGGCACGGGGCTGCCGTCCCTGTCCTGTTCGACACCAGCCAGCACCTTCACACGCTGCAAATTATCATTCGTTTCATCTTTAATATCAACGTTAATGTACTAATAAAACTTACCACTGCCATGAAAATTACCTTGCCACAGTCTCCTCCCGGCTTAGCGCCTTCTTCCGATATATATACTTGCTACTTACGCAAGCGACGAAGATTCATTCCAAATATAAATTTTTAATTTGTAACATCTAAGACCCTGATTACTTGACAAGGATAATATGTATAATAACTATTTGGGGCCTTATGTTTTGTAATATTTATATCATTACACGGCATTTATGAGATGGCCCAGTGAAGGATCCCTCCAGATGAACCCTGAAGGCAAACTTGTGAAGACGACCACCAGAACCAACTTTATAGGAATGTGAAGGAGCAGACTCCTCCCAGTGTAACACGCTAAGTACTTACGGATCGCTCGGCAGGCGTTTTGAATTCATATCCTCCCTCGGGGTCGTCGGTGATGTAGAACGGGTGGTACCGAGAGGGCACCTCGGGATCGAAGCCTCCCTCTACGACGAAGGTGTAACTCTTGCCTCGCACCACGTTTATCTCCGGGATCAGCAACCCGTTAATGTACCACGAGATTCCCCACCCAACGTGACCTGAGAACACATATTGTATTAGTAATTATCAATAGAGGGCACCAAGCCGAGGAAACACTATTAGATAAATTTAAGATACATTCCTGCAGGGGCCCGGCACTGTAGACAACCCCCTCCCCAGGTGCCCTATACCTGGGGCAACCCCTGCCCCATCCCAGATGTTCTGCACTGCAGACAACTATTTGTTCCTGGTGTCCTGCAGATAACCACTAACTACCCAAAGCGACCACAATCTGGTCCTTAACCGACACAGCCTGCAGGAGCTCCACAACTAACGCCTACAAAGATATGCGAGAACGAACATGAAAGCCTATCCCCGCAGGAAAATTAAGTTATACAAGAACATGCAAATGCCTGTTCATAAATGCAAGCACATACAACTATCCAAACATTTATTCACACGCACTAAACTAGAGGTAAAGAGAGAACGCGAGAGACAAACCTTTGTTCATGGACGAGAGTGTCTGGTGTGCAATGAATTCTATCACTATATAAATGTTCAAATTAAGAAACTTGTCGTTTTAGGAGTGCAGAATTATGAAGGAAAATTGCACGGAAAAAAGATGCAGTGTAAATTACCGGAGCTAGAATTAACAGCAGATATCCTGGTTATGATTAACGGTGACTGAAGGCTATTAGGGTAGTAAGAGGAGGGAAGGGAGGGAATGATCAGGAGAAAGCGCCAAACCATTACGACTATATAGCTCTTGGAAGGGGGTCAGGACAAGGATTTGGGATGGGACAGGGGGGAAAGGAATGGTGGTAGGTCGGCGTTCAATGGGGATTGAACGCCGACCTACCTGAAGCGAGACCGTCGCTCTACCATCCAGCCTAAGTGGTAGTTGGAGGAAAGGAACACAGAGGATGTGCAGACATGGGGATTGTGTGAGGAAGGAGGGAATGAGTGGAAACGGATAACGGTAATTTGTGAATAGTGAAGAGTTAGTGTTGGGTTTCTTTATGACACCTCTTAGAAGTGCGCTCTACACCTAGTGTGCTGTTGTATTGGGTTGGGTTGTGCATCGTTCCTCCACTCTGCCCTCATTTCCTAACTTTTAAATCTACTATCCCTTGTATTTAATATCCCTTGAAAATGTTATATAGTAACGTTGAGTGTTTTTTCGATAATAAAACTGTCTAAACTTTTCCTGTAGACCTGGGAATGGTGGCGATTGATTGAAAACGACGATGGATGAATATGATAATACGATCAATGTCTGAGCATTGAAACCTTACCTGTGATGGAATTATAGCCACTGGTGCCTCCGGTGGGTCCGATCTGAGCATAGAAGACGCCGTCCTCAGGCTCGTAGCAGGGAATGGGTGGGATGTACCAGGGGTTGGCTGCTGGGGCGGCAGGGGCAGGTTTGACTGGACCCTTGGACACTGCAGGTCGGCTGGTGCTGCTTTGTTCCTCCGGCAGGGGACAGTTCCACTTAGGAGTCCGCCCAAAGTCAATAAACATGTCGCCTGTATCGTAAACAGCATAAATATTATATCAACCATATTATGATTAAAACTCTTATTTTATGTAATATGTTTGTTAAAGGAGATCCATCCAACTGTTACTGTTGACGTGTATTTGGTACCTCCCTCTGCCTACTCTGACCCCGATGCAAATATATTTTCATAATGTTGGGAGCAATGTGATACACAGGTTACGAAGTCACACTGTACGAGATATTTCTACACTACAGACATTATCTTATTCTGCTAATACAGTATTATATCAGCTCTAGCATCTGTGGACCACACAGTTGGTTTCCAGGAATAATCAGATGACACAGTACGGAGCGACTTCTGAACTCCTTATCCACTTTTGCCTGTATTGCCACATGCTAACATTAGCGCTGTACCTGCTGCATTCATTCGTCACATTTTGATTTGGTATTTTTAATTATTTAATATTCAAGCTTAATTCAGTCTTAAAAATTATTAATAAATATAAATGATACTAAAAAATCTACGGCCGCAATGTAACATCGTCCTACGGCTGTATTACGACATTGGACCAACAGGATGCTTATATCATAACACATTGCCTATGGTGACAGTAAAAGGAAATGCCTGTGGAAACAAAAGGGAGTACTTAGTTGTAACTACAAGGGACGTAAAGGCCGCAGGACAGCACTAGAAAGCACCTCTGAGGCGGAGAGAATGGTAGGAGGTGTCGCCCTGGGAGTTGATGGGGCCCACCGCCCAGATGACTGCCTGCGAGCCGTTGGTGAGGATGGCCGCGTCGTGTCGGTCGACGGCTCGCAGCGGCCGCTGGAAGGTCAGCATGGTGAAGTCATTGATGAGAGCCGCGTTGAGCAGACGAACGTTGTTGCTGCCGCCCTGAGGGAAAAGGGAGGGGGGATTATGCACCAGGTCACTGTTCATGCCTTAACACCAACATATAATGGACTGGTGCACTTGGGTAAGTGTACTGTTTGAACTCTAATGTTCAAGTAATGATTAAGTTAGAAATACAAAAAGTTTAGCAACAACCTACAGTCTAAGCCGAAGCAAATATACAAAAAAACCTAAGAAGGCAAATATGCGCTATTAGGCCTAGAACAGATTAGGTCTAACGTTTCAAATATTACATTCTTTAAGGAAAATAATCAAGATACACCTTCAGTTGGCGCCATATTTCCAGCTACACTTACTGTGAGCTTCTCATCAGGACAGGAACCTTGGCCTCCTTGGCACTGAGCCTTGGCAGTGAGGTGGTAGTCCTCGGCGACACCTCGTCCCGTGGTCTGGTCCAGCCAGGCCACCACCACGTCACCGCCCACCATCACGGACCTCGTCAGTGACCCTGACGTACCAAACGACATGTACTGGCCATCACCTGCAAGGACAAGCAATGTTGGGTGTCAGTGGTGGATGGTGCAGACGTCGATTCCTTCCTTCTCTTCCTTTACTCATTACTAATCTCTTCATTAGAAAAGAATCAAAAACTTTTAAAATCACTATTACCTCTTAATTTCTTCCTCCTCCATCTCCTCCCTCTTTCCTTCCTTCAGCCATTTCCCCTTGAGGCACACAACACAACACAACACAACACAAATACAGCTCAATTCTCTGGCGGAACCGAAGTCATTTACGTTGAGCTACGCACATAGCATTTCACTTTGAACCAAATGGAACAGTACTGACCACGAGAGCCGCTTCAGCAACACTGCCATAGCGTTAAGGTCATCAGAATGCTATTCAAATACACTCGAATATTTCGCTGTCGATCAGTTCTGACATTTGGTAACGCGTTCCTCGTCATAGGGAGTTATCAGGAGAAAGGGTCAAGTCATTACGACTATATAGCACATGGAAGGGGTCAGGATAAGGATTTGGGTGGGACGAGGGAAAGGAATGGGGCCTAACCACTTGAACGATCGGGAATTGAACGCCGACATGCATGAAGAGAGACCGTCGTTCTACCGTCCAGCCCAAGTGGTTATCGTCATAGATTTGGTCTCATTATCCATTGATAAGATAAAGACATGACTGGAGCACATCACGTGGATCTTCTGCATGATCTCGTTATGGTATAAGCCACTCACGGCTCTCTAACAGTGGTAGTTCAAGCTGTTAATTAATGCGGAAAAGTCAGCAACTTAAAGATTATGTTCACAAGAGAAGACTTGCTGGCAGGACACAGACCATGAGGTAGAATACTGGCCCCCAGGGGTCTCTCACTGGCCCCAGTGCCCCATGTTTCCTTACACTAATTAAAACCCGTGGGCTGCAAGCCGAAACCCAACCAGCGCCCCGAGGCCTCATTTCCCTACCCAACCATTGACCGTAAATCCTGCAAAGTTTTTAACATATTTACGCCAGTGGGAGCAGGGAATACACCCTAAAGAAATGCCCAGCAAGTGTATTACCCAGACTTATCTTGTGGGTTTACCATGTAGGTAGGAACCAGCAGCTGTGAATGTGTGTGTGTCGGGGCAGCGCCTGCCTCCTACGGCGCAATACACATGCTCTGATGACTGCATAAAGCACAACGATCCCCTTCAACATTGCGTTGTCTCTAGTGCCAATCTTTTCCTCAAATAGTGTGCCTGCGGGGCAGTTCTGCCACTATTTGCTCAAAGGCCTTGTGGACCGCGTGGGGGAAAAGTCAAACAGATAACGTGGATGTTGAAGGGTGGCTGACCGGCAGTAGGGGCCGCTTTCCTCGGGATACACAATCTCTTCAACATTATTTACCATTTCTTAGTACTGACCTTTCCATGGTCCTATCGATTGAGCTTAGTTAAGGCAATTAATACAGACCTTGTATTAGTAAAAATTTCAATCTATACATTAATGAATGTACAACGGTTGAACACTTATGTCTTTTAGTCTGGTGTCGCAGAATTCAAGCCTTGCTGTCCCGGGCAGACTCGTGTAGAGGGTTGGGCGTGTTGACTCTGGCTGAGAGCGACTATATGCCAGGGATTGAACTGCGAAATGTCAAGCTATAAAAGGAGGCAATTGGAGATTTAATCAGAGATGGAATAGTGGAGGGATGCAGTGGTTAGATCCAGATATTTATGAATTAATTGATGCCACTTTGATGTTATTGAATATTAAATGCTGAAATTTTTTCAACAACGTTAACTAATCTCAATTGATAGAATCATTTAATTTCACAAGTACATCTTGCTATAACAGGTTTCCAAACGTCCCTATAACACCGAGAGCAATCTGGGCTCCAATAAATTAGTACAAATTACAACAAAGGAATACGCTACCAAAAACAATGCTTGATGCTTATGGGAAATATTAATATATATTCGAAGGATGATTCAGAGAAGCTATGAAATTGTGAATCTTTCAGATAAACGTAAAACTTAAATATTTAGCTCATAATGTCCGAGTAAATTTTATGCTAATTTCTGAAGTTTTCAGATTAAGGTTTATGCAAGATGAATTTTTCAGAACGTTTTATTTATCTTTGTTCGTCACTAAACACAGCTGGAGCAGTTTGATTGTAGATTCATAAATTTATATTTTATCATATACTTTGTATTGGCATAAGCTAATAATATATTTTCACGCACGAGAACATTTATCGAAAATTACGTTATATTTTATTAATTTTGTGCTTTCTGCACACTTTCAAGTCCAAAGCATCAAAAGTTAAAAAACAAAAAAAAAAAAAAAAAAAAAAAACCTGTTACACTCGCTGGGAACTAAAGTGAAACCTTTCAGAATGGCTCCCATGACTACTGTATGGGAGCCAGGATGTATGGGAGCCTATTGCATGTAAAATATTAAACAAGGAACGTTACTAACCAACGCCGATCATTACGCTGTCAACACACACACACACCCAGGTGACCACTGATCTATGTGCCGGCCGGGACATCAATGGGTTGAAAGTTCTTTGACCAGACAAATTTGGCTTTGTACTTTGTATGTTACTCTTGGATATTGTGCCCTCTGGGAACGCTTAGAATTCCCACAGTATCGGTTTATGGTGGCGTGCACCTAGAACATTAAGCCCACTTTTTACATAATTAAATTTGTTTTTAATATGTTACCGAAATATAGTTTGCCGTGATTAGTTTTTTTCCAATCGGCAAAAAGTCATATGGCTGTATACCCTAAACAGTTTTGAAAATTAAGATTAGGTATAGAGCCCAAACCACAGAACTTTGCGTAGTATTTAACTAGAGCACATGTGCTAAAACGTGTTCAGTTTACGTTCAAAATTCATCCAGAAACACTAATTTAGTGTCGAATTTATATTTTAATTATATGGTACCGTATTAGGCCTAAGCTTAGATCAAAGATTGTTCTTACAGTTGACCAATCCCCACACACTAGAAAATGAAGGGATGACGTTTCGGTCCGTCCTGGACCATTCTCAAGTCAAAGGTGCAGGACAGACAGAAACATCGTCGTCCCTTCATTTTCTAGTGTGTGGATTGGTTAACATACTCCAGCCACGTTATTGTGACTCATCGCCTGCATTGTTCTTACAGGTTCGTTTTTTTTTAGATCCGTTTCTAATTTTCTAGAATGCCCTTTGGGCTAATTCGGTAATACGAAAACTTTCTCGCTGTCCAACAGTACACATTGGGACGTTCAACCAAATAGTTGCTATGATAACGACCATTTTAGGAGGCTGGGCTCATGAACTACCAGCGTCAAGAAAATTTAGATTGCTCGAACTGGAGACTTTTCTATAACAAAAATTAATATGAATTATGCTCACTCGTTATCTGGGTATTTACCCTCTTGGCACACCAAGAGGAACTATGTGCAACTAACGCACTAGCTCGTTCACACCGGGACGGTCATAATGATAACTCAAAAGTCAAAGTCATAAAAGTTCCTGAGCCCGTCATCGTAAACAAAGTCAATTCCCTGCACCCGTCAAACCCCCGGTTATTAATGAAAAATGGTTTACACACGACTGAGCTGATGACGTTCGAACACTTCTCTAACAAATTCGCTGACGACTTTCGTTCTAACCACAAAGCTGTAAATGCTTCACCCATGTACTGCAAATACAAATAATAGCCAACAGAACCTAAACACCTAACCTAACCAATGCCAAAATATGCACAGTATGTTAATATAACTTGATTTACATTCGAGAAAATGTTAATTTTGAATGAACAGCATGTTAAAGTTTATGAACGAGTCTTTGGGGGTCGACCGCTGGATGGAATAAACTTGGTCTGAGGACGGATCGAAGGGAGGTATAGAATAAAGTAACCTTAATATCATAGTTGTAAATACTGAAGCGGTATTGTTTACTTCCAGCCCTCTCAATTGCTTGCAAGTGAACACTTTTTCCCCAGATGTAAAGTAGACCTTTCGTGACTGATGGACTCAGCACTACAAGCCAAGCCATTGTGTCACGCCAGCGGGACGTGGAAGAGACTGACTGTTGGCGCCGGAGGCGGCTAGTTTATTGTGCACCCCATACTCATCCTGTGAGCGGTAGCGCAAATGGGATTACAGAGGGAACACTCACTGATCCTGGCGACGAGCTGCATGACGATGCTCTCCCCCGCCACAGCCCAGCGGACCTCCAGCGCCAGGTCGTCCCACAGCACCTCACAGTTCAGCTTCGTCTGAAACAAGTCGTCTGTTAGTTACAATAATTATTCCTTGCCAGCACACACCCCAGCTATTCGTCCCTAGCGTATTATATAATTATTATTTATATATATATATATAGTGGAAAATTTCCACATACCAATACAAGAAATCATATTTCTGACTCATATCTGAATCCTACAGTCCGATTCCTACATCTGTATCGAATCATACATCTACTGGATCCTACATCCATGACAACACCACAAAGGTCACATCCGCCATTAGGCCTAGGGATGGCCTACATAACTTTGCTCATTTGCTCTCATGGATCTAGAAGCTTCTACTTAAGCTGGCTTAATTGAAATACAATTGGAACATAATTTGGACATCCGGGGACGTATTTCAGAATCCATATTAAAGAATCAATCTGTACTATAAGTAATACCAATAACCACTAAATCCTACCTATATTTATCTTCCAATCACAACCGATCTCAAATTATCAAGACGAAAAATTATTAATCAATATTCATTGTTGGCCACCCTCACTGAGGGAGGCACCAGGGGCCAGGGCGAGCATTGTTGGCCGCCCTCACTGAGGGAGGCACCAGGGGCCAGGGCGAGCATTGTTGGCCACCCTCACTGAGGGAGGCACCAGGGGCCAGGGCGAGCAAGCGCCCGACCCTCACTGAGGGAGGCACCAGGGGCCAGGGTGAGCAAGCGCCCGACGGGCAGAACCCTTTGTTTACATAAACAGTGAACGCACGTGTGTGCACCGTTTACATAAACAGTGAACGCACGTGTGTGCACCGTTTATATAAACAGTGAATCGCAATAACCTCCATTAATACCATATCGGTATTTTCGCATTACTTCCCACCCTTACTTCATGGCCCGACCAAGCCAATATTTACCCCACTTCCATCTTGTATTAATTTAAATGAAAGGAAACGTAAACTTCAATCCTATTATAATTTGTAGTCAAATACAGTGAAGTAGAAGGTAGAGAGAGAGAGACTTCTTGCAGGTCGTCGTTCAAATGGTTCAAATTGCAGGTTGAAACTAAACAAATGCAACAATAATCAAGGAGGTTAAAAGTATTTCATGTGACTACCAACTCATGTTGGCTCCCAATTAAATGGCAGGACTAGCTAGCCAAAGAATATAACTATCAGAAGATAAGCAGAATATAATCTTGAACTACTTATTAGCAGCCTGAGAACAATGATACACCAAGAACGCTTGAAAATGTCGTAAATCTGAGGAAGTAAAATCAGCTTTACCGATGTTGACCCGACTAAAGTAAATTGTCGGTAAAACTATTAGCATCCCATGCATCACTGCTATAATGTTTAATTTAAAGTTTTTTAGAAATATCACAAATATTCAAGGAATGAAAATAATTCAAAATTATACACAACAAAAATCTTACCAAAGTTTGTCTACTGTAGGTATTACACGCAAGTGACCGACTCCACCCCTAGAGGATGTTGGTAGAGTCTGGCTGGAGGATGGTTAGGATCGGGTGGCTCGAAGTTGAGAACAGCACCGAGAGAGAAGTTGTCTCCCTGGATAATGTGTTGGAACCCAGCGTTGTTGACTGACTATTATACACAATGTCAATTCTGCGAGCAGGAACTGGGTCATGCTTTCTAACATTAGAATATTGAATATCCAGCTATTACAGACCCCTTTTACCGGCCGGTATGAGATTCGTAGAGCTTTGCAAGTCCTTTATTCACTCCCGTGTTCTCGATAATATCCTCAAATCATCCAAATTTTGCCATTGCAGACTACTGATGGGACGCCCCTGGGTGATAAACCACTCTGAGATGTGTGGACTTCAGTATCACATTGCTAGCTCCAGACAAACGAACCCTTCACAGACTTTCGTAGCTGTATAAACACAGTTGTCCCCATATAAATAAAATAGAGCAAGATATTAATGCAAGTTTAAATACAAATTTGTTTCTACTTCATGACCCTGATTACCTCTTATTGCAGTGAGTAAGCTGCTCATGTTCACCGTCACTCGAGTTCCAGATTTAAACATTTACTTCTCAATGAGGCTCATGTCAGCTGCAGACATTATGTTATGTACGTGTGGGATTTATGTATATACAGTATTTCTAGAAGCGTAAAATTTACATACAACATTGCATAGGTCTCATTGCATTTAAATCATTGCATAGATTTAAACTTAATGAGTGAGAAATATACTGGGAGAGAAAGTGAATTGTGGAAGCGAAAAGAGGTATCTAAGAATGCAGAAAGCCAGGACGGCTATACACCCCACTGTGGGAGTGGGGGTGATTGAGTGGATAAAGCCATCTACGCACTACATATACACTAACCAAAAGTGGAACAAGTTCAGTTGAACAACTAATGTAATGTTTGTATGAGAGAGTTCATTATCTCAAAGCGTCTATGTGGCAATATTTGCAAAATGTTCGGAGATTTACTCTTAACAGGCGGATCCAGTAGGGTTACCTAGGGACTGTATGATCATTTCCTAGAGGTCTAGGTCAGTTTGGGTAAAACAGGTGCAAGGCGTTGTTCCATTAAGTGCCCATTGGGTAATTAAAAATGGCTAATTTTCCCTCTTCCCCCCGGTCAAAGCTCTGTGTTCAAAGTTCAAAGGTCTCAAAGTACCTGTGCAGGTAAGTCCACTACGGGCTCATTCTAAGTACCATAAGTGCTACTTGTAACTTTTTGTTCCAAGTAGCTAAATCTAAAAAGCTAATGCTTTATAAACTTCTAGAAAGTGAACTGGGATGTGTTCGACAGTTCTTAGTAATATGAACAAGTTCAGTTATTCATTAGATAGTTATATACCATGGTAAAGAAAATCTGAAAATCAACTTTAAAATGCGGGACACAAGCATTTTATGTTACAGTACATGTTGAATGGGATAGTTAATAACCCGTTTGTTTACTGCTTGTTCAACCATTACCGGCGTTACAGCACACAGACGCTTAACACGAGGGAAGAGAGCCACACACATCTCTCCGACACCTGTAGTGTGGTTAAACTCAATTGAATTTGTCCTCTACTGTGCACTGTTGTTCGATATTTAATATTTTCAGTTGAAAATGTGACATGCTAGGCCACACATTATCTATTACGTTCAAAACGGACTTTTTAGTTGTAACTATTTCACGCTAATATATTAAAGCTGCTGCTCTCTAAAGGTTATCAGCAAAATTTTCGAATCAACAATAACATTTACAATTTCTTAATCATCATCATTGTTGATATTAACTAAATGCTCTGTCTGACCTGGGGAAACTATGGCGTAGGGTACTAGTTATTCAAGAGAAGATCGAATTGCCATCTGGCCCTTCACAGGACTGGTTCAGCCAGTCAGCCAGCCAGCCAGCCAGGCAGCCAGCCAGCCAGCCAGGCAGCCAGCCAGGCAGCCAGCCCCGTCACACGGCCCTGTACAGGACTGGTCCCAATAGTTAACCTCACCTCTTCATGTTTGTACAACCACGAGAGACTACTTATGAAAAGTGTTCCATTCTATACTTATGACAAGTATTATATTCAAGTCTGGCGATTTAAAATATTTAGTCTGGAGTTTACTTCTTATAATGAACTTCGCACATGTTTAAATTTACAAATAATTAAATTGGCAACATTTTATCAATTTATTTGCATGTTCAAGAAAATCTTATTTGCACAGCTGTCTAGAAAGTAACTAACATTTTGTTGCCATAAAATGATATCAAGTGTAACTACGACCAACTACTACCTGCTATATAGAAGAAGAAGAGTGCACACAATGATTTTCAGCGCACACTGAAAATACATTTAATAATTTCAGTCTATGCTACAAGAGAATGTCTGTCCACAGTAGACGGCCAGACGCTTGAGGCTAGCCTCACCCAGATTCGCAAGGGAAATGGCCTGGGGTATGGGATGGACATAGGCTGGCCGGGGTAGGCCTAAGTTAAATGCTGTAAGAAACATTAATTATAGACCCCCCCCCCATGCGATGCTCACCGAGTCAAGTGAAGTATATAGTCCGTTTATCTTAGAGATTTTATTAAAGCAATAATATTTTCAGAAACCCATGCACTTGTTTCAGTGCTTCGGAATTTTCCGAGAGAAAGTGGAATAGGGAAAAGATGGTGGGGGGGGGGGGGGAAACGACGGGAGGGTCAAGGGGGAAGATGCTCGAACCAGGGAGGAGGAGAGGGGGGGGGGACAAGGGGAGGAACGAAGAGGGATATATGAGTGAAGAGTAGGAAAGAGGAGGGGGAAGAGACCCGAGTGTGGCCGGGTACCTCTTCTACATAAATATGTATGTCTGTTCGAAGTTGGAGGGGAGAGGGAAGAGGATGGGGAGATGTGATAAGAGGGGGTGAAAAAAGGGAGAGGAGGATGAGGGGAGAGGAGGATGAGGGGAGAGGAGAGCATTTGTGGGAGGAAGAGAAACCCCGGGCACCGCGGGTTCCCCTCTAGACCTATACAAGAGAATGTCTGTCCGAAGTTGAGTGCCAGACGGGGAAGAAAGGGGGAGGGGATGGAGAAGGGAGAGAGGGGGGGAGGATAGGGAGAGAGGGAGGAGGATAGGGAGAAGCAGTGAAGGGGGGAAAATGGGAGGGATGGGAAAGGGTGAAGTTGAGGGAAGGGTTCATTGAGAAAAGAGGGGGGAAAAAGGGGGGTGAAAGTCTCCTGGGCACGCCGGGTACCCCCTCTTGTATATTTATGCGAAATGAGAATACATATAAAACAGTGATATTATTCCTAGTTGCAGGTAGATACATTTCCGCTCCATGTGAAGACTAGCCATGTAGGCCACTTTCCGCATAAGTATTACATCAAGGATTCAACAATACATCGATTTAAATCATATTACGATGGAACAAGTTTCCCCAAGATATATACAAGATATATTTAATCACAGTCGTCACTCCTGTAATTTCAACTCCAATTACTGAAATCTCTAATTTAGTATTTTATCGCTCGACTGCTTACACCTCCGAGTGCTGGCACTCGGATGAAGGCAAGTTCGCTCCCCCTCTTGTCGAGGTCTTCATATCTACGAAGGTTTGCAGAGATCAAGGAACAATATTCATAACTCTGCCACACGTTAACGAGAACCAGACGGAATCAAAGGTATAGACCAAGCTGAAGGTCGATGGATGTGCTAGATGTGGGGTACCTGTGCAGCCTGGAGGTCAAAGCTTCTTGATTCAGGAGTTGTACGTTCCCATTTACAGTCAAGCAACGCTTGCAACTACTGTTGACTTCTAAATGCTATATTTGCCTTTCCCAATTGAACTTCATGTTGCTTACATGTAAGCTTGTTTAATGGGGAAAAAAAAAAATGTTTTTTGTCAACGGCTTGTTACCATGTTTATGGATCGAAGTCTTGTGTATAGATGGTGTTGTTTCAAAGTCCTCCCTCTGTCTCCATGCCCTAGCTCCAGGGAAACTTAGCTAAACATTGATTTTATCTGTTCAGGAAAAACTAACAAACTGCAGCCAAGAGCCCCCCCCCCCTCCCATAAAAGGTCTCCAAGGTAAAGGGATTCCTTGAAGGCAAGCAGAGCTGCTGACATCCTGATTGCGTCATCTTGTATCAACAGCCATATCAATTTCATGGCGTTTTGCTACATCCAGCTTCACAGTTGTCGACTCTGTGCAATGACACATGAGCAATACTACCTCTCATAGATTAAACAAAAAAATTGGCCTTGAAGTAGATTATAGTGGATGCCGTCATTCTTCCTACGAGTGAACATACGGCCATAACAGCATGTTCAACATGCTGGGCTGTTCATCCTGTCAACTCCTAGAGTGAAGCTTCTTTATAAATGGCTCATAAACAGGGACGGATAACAAAAAAAAAATGTTTCTCCACTTTTCTTACTATACTTTTCTCGTTATTTTAGCAAGGCGTCCAGAATTTAATTCGTCACTGGAATTAAAAACCTACGAGTCCCAGTCCAGCTAAAGGGGCAGGTGGGCAGGGCCTCCGTCACATTGAACTTCCTCCTCAGACAGCAACAGGGATAAGAGAAATAGATGGAATATTAAATATTATGAGCAAGAGGCAGGTTAACATGAACATTCATCGTTGGAGGAAGAAACCAAACCCCCTCCAAAAGAGGATTTGCTGGCAACAATAAACCTTCGAGTCTCCAAAATTGTAACATGATATTTTCCCACATTTGTTTCCCTGATGAGTAGATGCGCTAGTGTTCACGATCAAGACCCAAATCTTCTAATATTAATCTCCACATGTCATCCATGGTGTCTGACTATAACCAGACTGTCAGCAAGAGAAATACCGGATCCTGACATGTCAAAAGTAGCTCTAGTTAAAGATTTGAATTGATGAAACCATGAACCAGAAGGCGGTACTTTTGATGAAGAATTCTCACTTGGTGGTCATGACAACCCTCAATAATACCAACAGAAGATTTGTCTGGTCCGAGTAACAGCATTGCCATATCGCCTGTTAAATGAGGGATTCAGAAATTCTCTAATTCCTAATGGTGCTCGAGTATACCAACTACAGCCATTAAACTAGACGGAGACGCTGGAGAAATTATGGTGTCAGCAGTCAAACATAGTACAAGTCTTTAATTTTAGTAGTCAAGTAGCTGGTGGTAATGCCAAGCATAGCATTGTTAAAATACAGAGTATTAAAATAGTATTAAAATACTATTAGAATACCGAGCATCATCTGAACAAATTCTACACTACATCGCTCTCTGATCGATGGATATATATATATATAATATATATATATATATATATATATATATATATATATATATATATATATATATATATATATATATATATATATATATATATATATATATATATATATATATATATATATATATTAGTATATTTTGGTAGCAGTCTTTCCTGTAGACATATATTATTAAATATGACCGAAAAAGTAAGATTAATAATTCTAACACGAATTTTCTCAATCTTTCGTACATTACGCTTCACTGTTGGAGGTAAATAAAAAATCACTTCTCCAAAATTCATTTTTATTTTTAGACTAGAAATAAAAATGAATTTTGGAGAAGTGATTTTTGATTTACCTCCAACAGTGAAGCGTAATGTACGAAAGATTGAGAAAATTCGTGTTAGAATTATTAATCTTACTTTTTCGGTCATATTTAATAATATATGTCTACAGGAAAGACTGCTACCAAAATATACTAATATATATATATATATATATATATATATATATATATATTATATATATATATATATATATATATATAGAGAGAGAGAGAGATATAGAGAGATATAGAGAGATATAGAGAGATATAGAGAGATATAGAGAGATATAGAGAGATATAGAGAGATATAGAGAGATATAGATATATATATATATATATATATATAATTATTAAATATGACCGAAAAAGTAAGATTAATAATTCTAACACGAATTTTCTCAATCTTTCGTACATTTCTTTTCACTGTTGGAGGTAATTCAAAAATCAATTCTCCAAAATTCATTTTTATTTCTAGTCTGACGTGACACTTGAGCGCGTTTCGTAAAACTTATTACATTTTCAAAGACTTTACACATACACAACTGAATAGAACTTACATATCTCCGATTTGTTTATATCTACATTTGAGTGAGGTGGATGGGGTGAGGTGGTATTTAATAGGGTATTAATTTCATCAACACAAGACAGAACACGAAACAATGGGTATTGAATAGAAGTGATTGTAGAAAGCCTATTGGTCCATATTTCTTGATGTTTCTATATTGGAGCGGAGTCTTGAGGTGGGTAGAATATAGTTGTGCATTAATTGGCTGTTGATTCCTGGTGTTGACTTCTTAATGTGCAGTGCCTCGCAAACGTCAAGCCGTCTGCTATCGCTGTATCTATCGATGATTTCTGTGTTGTTTACTAGGATTTCTCTGGCGATGGTTTGGTTGTGGGAAGAGATTATATGTTCCTTAATGGAGCCCTGTTGCTTATGCATCGTTAAACGACTAGAAAGAGATGTTGTTGTCTTGCCTATATACTGGGTTTTTTGGAGCTTACAGTCCCCAAGTGGGCATTTGAAGGCATAGACGACGTTGGTCTCTTTTAAAGCGTTCTGCTTTGTGTCTGGAGAGTTTCTCATGAGTAGGCTGGCCGTTTTTCTGGTTTTATAGTAAATCGTCAGTTGTATCCTCTGATGTTTGTCTGTAGGGATAACGTTTCTATTAACACTATCTTTCAGGACCCTTTTCTCCGTTTTATGAGCTGTGGAAAAGAAGTGCCTGTAAAATAGTCTAATAGGGGGTATAGGTGTTGTGTTAGTTGTCTCTTCAGAGGTTGCATGGCGTTTCACTTTCCTTCTTATGATGTCTTCGACGAAACTTTGCCTCTTTAGTACAAGCTTGGAGTAGTTTCCTCAGAATATTTTCTGGTATGTCAAGAGGAGTACAGGCTGGATCACGATACACTCTGTCGGCTATCATCCCGATTGTCTCGTCCACAGGTACGTTGGTAAACAGCGATTCTACGTCCAACGAGTCTCTTATCCCTGTGGCCCGTGTGCCCCGCAGTAAGTCATCAAATTCCTTTTTAGACTTCAGGCTGAAGGCGCAAGGAACATAAGGAGTCAGCAGGCCGTTGAGTCGCTTCGCCAGTCTGTACGTGGGTGTGGGTATCTGGCTAATGATTGGCCGAAGTGGGTTTCCAGGCTTGTGTGTCTTGACATTTCCATACGCATATCCAGGTTTATATTCCCCAATGATCTTTGGCAGGTGGAGTCCGGATTTCTTGGCGTTCACAGTTTCGATCAGTTTGTTGACCTTTGCTTTTAATTCGGCTGTAGTGTCCTTCGTTACCCTTTGGAACTTAGTTTGGTCAGAGAGTATGAGGTTCATTTTCGCCAGATATTCGTCTTTTTTAAGAATGACATATATTGGCGACTTGTCACCTCTCCTGACAACTATCTCCTTGTTCTCACGAAGGCTTTTAGCTGCTGCTTTGAGCTCGGGGCTCAAATACATATGTATTTGTATGGAGCTCCATACACTCAAAACTTTGAGTGTATGGTGCTTCTGTAATTGCCTCGATTCTTTCCTCCTTCTGCAATAAGTTCTGCTTGTAAGGTATCTTTGGTAGTGACCTCCTTTTGTGTCTCGAGGTCGAATATGTCGTCCAACAGAATTTCCAACTACTTTCCGGGCCATCTCACTCGGTCTGGACATAACGTGACAGTTTATGCCCAGATTTAGGAGAGTGACTTGGTTCTCAGTGAGGTTAATTCCTGCAAGGTTCAGGAAGCCATCTCTTGGTCGTGGAATTGCCATAGGTCCTCCATATAATGTTGTTAGTTTCTTGATTATCAAGAAACTAACGAATAAGAAAAAAGACGAATATCTGGCGAAAATGAACCTCATACTCTCTGACCAAACTAAGTTCCAAAGGGTAACGAAGGACACTACAGCCGAATTAAAAGCAAAGGTCAACAAACTGATCGAAACTGTGAACGCCAAGAAATCCGGACTCCACCTGCCAAAGATCATTGGGGAATATAAACCTGGATATGTGTATGGAAATGTCAAGACACACAAGCCTGGAAACCCACTTCGGCCAATCATTAGCCAGATACCCACACCCACGTACAGACTGGCGAAGCGACTCAACGGCCTGCTGACTCCTTATGTTCCTTGCGCCTTCAGCCTGAAGTCTCCAAAGGAATTTGATGACTTACTGCGGGGCACACGGGCCACAGGGATAAGAGCCTCGTTGGACGTAGAATCGCTGTTTACCAACGTACCTGTGGACGAGACAATCGGGATGATAGCCGACAGAGTGTATCGTGATCCAGCCTGTACTCCTCTTGACATACCAGAAAATATTCTGAGGAAACTACTCCAAGCTTGTACTAAAGAGGCACCCTTCTTGAGCCCAGATGGGCACATGTATAAGCAAGTAGATGGGGTCGCCATGGGTTCTCCCCTAGGTGTCCTGTTTGCAAACTTCTACATGGGTACCATCGAGCAAAAAGTCTTAGTCGACATGAACTTGAAACCGGCCATATACTGCAGGTATGTTGACATTTTTACACAGGTACCTGATGTCAGACATCTGCATGAGCTGAAGGAGGCATTTGAGCAGAGTTCCGTGCTGCGTTTCACTTACGAGATGGAAAAGAATGGGAAGCTGCCCTTTCTAGATGTAACAGTCATGGAAAAGAGCGGAGGTTTCCACACTGCAGTCTACACTAAGGAAACGAACATAGGAATGTGCCTAAATGCCAACAGCGACTGCCCAGACAGGTACAAGAGGAGTGTTGTTAACGCATATGTCGACCGTGCTCTCAGCCACAGCTTAGAATGGAAGCAAGTCGACGAAGAACTCTGTAGGGTAAGGCAGGTCCTAGTCAACAACGGCTTCTCCAATGGTTTCGTCGAAGACATCATAAGAAGGAAAGTGAAACGCCATGCAACCTCTGAAGAGACAACTAACACAACACCTATACCCCCTATTAGACTATTTTACAGGAACTTCTTTTCCACAGCTCATAAAACGGAGGAAAGGGTCCTGAAAGATATTGTTAATAGAAACGTTATCCCTACAGACAAAAATCAGAGGATACAACTGACGATTTACTATAAAACCAGAAAAACGGCCAGCCTACTCATGAGAAACTCTCCAGACACAAAGCAGAACGCTTTAAAAGAGACCAACGTCGTCTATGCCTTCAAATGCCCACTTGGGGACTGTAAGCTCCAAAAAACCCAGTATATAGGCAAGACAACAACATCTCTTTCTAGGCGTTTAACGATGCATAAGCAACAGGGCTCCATTAAGGAACATATAATCTCTTTCCACAACCAAATCATCGCCAGAGAAATCCTAGTAAACAACACAGAAATCATCGATAGATACAGCGATAGGAGACGGCTTGACGTTTGCGAGGCACTGCACATTAAGAAGTCAACACCAGCAATCAACAGCCAATTAATGCACAACTATATTCTACCCACCTCAAGACTCCGCTCCAATATAGAAGCATCAAGAAATATGGACCAATAGGCTTTCTACAATCACTTCCATTTCAATACCCATTGTTTCGTGTTCTGTCTTGTGTTGATGAAATTAATACCCTATTAAATACCACCTCACCCCATCCACCTCACTCAAATGTAGATATAAACAAATCGGAGATATGTAAGTTCTATTCAGTTGTGTATGTGTAAAGTCTTTGAAAATGTAACAAGTTTTACGAAACGCGCTCAAGTGTCGCATCAGACTAGAAATAAAAATGAATTTTGGAGAATTGATTTTTGAATTACCTCCAACAGTGAAAAGAAATGTACGAAAGATTGAGAAAATTCGTGTTAGAATTATTAATCTTACTTTTTCGGTCATATTTAATAATATATGTCTACAGGAAAGACTGCTACCAAAATATACTATTATATATATATTATATAATATATATATATATATATATATATATATATATATATATATATATATATATATATATAATATGTGTGTGTGTGTGTGTGTGTGTGTGTGTGTGTGTGTGTGTGTGTGTGTGTGTGGGGGGGGGGGGGGGGGGGGGGTGGGGTGTCCAAAATTCGTACTGAAGAACCAACATTACCACTTCGTTACCACGTGGACCAAAAGCAGGCGTGTGGTACCTATGCTGCAAAAAAGATGTCCGCTCTGCAAGTGTCGCCGCCGCCAGTGCGTGGCTGTGAGGGCGGAACCTTCACAGACACCCAGAGGCCAGAAAGCACAAGTATAAAAAGTTATGTTTAGAACCCGCGAACTATATGTTGGGACATCACAAGGAAACCACTAGGTAGTGTGACATTAATTTGCCAGCAATAGGCTGGGATATCGATATTCACGGCAGGTGCCTGCAGGTAATAAATCCCACCCAATGGTGAGCATTCCAATTGTAAACTATGTGAACATGAGCTGGGACATGCTCTCCAACACTATCTGTAATTACCCCGTTATAAGTTTTTTTTTTTTTTTTTTTTGAGATATATACAAGAGTTGTTACATTCTTGTACAGCCACTAGTACGCGTAGCGTTTCGGGCAAGTCCTTAATCCTATGGTCCCTGGAATACGATCCCCTGCCGCGAAGAATCGTTTTTTCATCCAAGTACACATTTTACTGTTGCGTTAAACAGAGGCTACAGTTAAGGAATTGCGCCCAGTAAATCCTTCCCGGCCAGGATACGAACCCATGACATAGCGCTCGCGGAACGCCAGGCGAGTGTCTTACCACTTACACCACGGAGACTGCAAGACCAAATTATAAGAGGTATTTTGAGCTCTAGCTACTTCATACACTCGCGAATATTGGAAGATTCTTTTCCTTTACACAAACTTTACTAGGAGGCTAATATAGCAACCTCATGTTCTCTCCTGATTCTATGCATGACTAACCTTCCTGCGAGATGGGGATATTAAATGAACTTATAGCTACTTTTTTGAGCTATTCTAATATTTTATATGGAATACGATAGTAGCATATTGCCGTGTTCATAAGCCTGTTCATAAAAAAAGGCCCATCACCCACCGGGTGGTACTTATGGGGTGTAAATGGGGGGGGGGGGGGCGGGTAGAATGTGTTTTTTTGTGGGTGGGGAGGGGGGGTGGGTAAATTGGATGGACAGGGACAGCCGAAATAAGAAATTTAGAAATGGGAAATACATTTCGAGTCATGATATCGTGCTGTCTGCCTTGCCGACACTCGCTCAATCTATATATATCTATATCTGTGCGAGTGCGTGCGTGTGTCTGCTTGCTTGCTCGATCACTCTCGTTGGAGACCTGCGAGTGTTGAAGAGTACGAGTTACGGTAGCAGACGGGCTACCCACCTTGCCGACGTGTGTGTGGGGACCACATTGACAGTCATGGGACCCTTCGGCATGGCTTGAGGGTCGGCGACCTCCGAGTGACAAACCAAATAAAGGAAAGCACTGGTGACCACTGACCTTTCCACAACTCGCGAGCATTCAGGAGGATCACTCCATTGGAGTCGGACTTTGAGGAGGACGGGGGAGCTCCCGGACCATACCTGGGGAGGGAAACTCCCCTTACCATACAAGGGAACCCTCGGAGCCGGCATAGTGGGTGGAGGGGAAATATTCAAGAGCGGGCATGGGGAGGGAGAAAGCACATGAACTGGTTTGGGGTGGGGATATTCCCCAAAGCCGACCAGGGAGGATACCAACCCGCATGTTCCTGTAATATGACGTTCAGGAGTTCCAGAAACCTCGGTAAATTATCCTACATTTTAAACAAGATTTCTCAAAGTTCTGTGAGCAAAAGGTATAAAAAATATATCTAGCCTGCAACTTTCAGGATGTAACCAACATCTTACAACCAACCAGGATCTGACAAAAAAGAAATGCATTATATTTTTGGACTTTTAATATTACTACAACGGAAATCACTAACAAAAAATATAAATTAAAATTAATACCTTTTCTACACAACACCTTAACATTTAGAATTAGTATCTTAAAGAGCAACAAGATATCTGCACGAGGCAAATACCTTCAGGTAGAGAGCAAAGTACCCGTTCAAATGAACAAGCTAGTTATAAGAGCCGCTATGAGGGCGAGACACGAGGAGACACTAGCAACTTTAAGCTAGAAATATGCCTGTAACAAAATATTGTAGATCACCTCGGCGTGTCTACGATGCCACAGCACACAAAGCCTCCTTCCCAAGCTATTCATTAACGATTCACTGCCAAGCTTAACGTAGTGGCAGATTTTTCCAAGCGAAATTGGATTAATTTGTAACCAATTATAAAATTGGTACCAAATTTATGTATTTAAAGCAATTCGCAGCATTTTGCTAATTATTAGCACGGCTGATAAAGTTTTATAATATTTTACAGAGGTCTTTATTAACTTGGGAGGACCATGGTTGCCACTGGCCTATCATCCCAATGGCCACAATATCTTAAGTAGAGTTGGTTTAACGTTGAATCAACATTGATTTTGCGTTACTCTTTGATATTGTGCTCACTAGGGTGGTGGCCCAGATAGCGCCTCTAATGGTAGCCTGGATGTTCCCTTTATGGTCCCTAGTATCTCACGGTGCATCTTGGCTACATTTCATGATGACCGGGAAGTTAACTAGCACAAAGCCATTACGTGACGCAGGCGAGCGAGCAACTCCTCGCCTTTAACACTTAAAATAAATATTAGAATATATGTATATACATTAATCTACATAAATAATTATAAATACCTGGCACCAAAATTATTACCAAATTACATACGCTACTTGGCCAATAAATTCTGCATGATAATTAAGATAACTAAACAAGCCTTTCATAATGGTAAAAACACAGTTTTGTATATAAATAAAAGAACCCATCAGAGTAAAGTCATACCACGACACACCAAACCCATTCTCACATCAAGTGGATTGTTATCTAGATATTAGTAATGATCTGAAAGCATATTATGGTTCCAATAATAGTATAATTTTAACTGACAAATGAACTTTTGTCCTAAACAGAAAAAAAATCAAATTATAACTTCATTGTATTACAAACCGTTGGTTAAAAAAAAGTTAATGCGTAACTTTTTCTTTGAAAAGGTTTGAAGAATTTAGTTGACCGTAATTAAAGTTCTAGGGGATACTAAAATAGTTTTCGATTTTAATATTTCGCATGTGAACAACACCGTATTAACATAACCAACGGTAAACTAATCTTAGCCTAACCAAATCATGGATAAGAAGTAGATAATAGGACTAATTACATTGTTATTTTGAAGTGACTACCTCCAGGGTATCTCCTCCCTAAGGACAGGTCAAAATAAATAAAAGACGTCATAGTGGAACCGAGTTCGAGGCGAAGATAGGCTTCTGGAGATTAATGCTAAGATTACTTAGCATTAATCTAATGAATTAATGCATTTTGTTCCCCCCTTTTTTTTAGATAATTATCCTTGGTGTTGGCATTTATCTGTTCATTAACAGTCGAGATGTCTAACGTATATACATATATATATACATATACACATACATATACACATACATATACACATACATATGCATATGCACATATATATACACATATATATATATATATATACGTTATGCTGTTCAGCCGAGAACACTACCAAGTCAGTCCCCCTCTTTTTTTTTTTAAGTAGGCTTTGCATTCAAGTCAAAATACTGTGACACTGTTTATACAACCTTACTGAAGGTCGAGCTTCAAAAAACTTTACGCTATTCAGAACTTTGCTTCGATGCTCTCTCTACCTAGGCCACAGTACTCCCTGGTATAACGACCAAACGCTATAACGGAGCAACTACTGTCACCGGGTAATACTGCTACTGAACATTTGTTTACAGCCACATTTAAAGCACGAGCAATGATAGCCGAGCCCCGCTGTTTGATAACTTAATTCAACACACCCATAATGCACGACCAGCATGAAAGGAACAAGTTGAAACT
This sequence comes from Procambarus clarkii, assembly GCF_040958095.1. NCBI lineage: Eukaryota > Metazoa > Arthropoda > Malacostraca > Decapoda > Cambaridae > Procambarus > Procambarus clarkii. The sequence continues at coordinate 9,245,704 of NC_091176.1, read as the reverse complement.
GCAAACATTAAATCAACAAAATATGAAATGGTGTGTTTGTTACATTCACGTAAACCAAATATAATTTAAACGGCTTGTAATATTGTACACTGGGGATACTTGCACTTGACAAGGGGGTATAAAATACTGATGATATATGCGTGACGGGGCTCGCCTGACCCAGCTCTGCATCCTCGCCTTATACAATGGTTCTCATCTGCGTGTACGCAGATAAATTTATTATTTAGGTAAATACTTTGAGACCAAATTCATGCAGGGACCCTTGAAGTTTATACCATTCGAAGACAAATATGTTTGTTGGTAAACATAGTTTTCTGAAGTTTAAAAAGTCTTCTCGCAGTGATAAGCCAGCTAGTAATCTTTACACAATTATAATTAAATTTGCAAAAAAATTAAACGCCTCGTGAATTATATTTGCCTTTTCGATAATTATATTTAGAGGATCCCGGTAGTTTGGTTAGGTTAGTTTTCAACTAGCAGTCTAGAAATCCAGGTTCGAATCCCGGGCAGTAGTAGTTTCCCAATCACCCAATACTTCTGTTCACCGAACAGTAAATAGTTACCCCAGGAGTTAGTCAGCTTGTTGTGGGATTGCATCCTGGGAACGGGCAGTAGTTCAACCTTTGAGAGAGGAAATATGTGACCTTGATACAAGCCTAACATATATATACACACAGGCTGCCTGTCCCCCACGACAAAATTAAATGAATTAATATTAGCACACGACCGCACTCCCGTAACTGCAGTCTCCCCTGTACCTTCCCGTTTTCTTAACTTGCCAGGAATATGTTTAACAAAGGTGTGGCTGACTGCGTCATTACTGCAGGCTGGAGGTTAATGGCACCATAAAAACTATTAGAGAAACTTGATACAGAGCTTAATAGGAGCCAAGAATATGAAAAGCTCGACCTTCAGTACGGAGACAAACATAGATCACTGCCTCTGTTGCAAGACTAGTAGTTTTGATCGACAGTTTCAGTAACCCTTCCGTCTCGTGTTCAAATATTTGAAGTTATAGTACGAAAAAATAAAATCTGATATTTGGGGTAATATGTACTTAGTTTCTCTTATTCCAGATGTTTACTTTTAGTGTGGTTGCTTTCTGAACGCTAAAAACTTAACCATAAATATTAAACGAGGTAGAAGATCCTCCATTGCTGAAACTGAAGCTACTGATAGCTGGAGGTCTAGGTCCAGAAGCCTTTCTGGAGGATGCCACGCTTGAACCAAACCTGTGGTTGGCTGATGAAGCCCCGATTGACAGTGGTAGATCTTCGGGTGGGCTGCCACTTTGTCCGAAAGAATGTGATGAAACGCCGAAGTGTGCAGCTGCTGCCGAGGATGTTCCGGGATCGGAGAAATGACTCTTTGGGGTTATACCTTTTGATTGCGAGGAATGGATCGATGGAGAGAATGGGTTGGCGAGAGCTGGTGTGAAATTTAGACCTCCGGAATCCCTGGGATCACCGAAGCCTGAAGACACTACGTCGAACGAGGCCCTGCTGGCTGTAGGACTGCCTAAGTCATCGGTAGTTTGTCTCTGGAAGTGGGCCGCTGGACCAGGAAACTGTGCCGCGGTCTCTGAATTGGATGGTCGGTAAAACGGTCTGCGAGTTGTAACAAGCGGTTCATAAGGTCGACGAGGTGTAGTCGGTGACTTATGGAAAGGTCGCGGCGTTGTAGATACCTTAAAGTGTCCAAGAGTTGTAGGAGCTGGTACATATGGTCGGCGAGTGGTTGTGATCTGAACAGGAGAGCTAGTTACAGGTCTAGGGAAATATGGTCTGGGTGTAATAGCAGGGGGACTGTAAGGTCTTTGCGAGGTAAATAGTGAAGGAGATTCGTGAGCTGACAGAGAGGCGGACTTTACAGTGGCTGTCCTGAAGGAAGGTCTTGGGGTAGTTGAGTATACAGGTCTGAAAGTAGTAGGTTTTTGGTAAACAGTCTTAGGTGTAGAGAAAGCTGGGCGGCCAGATGGTGACTGGTAGGAGTAACCTGATGACTGAAAAGGGAAAGGGATGACAAGTAAGATGAATGTGCATAATCTCGGGGATAGGTTATACATGCAAAATTTGTCTAAAATGAGTGACAGTCACACGGTGCTTTCATTTTTTCAAGAACATTTTCTCATACATTATCTTTTACAACTCTCGCTGCACTAAAAAGTCGGCAAGATTAGTTTAAGTCCTTCCTCGTCTAATCCTCTAGCTCAAAACGTTCAAATCCCTTTGTGCTGACCACCTATAAGAAAAACCCGATTAATTCTTCTCCGATTCTTGCATATTTAACACAAACATATCTTCCCGGGACAATGGCATTCATTCATCCCTGGCTGTATCGTAACACTACACACATTCGTCCATGGCACATGCTCTAAGTCACAAGGGAAAAGGTGTCCAAGTGGATTTATAGCAAGACAAAGAAGCAGGAGTCAACCCTTGATAAGGTGTCTAATGAAAGTTTGGGAAAAATATATTAGTCGGTGAAGATGACAAGTGACAGCAGTGAAGGAATCTAGGTAAAGTAATCATTAATGAAACTTTTACACATCATACCAAACTTAATTAAAGCACACAGACAAATACTCACAAGGATGTGTATAAAAAATCTTGGCTTATATCTTTTAACTACACTTAGGTAATATCTCTCTCTCTCTCTCTCTCTCTCTCTCTCTCTCTCTCTCTCTCTCTCTCTCACACTGTAGTAAATGTGCAAATGCAATAAAAAAAATGAGTTGACAGTTGAAAGAAGACCTGAGAAAGTGTGCGAAGAACATTGTAGACCTGTCACCCCCACAGGGCAGCAGTGACTGCACGTATCATGTTTATACATGTCTTGCTGTGACGTGACCACACGAGACCTCGTTGTGAGGTGTTGAAACATGTTCCCCCAGTTTGGCGAGCAAGTTGATACATTACCATACGAGACTAATGCTATCTAGCATAGTATTTCCAAGGGAACCAGTGTGATAAACATATTAAACCCAGCAAGACAGTATTATTCCAGTTCAATCCAATATTTTTGCACCCTACAACACCAAGTTTTATTAGCATCATAGGACTTTCCTAAAGGAAAAATGTATATTGATTAGGCATGACGCGGGCTAGCATCAGAGAGAAGTAACAGCAACAAATGTAGTCCCGCCAATCTATGCTAGTCCCTCACCCACCCAACGTCATCCACCGGCATAGTGGAGGCTGTGGTGGCACCCATGTTAGTGCGGCCAGGCCAAGGGCAAGTATTCATAAATTTGTTCTTCTGAACTATGCCTCGCTTTAGACTCTTCAGCTCACCTGATTAATAATGCCAAAGCTGCTGTATACACTGTCAAGCTTTGCTCAGGAGATTTGCAAATACATCTGCTCATGGGATGTTTCGAGTTTACACTTGGCTTAAGTTTGGAAATGTTCGTATGGCAGGAACGTTTGGGCTAAATAATAGCCTACATACACAGTCGAAATTGATATTGTTGATATGTGGGGTTTCTATTTGGGTAAAGTGTGAACTAAGAAATATTTTTTATAAAACCTACAGCTCATTAAGTATGCGATTACACTTACACAAAATGACAATGGATCTATATACACTAAAGTATTTAAATTCTCCTGCTGTAGGAATCAAGTTGATTCTACACTTGAAAGCCATAATGTAAAACCCACCATAGTTATAGTACGGACAGCTTACCTGAGGAGCGACGCCAAGCATCTTGAGGGAAGGTGGGACATTGAGGCTCTTGGGAATTCGAACGTGGCCAAAGTTAGCATGGAAAGCCCGACACCACACACCCAGGAAGTCTATGTCAAAGACCGTGAGGTCGCCGGGCAGGGTGATGACGATGGTCTTGCCCGAGTACCGCTTCAGGGGCTCCTCCGATCCGTTTTCGTCAGGCACCAGTATACCAGAAGGACCAGGGTTCGAACCCTTGCCAACCCAGAAGTAAGCATCTAAAAACCAAGATAAAGTTTAGTTAACCTGCACAATACAATTTAAACAAATCGGATTACAATTACATATTGTACATTCACTAAAACCAACATTCTTTGACTATCTCAAGTAAATGATAAGATAAATGAACACACTTCAGGCATATTGTCTCATGAGTAAGGCAGATCAACACTAGCCCCCGGTGCTGTAACTAGTTTTATTAAAGATCCTCCAAGAGTGAGAGTATTCTAATTGTACTCGTTTAGTTGTGCTTACAGGGGTTCAGCTTCGGCTCTATGGTCCCGCCTCTCAACCGTCAATCTACTGGTGTACAGATTCCTGAGCTGCTCGAGCTCTTATCATATCTACATTTAAAACTGTATGGAGTCAGCCACCACATCACTTCCTAGTGCATTCCATTTACCAACTACTCTGACACTGAAAAAGTTCTTTATAATGTGTCTGGTTCATCTGGGTACTCAGCTTCCACCGTGTCCCCTTGTGCGTGTACCACCCGTGTTATATAATCCATCCTTGTCTACCCTGTCAATTCCCATGAGAATTTGGTACGTGGTGATCATGTCTCTCCGAGCTCTTGTGTCTTCCAGCGACGCGAGGTGCAGTTCATGCAGCCTTTCCTCGCAACTCATGCCTTAGTTTTAGGACTAGCCTAGTGGCATATGCCTCTGAAATTTTTCAAGCCTCGTCTTGTGCTTGAAAAGGTACGGGCTCCATGCTGGGGCCGCATACTCCAGGATTAGTCTTGGATATGTGGTATACGAAGTTCTGAAAAATTTCTTGTACAGGTTCCTGAAGGCAGTTCTGATGTTAGCCAGCCTCGCATACGCCACTGATGTTATTCTTTTGATGTGGGCTTCAGAAGGCAGCTTTGGTGTGATATCAACTCCTAGATCTTTCTCTGTCCGTTTCGTGAAGGACTTCATATCCCATTCGGTATCCATTGTCTGGCTTCCAATTTCCACCGCCTAGTTTCATTACCTTACATTTACTCAGGTTGAACTTTAGTAGCCATTTGTTGGACCATTCCTTCAGTTTGTCTAGGTCAACTTGTAGCCTCATACTATTTTCCTCTGTCTTAATCTTACAAAAAATAGTTTGCAAAATTATGAGCGAGTGAGAGAGTGAGTAGGAGTTCGTTCGCTCGTTCTGAGCCACTGTCTTGGCAACACCCCAACTTTCCCCCTCCACCAAAACCCATCCCCTGCTTTGATAATAATTACCCCCCCCCCCACACCTCCATTACCTTTTATCATATGCAATTATTTGAACAAATGTCTACTTCACTGCAAGGTGATCATTAACGACAGCTTTGCTACACAAGTGTTGCGCTCATTGTTGTCCATATTAGCTTCTATTTTTTCTTTTACCTTCCACAAATTGCAATTTTGTTTTAAATTTTCTTCACAATAGTTTAATTATAAATTCTTATTCCTCAACACAAGGAAACTGTCTGCACAAAGCTGGACCAGGGAAATCTGGCCAATGCCTCAACACTTCGTGATGCTTGAAGGTCTTTAAGAGACTTGCATGAAACCAGAGTGATGTGTTAAGGAATATAACTAGATAAAGTTTTAATATTGGCTGCCAACCGTGTCTTTACATGTGAACTTGCTCAGAGTTGTTACAATCTGCCTGGTGTCCACCGCCTCACCTGGGGCGGCTCCGTCGTAGCTGAAGTTCGGGATGAGAAAGGTCTGGGCATCCACCACCACGATTCTGTCCGACGTGACCCCGTGCTCAAGGGTGGGCAGGGAGTCTATCTTCTGAGGCCGAGGGTAGTTGAGGTTCTTGTCCACAATCACGTGGCCGAAGTCGACCTGAAAGGGAACAAAATTGCCGTTAGGAGTCAGGGGAAGACGAGACCAAGGTTCGGTGGTCAACGTAGGTATAGCGAGGTCATTGGTAAGGTGACTTCTGACCAATTAACTTTATGCCATTCCAAATGTGACAAGTAAAGGTTTGAGAAGTCGATCCTAGCTAGAGTGCCGAGTTGCTACCACAGATGAATTAGTTTTCTTATTTAATTTGTTATAGATTTTTATATACTGCTTTAGAGAACCTTACTTTATATACCGCTCTCAATGGATTTACTCATTGACGAGGAAAATACGTCGAATAAAATCTACTAAACACCGTAGTCCACACTCCACTATCACAGTCTTCACATCAATGTTTAAGCAACACTCCACACTCTTAACCGCTTGCAAATGAGAAGATTGTCACAATATCGGGGCGGAAAATAAAACACCCTGCTGAATTCTTTGAGCTCTCCCAGGCCTCCGGTACTCACGGCGAAGGCACGGCACCAGATGGAGAACCAGGTGATGTCCTTTAGTGTCTTGCCCTCCGGCAATGTGATGGTGACGTCCTGGTTACTGTAGCGACCCAGAGGCTTCTTTCTGAAATGCGTTCAAAGGTCAATGAGGTAGGACGGAGAGACGAAGATGGCACGATGAAAGAACGTATGTATAAATTAGACTACTGAAGGCCTACTGGTCGTTACTAGGACGCTCTTACTTGTATCCACCCAAACTCACTCACGTATGTGAGTAGCCTACGCTTGACGCTGAATCCAGCGAGTGCAAGTCTTTTATTCCCCTGCAATTTGTTCCACAATTCAACTGTCCCTTCTCTTGACCAGCGTTTACCCAGGTCTTTCCTGAATCTAAACTCCTTTAGTGGGCCAGTCACACATTTTACACGGTAGTGTCAACACACTGCCACAGCCCAGTAAAAATGTATTAACAATAATCATAGTAATGGTTCCCGAGTTTGCCTATCTTAGATAATTATTCTTTAAACTGAAAGATTCAAGAGCAGAAATCTCTAAAAGTTTTGTCGCAGACTAATAGCACATCCTCCCACAGTTCTTATAAACATTTCCATTTGTTATTTTCTCTCAGAACACTATCTGCAAACCGCTTTACAACCAACTGCTGGGTGGGTAAGGCAAGACGAGGGAGGGCAAATGGTAAAAGAAGGGGTGCCTAGTCGCCCTACTATCTCGAGAGCTCGAACCTGGGTCCTCGTGCTTGAGAGGAGAGCTGGTAGGGATGCTAACCACTACATTGCAGTGAGGTGTAAGCTCTCGCCGTCTTCAATTAAATTGTTTTGTATTATACCCACAAATTTGAACTGCAGTACTACTGACAACATTTTGAAACTTCTGAAACTAATTCTTGTGCTATATTGACCAGCGTCGACACACGTCCTCCCTACCGATATATCTAGAACTATGTATTATCACAATTGCTCTGATGAACGAACTCTCAATCACGAAATCAAGTGTCGGAGCCCACAAGTGCCTGTTGTCCATCCACCCGATGACTGATGTGGAGAAGCACTGACAAACATTGACCAATTACAAGCTGTTCGACATCCACGCAAATTGCTCAGCTTTGGGAACTTTGATATCAAATTCAACACTGCGTCCGTGACCTTTCCAAGACAGCCTACAGTGAGTTATGTGAATGGTACCTTTAGTTAAGCATCTATTTTTCTGGCCAGTAGTGTTTGGTTGACTGTGTAGAAAACATCCCAGAGTTTAGTCATCTCTCGATTCAGGAACGGTTGAGGGCCAGAGGGCTGGGAACGCTGCAAACCAGGCATGGCAGGGCGGATCTTTTCGACTTTAAAAATACTGAACAATTTGGAGGCCGTCGATCCGGACAATTTCTTTAAAAAAGTAAGTTGTAACACGAATGATGAGCAACGGATCATCAATTTTGTCCACATTGTTGGACAAAAAACAGGATGCTTTTTCACCCATAGGATTGTAAAACTGTGGAACCGCGTACCCGCCGAAGCCGTAAAAGCCAAAACTCTGCCGAGATTGAAAATACACCTAGAGAACATCAGGGCAAATGGGGGGGGGGGCCCGGGGACCTTTGACAAGCCGCCGGCTTCCTGTCCTCAGAGGCCACTAGTATTAGTGGCCCACAGGTAAATTCAGGTAAATATTAGTGGCTACAGGCACTATTTTGTTACCTGAACCGTCGACGGTTATGTATAGTTATTAAGCAAAATGTAATTATCAGACTATATAGTCATACTGGCTTGGTGCTCATAATTTACTCAATCACCAATGTATGCACTTTCACAACCCAATGTACCTTGTATATAAATAATAAACTACCGGATGGCCACCATAAAATAAAATATTTACCCCTTTATATACAATCCTTTTCTGTCATGAACACACACTAACCCATCGTTTTCTATACCATCCAAACTAACACATCGTTTTCTATACGATCCAAATTAACCCTCAACTCTACTAAACGACCAAATTAAATTTTTTACATTTGTTATCGTTTATATTGTTTGTTTTTGGCTAACCGCAAAGACGTACAAACGCTGAGAGTGGCCAGTTTTTTTGTTTTAATTCTGGCTTGCGGGAAGCTTTACGAGAAAAGCTTTACGAATAAAACTCACCACCTTTGTGAGGAAGTTGAGTAGGCGGTTACTTGGGATAGAGTAATCAGTATGGGATGAACAGTTTGGATGAGGCAGTGTGCAGCCAAGATGCTAGCTGTTGCTTGATAAAGCAACCCGTACGAGAGAGAACAGGAGGGGTGGCCAGCGGTCAACACCAGGGACACATGGCCTAATGTGAATAAAGAAAACGTTGCCTTTGATCTCGTGAGCGTAAGCTATCTGTTCTACTTCTTGGCTTTGATGTAAACTTTATGCTGACGTTTTTTGTGAACGTTTCCGAGCGATTATGGGTGACTGAGTGGAAAGGGGGTGGACGGGGGCGCGCACGTGTATACGTACACATCGTACTTCAACCAATCATACCCAAAATGCTTACAGAAACTTCACCTAGGCTCCACACAAGGTTGAAGTACTGACCCTACTCACGATGCAACTCTACAACAGTTGACTAACTCCCTGGTATCTATTTACCGCTAGGTGAGCAGTCGCATTAGGTGAAAGGAAACTTGCGGCATTATGGGACATAAATCGGCAAGGGATTCCCGATTTGCGAGTCTCTAACAAACCCAACTAAACAACCGAGACCCTGTCGTGCTCATAACAAAGCATAAGCTCACCAAATCATTAACTTTAACTTTTTGATTTAATGTATACACACACACTAAAAAAATATCTCCAGCGAAGTGTGTATTCCACAAACAGCCGAAATGATGAGAGTTTGGTACTGGGTTTTTCCTTCCCCCGTCAGCTGGCCGTCACATCGGTCACGACGCGTTAGTATTTTATTCTGTACAATACAATGCATAACAATTGTAGGTCATATGAAAACCTGCTTTTGTGTGGTGTTCCCTGCGCTCTCGGGCTGTTTGCTCCGGAAAAATCCTCTTCTCTCTCTCTCTCTGCTCTGCTTTCATATTCCCTTCCCAAGTGCTATACTGTTATAGTCATACCGGCTTAACGATTTTTCAAGTTTACTTCCCCTCGCTTCTTATAAACTTTACGATTTATGTTGTGACTCGTGTTAAGGTAATTATCAAGATATAGTGCAAAGCTTGACAACTATACAGCGTTTGTAAAGGATACGAAGATAAGGATTTAGGATAGGAGGGAATGGTGCCCAACCACTGACGGTCGGGAATTGATAGCAGACTTGCAAGAAGCGAGACCGTCGCTCTATCGTCCAAGTAGTAGGCTTCTTAACACTAGAATAATGGGTGAAATAAAGTAATGTGAAGGAGACAATTTAAAAAGAGTTTACTTGCCCGCCTTTCTCGTCCGGGATGATGAAGCCCGCGTCGCTGGGTCTGGGTGTGGAGCCGGCGTAGAAGAACGCGTCTGCAAGCCACAAGGAACACTTGGTACACAGTTACGGGATTACTTATATTACTTATATTACCTCTCTGTATTTCATGACTGAAATGACATTTTTTCAAGACCATTTTTATATTTTATTGGAGATGTAAAATGTAGCTAAAAATATAAACAATTACAGACTTCAAGAAACTTAAGACTGCCGTTCACAAGTATTTAAGACTGTGTCTCACTATCAATAGGCCATAAGCATGTATACACAATCTTATTCATAGCTTAATGTATGCATGTATAGTGGTTTACACATGTTTAACATGGGAGACATGTAAAGCAGCCATACTCGCCCAGTCACTACCAGAGCTGCCCCACCCACACTACCATTCCTACCAACCCCCACACAGCACTCCCACTACTGCTGCTGCTGCTGCTGCTGCTGCTGCTGCTGCTGCTGCTGCTGCTGCCACCCGTGTTTTCCTCTACTCCCCAGGAAGCTTCGGGTATTGTGGTCAGGAATATAAAATGGAAGCCTTTATGCATGACTTTCAGATGACTGATCTCAACCCCGCCGCCGGCCCACGCACAGCCCAGAACCCAGCCCGGAGCCACCCACTCACCCACCACCCCGCTGTCAGCCCACCCACTCACCCACCACCCTGCCGTCAGCCCACCCATCACCCACCACCCTGCCGTCAGCCCAGAGCCCCGCCCGGAGCCACCCACCCACCACCCCGCCGCAAATGTCCCCATACTAGATTATTATGCTAATCATATTATGCCATTATACTATTCGGCTCAATTAGACTGCATAATTTTTTCGGGAAAAACTGAAAGCGGACAATTACCCACTCATTAACACGTGCTCATTACCAAGAGCAGGTAATGTGATTAGCAGGACCTTCATGGTAACAGGCCTGAGCGGCGAGGGAAGACTAAACTACCTCCATTATAAAAGACCATCGCCTCTACACTCCCAGTTCTTCACTACTAGACCCAACCAACCCAATAATTCTTCTCCTTCCTATTTAATACAGTCTCCCCAAGCCTTTCCGTCACCACAATACTTTTACTTCCTTCTACACCCACCTGGCGTCGCCTACACCCATCTGGCGTCTCCTACACCCACCTGGCGTCTCCTACACCCACCTGGCGTCTCCTACACTCACCTGGTGCCTGGCCATCGTAGTAGAAGCCTCTAAGATGAAGAGTGCGGGAGTCGACAGCGTAGACCTCCCCCTTCACTCCATGGTTGAGCTGCGACAGTGGGCCCATCCGCACGCCATAGTACCCAGCGGCCTCGCCACCTGCAGGAGAACAAACAAGGGTTTAGTTGTGTTTACGTAGAGAGGGAAGGAGGGAGGGGTTGGGTGTTGTGGACGCACAGGTAGGCAGGGGAGGGAGATAGCGAGAGAAAGAACCTGCACATTTACTACGGTAACTATGCCATACTGTGAACGACCAGGCCGGAGCTTCTGGTACAAAGGTTGTACCCGTGGGATTTGGACAAGCTTCACCTGCGTCAACTGTATTTCACACGTCACTGCTGCCCGACAGGGACGCTGCGTTATTAACTAATGGTCATCCAGGATAGCAAGGTACAACGCTGCCGTGTCCGGATAAACAGTCGGGATGTGAAGCACAGGTGACAGTGCTCGTGAACGCGTGACCTAGTTTCGCCATGTTATTTTTACTCTATTTTGGGTTTTCAAATTAAGACACGAAAAACAAAATCACCAAATTACACACCACTTTCGCATGAAAAGGTGGCTGGGGTGGTAGGGAGGTTTGGGGGGTGGGGGGGACGGAGCAGTAAGTGCAGGGGACTGAAGCTGGTGGCAGCTGGCAGTAGTCAGGAGAAGGGGGGGGGGGGAGGGTATAGGAGGGTGCCATGTAGGCGAGGCGTCGATGTTGAATATGCCAGATTACATGATTTGTCAGCTCCCTAGTTCATCATGTCTTGAAGTTAATGAACTTCCTCACTACTACTCTGAAGTAAAATTAATACAAAATGAAGCTATGAAGGACGACGAGTCTTAGTACTCCAAGACCCACTAGTATCATTACCACCAGGGAAGGAGCCGATGCTTCCTACCAGGCTAGAGACACACACACAAGCCAAAATGACTTCTTCCATTCAGGTCATGAGACCCGACTCCTCCAGGACCGTTCGTATAAATTATTTTATCCTATCAATACTCCAGCGAGCGTTGCTAACACACCAACTCGCTTTTTGTATAATGAAAGGTTAGAGTAAAAATGTTTCCATTTGAACACGCACTGCTCTTTAAGAATTTATCCTGCAAGGGAGACAGCAAAAACCTCATAACAGCAACCTTAAATGACTTCCTGTATGTGCATAGTCAAGAGTTCAGAATCTTTTATGTGGTACAGTCTTTTATAAATATAAATCATAATGACAGGCATACCTACAAAATTAGCATACAACAAAAATTAAACTTAGATTTTTGCAGCCTGACCTACCTTATATATGCCGAATATTTCTCAGTATTGCCTTGCTTAAACTCCAGTTTAATTTATTTAATTAAAGTTATCACTATAATGCTAAAGGTGAATTTATAAATATAAAAATATATAAAATCGCTCCTTGAGAATGGGACTTGCGTATTAGTCTTATTTGTGTGATTCAGGCTATTAGGCTGACGACATATGCAGAGATATTAAGCGATCCACAATTTGATATCACTGTTAATGTGATAGGTAAACAGACAGACCGAGATAGTATAGCATCACAATTAGAGACCGATCGCCTCATTTACGTTTAAAGGTTAGATTAGTGCAGCCAAGAACATATCTTAAAGATCAATGTGTGAAGAATGTGTGGCTGCCCACACACACACACAACTAACTTCACTTATTACGAGATAGTATTCATACCCTATATAGACTTCTCTCACTATTAGCAAGGAAAAAGTTACGTAAGAGCAAAACTTCGATCCATCAACATTAGGCGAAATACTCCCAATACGAAAAACAAAAACAAAAAAGTTTTACATTCACACGCGCTCATTCACCCAAAATACAAAATTGAAGTACGGGACAAATGATCTTTTTAAAAAATATAAAAATATATTTCTACGCTAAATTATTATTTTACGGCCAGTGGTGCCCACAGGGTGAGAAATTCAGCAGCAGTGACTAGAAGAACCCGAGGTGACCCTCCGTGGCGCCTCCACCTGAAGGCCGTCAGCACTAGTGTTGTGGCCCGGAACCCACTCCAACCCTCAGCACACCCCCCACCACACCCACACCCACCACAACCCCCAGCACACACCCACCACCACCACCACACCCACCACCACACCCAGCACATCCACCATCACCACCACACCCACCACCACCACCACAACCCCCAGCACACCCACCACCACACCCACCACCACCACCACACCCACCACCACACCCACCACCACCACCACACCCACCACCACAACCCCCAGCACACCCACCACCACAACCCCCAGCACACCCACCACCACCACACCCAGCACACCCACCACCACCACACCCAGCACACCCACCACCACCACACCCACCACCACCACACCCAGCACACCCACCACCACCACCCCCAGCACACCCACCACCACAACCCCCAGCACACCCACCACCACAACCCCCAGCACACCCACCACCACAACCCCCAGCACACCCACCACCACAACCCCCAGCACACCCACCACCACAACCCCCAGCACACCCACCACCACAACCCCCAGCACACCCACCACCACAACCCCCAGCACACCCCACCGCTCTAGATTGGTTATGGAACTCTGGAGTAAACAGTGATAAAGTCAAGTTGTTATGGGCAGACTCCATACACAGCTTCTATTGTATATATGAAAAATGGCTCGGGAATCTCGACATCAACCTATTGAAGTTTAAAAGGCGTGCCTCAACACTATGTTTAATTATTTCAAGCACAACCAAACAAGTACACTACAAGTACCAAACAAAATTTCACCCCTTCATGATTTTCGTCTCGCCCGTCACAACTAGCTTATTACCCCTTTGTTGACCCACTATTAGCCCACGCCCCTTTGTTCATCCCTTACCCCTAGTCATTGACCAACCACCTCTCACTAACACTGGCTTTGCACAACGGCAATGACGCGACAATGTAACAACCGCTCCAGTTTCTACTAGTCACCCCAGCATTATATTGCCGTTTTTTGTCATGGCTGTTATGCTTCGAATCCATGGTTCCAGCTACGCCCATGTTAATGTAAATAAATATAATGAGCAATGAAGGTAACTATGCAACGAATTATGTACCAAATATATTAAGGTATAGTTTTATTACTAGTTGTACATGCATTCATGGAGCAGCAAAATGTGTTCACTCATATTCAGGGCGGGAATGTGTGTCCCTTTGTCCCCCAGTCCTTGAAGCTTTGCCCCTTTTCCCTCCATTCACAGCCTGCAGGAAGTTGCCGCTCCTCTACACCAGGTGACCTTCGTGGCAGTTTTACCTCTGGCTGGACCAGGTCCTGATTAGACGACCTTCATCTTTTCCTGCTATATAGTGTCTACTAAATATAGCAGCTACCAATAAATGCCGATTAATCCCCATCTTATAACTTCACACACATGTGGGTGCCTATATGCTCTTTCAAAATGGAGGAGTCTCTGGGAGGTCCCAGCTCGCCTAGGCTCACGTCGTTGTGAACATTAGTGATACTGCTACCACGTCTTCTGTTTAAAATTCAGCTGGGAAAAAGTCCTCTGGAATAATGGGGGTGTGGGGCCTTTGACAAGCAGCCACCTTCCTGTCCCCGTCGAGGCCACTTGAGAAGGTGGCCCTCTGATTAATTCAGGAATATGTCTGCATGTTGCTGGTCGTTTTCTAGAGCGAGTCTTCTTGTCTGGAATATTCCAGTCCTGAAAACTACAATCTAAGTGAACATCTCTTCGTGCTCAATTTATTAATCCACAATTAAATATTCTAATAGCGTGATAACTATAAATAAAACTACCATGAATATACGGATCAATATTAATCCGGACCCTGATGGCCCCTATCCCTCTGGTTACCTTTATTCTTTAGAAGACCGTAAAGGCTTGTGCTTACATGGGGCTCGGGAGCAATCAGAGGCGTCAAGGGGCAACCAGAGGCGCTAAAGGCGCGTTGGGGGTTTTAATGACATTCAAAACTATAGGAATTAATGTTGCAAGTGGAGATAAAATGGTGACTTTCCTAGAATTCTGTTCCATGGTGATGCAGAGTTACATGTCTGCAGAATCTGCTCACTACTGGATCAGTGAGTGTACTCACCTAATTGTGTCTGCAGGATGGAGCATTGACTCTTGGATCCCGCCTTTCGAGCATCGGTCCCCTCATTCTGTTACTATTCCGTGTGAACATTTCGTATATGTCCACTCTGTCAATCTCCCTGAGTATTTTAAACGTTCCTACCATGTCCCCCCTTCTCCCTCCCTTCCCTCTCAGCTCCCTCAGGCGCTCCTCATACCCCATTGTGTGTGTGTGTGTGTGTGTGTGTGTGTGTGTGTGTGTGTGTGTGTGTGTGTGTGTATGTGTGTGTGTGTGTGTGTATGTGTATGTATGTGTATGTATGTGTATGTATGTGTATGTATGTATTCACCTAGTTGTGTTTGCGGGGGTTGAGCTTTGCTCTTTCGGCCCGCCTCTCAACTGTCAATCAACTGTTTACTAACTACTTTTTTTCCCCACATCACACACACACCAGGAAGCAGCCCATGACAGCTGACTAACTCCCAGGTACCTATTTACTGGTAGGTAACAGGGGCATTCAGGGTGAAAGAAACTTTGCCCATTTGTTTCTGCCTGGTGCGGGAATCGAACCCGCGCCACAGAATTAAGAGTCCTGCGCGCTATCCACCAGGCCCCCTTTGTGTGAGAGTGAAAATGAGTAGAGTATGTACTCGCTTAGTTGTGCTTGCTAGGGTTGAATTTTGGGTCTGTGGTCCCGCCTTTCACCCACCAATCTACTGGCGTACA
>NC_091176.1:9122513-9225013 GCF_040958095.1 Procambarus clarkii | reverse complement strand
CTGCCTTATTCACTCTTGTGTCCTTGATATCCTCATAATGCACCTAGAGTTTGCCAGTGCAGACTACAGTTCACATGTCTCGGTATGACTAACCATCCTGTGTGATGGGGATTTTAGCATCCCGTAGCCAGTTTTGTTACAACACTGTATTCCCCTTCACATAGTCTAGGGGTAACTGCACAAATGCAGATGTACCTAAAATGTGTGCGATTTTTTTTCAACACATTTAGGTACATCTGCATTTGTGCAGACTTCAGCCCACATTTACAATTGGGCCGAACACCCTATAAAATCACCATTAACCCTACAAAACTTAATGAAGCTGCCCCAAGCATCTCTCCTTTGACCTCTACGTTCTATATATATATAATATATATATATTATATAATATATATATATATATTATATAATATATATATATATATATATATATATATATATATATATATAACGTACCTAGTAGCCAGAACGCACTTCTCAGCCTACTATGCAAGGCCTGATTTGCCGAATAAGCCAAGTTTTCCTGAATTAATATATTTTTTCTATTTTTTTTCTTATGAAATGATAAAGCTACCCATTTCATTATGTATGAGGTAATTTTTTTTTTATTTTAGTTAAAATTAACGTAGATATATGACCGAACCTAACCAACCCTACCTAACCTAACCTATCTTCATAGGTTAGGTTCGGTTAGGCAGCCGAAAAAGTTAGGTTAGGTAGTCGAAAAACAATTCATGAAAACTTGACTTATTAGGCAAATCGGGCCTTGCATAGTAGGCTGAGAAGTGTGTTCTGGCTACTATGTACGACATTATATATATATACACACACACACACACATTATATAATATATTATAATATATTATTAACTTATATATTATAATATAAACTTATATAATATAATATTATATATTATACAATTATATATTATAGATTATATAATATATATTTTAAATATTTATATATAAATAATTGTACATTTACAACTGATTTAACTGTAATCCACGCATATAGTGATGATCGAGGTGGAAATGTTCTGCTCTTTATGAGCTCTGTGGGGTATGTAACCAGCATGCGGACCGTGTCTCCCACATCACAGCGAGACAGCTCCCAAATCGCCGAAAACATCCACTCTCCACCAACGGCCGGATGACCAATCCCCTTCTAAAACAACACGGCTTTGCTTTTTATATTGCCATTAGATCTAGCAACAGGTGCAGCACAACTTTTATGCAACGTGTAACAATAAGTTATGTTCACTGAAGGGTTTAATTACTTTGCTGGCCACCTGCACCGGCCGAGACCCCTCTTAAGGCAGCCCACACAACGCTGCCGCCACAACACCTGTCTCATTCCAGTTGATACGTAGTCTATAACCTTTTAAGGGTAGTGTGAAGATCTGGAACTCCCACTTGTTTACCCGTGCTGCAAAGGCTTGACACTGGAGCGACGTAACTGGAAACTTTTCCCGTCGTCAACGTTGCCGGCAAACTTTAAACGTCGCACCAACACCCACGGCAGGGGAAAAAATAAAAAATTCCTCAGATTTGATAACTCACGATACTTCAATTTTACGGATGATGAATATTCTTTGTTCTTTTGGGAGCGTTTTTCCGTGTTCATTTGTGTGTGTGTCCACTCACAGTGTGTTGCGTTCAAGACATGTGCACCATGATGACCTACAGATTCTTCACATCTTTTAGTAGGCTTCAAGAACACCAAGCGTGTCTGGTTGACACTACAGGTGTGACCACAAGGCAGGTCACCATAAGGGAGTGCGGGGGGCCGCTTCTGGTCAGTGGTACATACCTGGTCAGGCAATTGGGGCTTGCTCGACTTTTCAAACTTATCTAGTCGTTTAAATATTCATAGACACGCCTGGCGCCTTCAAGAGATAAAAACCATTTGTTTTTTTTTCTGCCCAGCATTGTCTGGTCTGGCTTGAGTGGCCCTTGTGTAACTATCCTGGCAACCTTCCCTCTGTTACTAGTGCCTTAATACCTTCAATCTTAACCTTTAAAATAAATAAATTTTCCACGTGAAACATGACCAAGTCTTATAACATTCTTATTTAATCTTAAATTTTTAGACCGTCATTTTAGACGGCAGAACCTACTCTGTCATAGTGATACAAACTAATCTTGTTCATTACAAATTAAATAAATAAAGGAAACGCCCACTTGTCAAAGGTCTCTAGTAATCACTGTCGGTAGTCAAGGATTAACATTCACCTTACTTATGCAACCATTTCTTATAACTAAATAAGTATCAAAGGAGAAGCCTGGAGTTGCGGAGCTATTTACACAATGAATCACTAAAAATATGTCCTGTATAAAAACTATTATATATAAGTAAAGACAAGTTTGACGTCTGCCGCAGAGGCGTGGAGGTTGGACATAGGATGAGCTCGCACCTACGCGGGTTAAGTTTCATGCAGAGGTGCGGACACGAATCAAGTTTTTACCAGCAAGGTTGGTCAAGATGGTGGTTGGACGCACCCCAGAACACTCCCTGCTGCCCTCGCGACGCCTCTGCCGCCCCCCTCCCACACACACAGCAATGGCAAACTTTTCCATACCTGCCTCTATGAGAAATATTTTGTTTACCGGAAAGTTACACTTTGTGACCGCTCCAAGCACCTCACTCTACATGGCTCTAGACGGTGGGGGCCGATTTACACGGTGCTTGGAAAGGGGGGGGGGGGAATAGGGGGAGGAGTAGAGACCCGGAGAAGGGGGGGGGGGGGGTATTCATCAGGTGATTCACACATCTCCCACACACGAGCATCATATTACATGTCGAGTTGAACCCACCCTGAGCCCCACCAGCTGCACGCCCGGCCCGCTTCTCTTCCTCCTCCGCCCTCTCATACATTCAGGACCCGGGCGCCGCTGACCACCTGTTGTTGCTTCTCCCCAGACTCTTAGCGCGCAAGGTGATGCACTCGGCACACCTCGCAGTATATTATAAACATAACATACAATGACAGAAGAACGCAATTATTTGTTGTCATGCTAGAAGAAAACCTGCCTCAAGTTTATTCTATTTCACGAAAATCTCTTGGTGAAAGTAAGTCGTAGGTCCGAGTCAAGCGAAGGTCGAAGCCGTTTGGAAGAGGACGGAGTTTTTTTCTTTACTTATTTTTTTTGTTTTGTTTGTTTGTTTGCTCTGAAGAGCCCCTGAAGAGCTTTTGCGATACTATGTGCAAGGGTCTACATGACCTGAATATTACAAGTGTATAATGACGTCGTTAAAACTCTGGAAATGTCTTATTTTCCAATATATTGCGAGAGGTGGAGGCAAGGGGTAGGTGGGTCAGGCTGGGTGGAGCCAGGACACCAAGAAGGGTATCCTCCTTACACCTGTCATCCACCAGTATCAGATGGCTGTCAGGAATACAAAATCAAGATGTAACTAAAGAATACTACACAACTGCGTATCATACTATTCTCTGTACTATATAAATATTATCTAAGCTCTAATAATTTATTGTGTATGCCTGCAATTTCATCAGCAACCCTAGAACGCTTGGCGTCAAGGCCAGATAAACCGTAGACCTTCGTCGTTAAGGTCGTGATCAAGGAAGTGGGCTTAGTGTCGCCAAGACGCTTGCAATAGACTCGCTTGCCTATCAATTTTAAATTTTTTTCTGTCCAATCTGTTGATGCTAACTAAGGCGGCTTTACTGCACCGAGGAACTCTTAAAGTTTCTTGGTCTAACTTTCAGACAAAAGGGTCCAGAGGTTGGCAACGAGGCTCGTCCCAGAATTACGTAGGATGGGAGGTGGGAGACGAGGGCTGATCTTACTGGTATGCTTTTCAGTCATTTTCCCCCCATTTTTGTCAATACCTACCCAATGACTTTATACGTTTCTCCTTCACACACTAAAATTTAACTAATTTACCATAAAATACATCGGTTTTCAACATGTAAACGAGCATAATTGGAGGAGTGATATTTACGACCCTAAAAAACCTTTTTTAATCCTAACATATGGATGTGCGTGCGTTCCCTGCTGGACATACAATACAAACGCTTTAACCCTACGTTACAGAACCTGAAATCTTTCGTCTCACAAGAGAGGGCGGGTTAATGCCCTTTAAAGTCATTTTTGGAGTCAAAGTCATAAGTAACGCGAGATTTGCTAGAAATGTCTTGCATGGCTATTTACCCCAGCCCCTGTGATGTATAGTAATGACCTACATCTCTTGCGGAGTGCACAGCGCCGAATTCCCTTTAAACATGGCTGCAACGCGAGGCTATGAGAGTCATCCTGGAGCACCAAAGTTCACGCGAATAGTCCAATATGAGAGCAGAGTGTAAACTGCCAACCATAAGAGTTTCTGGCGTGAAGGTATCGAGTAGTTTTACATGATAGCCAACTATCAAAATGTTGAATATGTACCTGGTTCTAAACCCAATCACTATCTATGAGAAACCAGAGATCTATCAGATTTCGTAAATGCACTATGATATTGCATAAACGCCAAGTTATTGTTAAAATGGTTAACAGTGAAACGCATCACAGACCTCAGGTTACGGGTAACTGTGTATCAATACCATACTGACGGCTTTGAAGAAGTAGGTGGAAGATGGAGCGGATATGTATGTTACATACAAACTATCATCAGTATCGCTCTTACAGTCATAAATAATGTGACTGATCTCGTACGACAACATAAACATGCAGATATATAAAGGTATATGCAGGTATATGCCGTCACAAAATACCTTGTGACAATTTGTACAAGATAAAGGCAGTGGAATTTTATACCGTGACTCACACAGTGATCACTTTGCAGTGAACGTACTAGTAGCAACGCCAAGAAAATGACGTATAAATATTTTTAGCTGCTAAGTGAATTCGTATTTAGATTTAATTTTACTGGATACCATCGATTGTTTTTACCTTGAAGCACGATACTGTTGGCATGCTTGCAAAAGCAGACTGTAGCAGATTGGTAATAGAAGTTAATATCGGATATTTATTAACAGTGATAATGCTGAAACTAATGTCCAATGAAAAATGACCTAAAAGGTAAACACCTTTCTAACTCGGTAAAAAGGTCGGTAAAGCTGTAGAATTAAACATTAGAAATACCGCGAGGATATGTTCATGGAACTAACATACAGAAAAACTTGGCAATACAATGTTTTAATGGCCAGAATACGCCTTGAATACAGACTTATCTGATGGCTTTTCCCAAACTTGCTTAATATATTACGTGTCGAGTTTGTGAAAGAATACCATTTATTCCCTTAACATTATATTGTAGAATTTACTTTAGCTAATTACTTACTACCCCGATGGGTAGAAACATGCTGAACTCTGTACATGCCTGAACACACTACATGCTGGACCTGTATGCTAAGATTTACTATTCATCATAACATTTCTGCAATATATGATTGCATTATTATTTGAGCTTTTGAAAGATTCATGACATTCAGTGGTCTGATGCTCAATAACACTGAACCTTAGGTTCCTCTGCCTGCAGCACATTACTCATTTTATTGCTTATTCTCTACAGCTTTTGCTCAAGACAAACTGTGGTGCAAAGGACCAGATAGGAAGTAATGTGGGTTTTCCCATCACCATAGTTCCACACTCCCATGGTCTCCCAAACCTCCCGCCCCCCACCCCACGTCTCACACAAGCTCTCCCTTCCACCCAAGTCTCCCACAATCCACCAGACCTCGTCAAACACACTGGGCCGGCCGCAACTATCAACTTGAGAAGCACGTTTCCCCACCAGAGCGTCTAGACCAAGACTGCTTGCATATTAAGTAACTGTACAGCCCCCCAACCACATCCGTTCCACCGGCGAGCGGACCTCTGAAGGTCCAGGAAGACGACAACCCCCACACCGTTGGCAGTAATTAAGGGGGGGGGGGGGACTTTGGGTAAACAGTTACCCTATATCACCGTAACCTACTCTTTCCTCACAGTCTTATTGTCTGGGTGTACAGAGTGTGGGAGAAGGAGGTGGATGGACAGTGAAAGAAAATGACGAATTGTTAGGAGAAAAGCTTGGAGGTGGAGTGACGGAAGGGGGAGGAGATATTTGTATCTGATGCCACAAACAATTGTCATCCGGGTGCCTGGGTACGCACAACCACCTACCACAACTTCCCAATAAGGTACGGTGGTGGGTGTAGAAGCCACATCCACCAAGCTCTAAAAGAGCATCCTACACTTCTACGGGATCCGGAAGAACACGTCGCTTTCTATGAGGCAGAAGAGCATTCCTCCCCCAGGCTGCCAGATCAAGAACAGACCTCTGCCTCCTAACCAGAAGAGCACCCTTCACACCCGCGATCCAGATCATTAACCTCTCCACCACCACCTTCCTATCTCTATATAGGTCGTATCTAAGTTAGGGAAAGCTGCATTAGAATGTTAGTGCTTTGACTGGTATAAAATTCTAAGCTAATTTGTTCTCCTTCCTAATAAGGTGCGGAGCCTACTTATTATCACTAGAGAAAACCAGCTCTAGCACCTGCAAGAAGCTGGTTCTTGAGCAGTTTCCCCAGCCTCCAGGCAATGCGTATCCAGCTGTCTCGGGTTCTCTATAGAGAACTTTTTAAATAAACACTAAATTTGCGATAGTATTTTTTTATACGCCAATTTATGTCCAACACCATGACTATGGCCAGTACTAGTAATACATTTCTTAAAACAATAACAATATGATCCGGTGAGTAACTTTTGTGCATTACCGGACTCTCGTTTTCTCTCAGTTTAAGAAGTAATATACACTGCAGACAATGCAGGCAGACACGCAAGCAGATACGCTCAAATAACCTGAATACATGGAGGTCAGCTTTACAGTGACTGGCATGCAAGCTCAGGAGTAACGGTGAAAGTCGTGGGTCGTATATTTTAGCCCAGTCGAGTATGCGGGCGCGTTGCTCGCCAGTCAAGGAAAACGAATTAAATACGCCCAACGCAGTGTGTTGCAAGCTGTTATGTGTAGCTCTGTGGTGCCAGGTTGCGCTGGGCTAAGTGACTGGAGACTGTGGAGTGGACCTCCTTGGCCTACATGTTCGAGCCGGGCCAGACTGTCTTCCCAACAACCAATCACAGCAACAACCACACGCACGGCAGAATCAACCATCGGACCATATTTAAACTACGCAAAACCCCACGCAATCCTGTCACCATCAACGCCGCCGTCCAGAACCATTGCCAGGCAGGTTAGCCCGCTCATTGTCATTTCCAATTTATGTAGTGATTGTAATCTTGCTCACCCAACTCTACATTGCTCGTTATCCGACCCTACCTGTCAATACCAGCATCCACCCTCCATATTTTGTTCTTATCTGTTAAGGTCTCCACGAGATGCAACTAAGCCATTGATATAGCCATGGCCGTTTGGATCAGTGGCCCGTGTGAGCAACAGCTTTCTTGTCTTAAATGGGATGTTGTGGTGCCCTCTACCTTACCAACATGGTTAGTGTGCTCGAGGGAGCACACTAACTGTCCCGAGTCATGTTGACGTTCCTCTGCTTGTTCAGGCACCTGATACTCTTGACCCATCAGCAGAATACTCGAGCTTGATAGAAATTTACGCCAGTGCGTACGTACGCGTCCGCCAATACCTCCCCTAGAAGCATTTGGTACGCATGTTAAAGCCTTTCTATTCCCGGGTGCAGGCCTCGACCTGGCCACGTCATTCAACAACCCCCACAAACAAACCATAAAACCTGTAGAGTTTCTATTTCACCCCCTCTCCCCTCCTCACCCCCCTCACACCCCCGTGTCATCTCTCTCCAGCGACCTCACTACCCGTTTATTTCCGTTGCCATGTCTCCCTCGGCGAGTATCTTGGTGGATAATGTAAAGTAAGCAGGAATCGGTGCCTCGGGGGGGGGGGTTCATAGTGTCTAAGGTAAACCTCGACTACGCCAATTACTTGTCCACCATCGCCTCTTTCCGGCCCACATCCTCTGACAACACAAGAACTTAAAACGGCAACAGAAGAAACTGGAAGAACGTCGCCGGAAGAAACTATATCACTCGACACTTTCTCTGGCTTTCTACTCCTGGCTACACGAGGCACTCAGCGCTGCTTGCGACACCCTCGCCCCACATGCTTAAATATTTTACTTTATAAATGTCCCAGCAGGGTACCCGGCGTAGCCTGGGTTTCTCTACGTCTTCAATCGGTCCATCTATACATATTCTCCCCATCCCCTTCGTCCATCTTCTCTCCCTTCCTCCCTACCTTTGCCTCGCCTCCCATGCTTCCCCCCACTCATCTTGATCCTCCCTTTTCTCTCTTGCCAGAAAATGAAAAGGTTCTTCCCAACTCTCACACCTTCATCCTCCCTCCACCCCCTGTTCTCTCTATACTACAATATTACGAAGAACATAAGAACAAGTGTCACCTTATATTATAATATTAGATGGCAAATATATAAAAATGGCAAACAAAATAGTAAATATTATAAATAGTAATTATTATAAATAGTAAATGTCATTTTCTCATTATAAATAGTAAATGTATATTATGTTGTGTGAAGCAACATAATATTTGACCCTTTCGAATTTGGTCTTTATGGGAGGGGGTAAATGCAAAACAAAATTTATGTGTTTTATGGAATTATGGCCTTAGTTTAAATAGCTGGAAATTTGTGATAATTTTAGTGAGATCAACGAATTATGAATATTTACACGAGACAAATTATGATCGTTTTGAATATTTGTTCCAAAATATTTTCGTAGGTATAGTTGGAGGCAGAACTCGTATACGCTGTTCCTTTTTTAATTCTAGCGACCCCCCATCCATCCTATGTTCATCCCGTACCCCAGACCATTCCCTCTGTCAGATTGGGTGAGGCTAGACCCAAGCGTCTGGCCACAAATTTCGAACAGACATTATTTTATTGGTATAGATATAAGGGAGCTTCAGATATCTGGAATATAGAAAGAATGAATTCAAAGTTTACCTTTAAACAGCTTAAATTGTTCATTCTGAACCTCGTGACTGTACAAGTAGTTGGACAGCTCTTAACTCTACTGATTGTTTTAACACGTGTGTAAAAGTGTCTTCAGTTCCTCGGTAGTTCTTTGCGTCAACACAAACATTTAATATACAAGCGTGTCAGCCACGGACAAGAATCACGTCAGTATGCACACTTCACACATCTGACACCATTATTAAGTGTGCTAACTAGGTCATTCACTGCCTCCCCTCATCATCCTTCCCAGCACTCAACTACTTCACAAATCCTCCAGTAGTATATATAATAATAATAAAAACTTGACCAAGTCTCGAGTGCTACTAGACACGCGTCCACCTCGAGCCAATTTTAAGGCAGCACGATGTCCCAGTCTGTGGCTGGTAACTCAAAACGTGAGAACACCCGCCCAGGTGAGGTGGTCGGCAGTCAGGGCCGTCGACATGCCTATCCCTCTTCCTCCCAGCCACCCCCTCCCCCTCCCCCACAATGTCTCCTTTGCGACACACCGTGGGGGCCAAATGTCAGTGGGAGCAAGCATCGGGCCGGCGATATTGCCAACAATATCACTCTTCGCCAATTGTCCAGAAAGAAGTAACCGTCATGACAACTTATAAGCGTTTTGTTAACTAATCTACCATTGTGACCAAGTATCGTGAGCTGCAAGTTAGACCAGACCGAGGGAGGGTGGGAGGCGCATGCTGCAGGTCACAATGGTTGTACTCTTCAAGTCACTTGTGTTGTCCCGTCTTGAGTACTGCTCAGTACTCACTTCCCCCTTCAGAGCAGGAGAGATTGCTGAAATAGAGGGAATACAGAGAACATATACGGCACGCATAGACGCAATAAAGCACCTAAATTATTGGGATCGTCTCAAAGCCCTCCAAATGTACTCACTAGAAAGAAGACGAGAGAGATATCAAATAATATACACCTGGAAGATACTGGAGGGCCAAGTACCAAATCTACACAGTAAAATAACAACGTACTGGAGTGAACGATATGGAAGAAAATGTAGAATAGAACCAGTGAAGAGCAGAGGTGCCATAGGCACAATCAGAGAACACTGTATAAACATCAGAGGTCCGCGGTTGTTCAACGTCCTCCCAGCAAGCATAAGAAATATTGCCGGAACAACCGTGGACATCTTCAAGAGGAAACTAGATTTATTCCTCCAAGGAGTGCCGGACCAACCGGGCTGTGGTGGGTATGTGGGCCTGCGGGCCGCTCCAAGCAACAGCCTAGTGGACCAAACTCTCACAAGTCAAGCCTGGCCTCGGGCCGGGCTTAGGGAGTAGATCAACTCCCAGAACCCCATCAACCAGGTATCAACCAGGTCGGCCGAGGATAGGGATGGTGGTCGTCAACGTTAGTGCTTCGAAACACCCCCCCCCCCCTTCCCAAGCCGTTGATAGTGGTTATGGCAACGTTTACTTTCAACTCTACTACACGACGCTTGCCCTTGCTCAGTAACTGTGGGGGCCCTTTGGCGAGGTGGGGCACTAGGCCACTCCACGCCGCGACCACCACACCACCGGCCCTCAATGTAAACCGTATGGGCGACAACTCGGGAGCCGCAGGCTCAGTAACAAACACACGCCCACACACATGCACCCGCACACGCCCACAGGCGTACATACGCCTCCACACACGACTGACTGATGTCGTGGAGAGCAACACCAAGAAGCAGGATGTTCCTCCAGCAGAAGACGAGCGCTACAGCCTGGAGTAATTTACCATCTTAATATTTCCTGTGACGTGTTTGTCTCTTCCTTCCCCCGCCTGGCTATTTCCCTCTCCCGACCAGTCTCATCATTAAGCGTTCTAACAATGATCTCTACAAGGCCATTTCTCTCATTCCCTCGCTCCTCAGCCAGGGAGGATTGACTGACATCCGCCTGCCCTTCCTCACGGCATTACCTCCGTTCCTGCACGCTATGACTTAGTCGTGACTAGTCCCCCTCCCTATAAGAGCCACCAGCCACTACCCCCCCCTATAAGAGCCACCAGCCACTACCCCCCCCTATAAGAGCCACCAGCCACTACCCCCCCCTATAAGAGCCACCAGCCACTACCCCCCCTATAAGAGCCACCTGTGGGAAAAACCTGCTGGGATTGATATAAGAGGAGACTACCAGGG
The DNA here is from genome assembly GCF_040958095.1 of Procambarus clarkii. NCBI lineage: Eukaryota > Metazoa > Arthropoda > Malacostraca > Decapoda > Cambaridae > Procambarus > Procambarus clarkii. The sequence goes on along the minus strand of NC_091176.1, from coordinate 9,213,908 downwards.
ACTTGTACTGAACTAAATTAAAAATTTACTGTCTGCAAATTAATTCAACTAAAATCTCTAGCTAGGGTTGTAAATCCTAGATCCTCTTTTCCTAATGACAAACTGTGGGCTGTAAGGGACAGGCGGGGTGAATGACTATGTTGATAGAAGTTCCAATCCACCTGTAGACAGGGATCTCACATCAGCTTGTATTTTATACAAGGATAAGATTTGATAAATTCAGTTATCTGACTGAACACTGGCTCTGTTTAAATCAGGGATTTAAACATACATAGTCTAACCTAGTACCATAACTTAACAGCCAATAGATTCTTATACTATAAACAAATTAAATTGTAAAAGTATAATAAATGACCTTAAATGTAGTCTAAACACTTAACTAAGTACTAGATATTATTCAATTAAATGAACTTATATGATAACTTAAAAATAACTAAGCAAGCAATTGATAACTTAATTTATATATTCAAATATATATGCAGACATATTCAATTTATATGATACAGTTAGCTTGACTGAATCTTTTCCAAAACTATGGACACTTGTGAGGTTTTTACTTATTGAGGCTGAATTCTTTTCTGACAGAATGGACACTCATGAGGTTCAGTGCTTGGATAAGATTCACAGCTACTCTACAATTTTAATAAACGTACCGATATGTGAGGCTTAGCCTCGCTTTTTAACCAACAGACAGATTTATAGGATATTAAAGTTACACAAGCATACAATTGGCCAATCATACACCAAATAACCTTCAATATACTTCTCTGCCAGTCGGGGTGCCTGTCTGACAAGTTTGCCAGACTGATTAACTCTCTTGTTGAGTTTAGGCACGATATTTTGCTACAGCGTTGCTGTATGATGATCTGGTAGCGTTGCTACTTGGATTATCCTGCAGTTGCAGAAGAATGATTCGAGATAAAAGTTTATGAATGAAGGTGGAGGAAACCGTGTCACTGATCTCCACTATACACTCTATTTTATGAATGTTCTAGGATTTTCCTTGTAGATATTGTCCAGGTACTCCCCCAGTTCTAGAGAGTATTCACTGGCGATAAAAATGTTAGATAAGGTGTCCTTGAGCTGGTAATGTTCGCTAAGGATCAGTCACTTGTTCACTCATTTGTAAACAAACGCGGAGTGCCCCGAGGCATCGTCGTGGGCGCTTCTCGCCCCCCGAGAGCCTTCCCCCTCTCCCTTGAGAGGTAGCTTGCAATGAATATTGATTGATTATTTTTACAGTCTAGACTTATTATTGAAATAAGATGTGATTATAATATAATTAGATATAAGATTTAAAGATTATAAGTAGTATTTGAAAGTACCACTGAATCTTATTAAGGATTCGATTTTTAATCCTACCGGATGTTGAATCAATGTTCCAATAGTTTTTTAATTAAGAAGTCCTTCTAGAAGCTTCTGGATCCTTGAGAGATCATGTACAAAGTCACGTAGGCATCAAAAGGGCCCCTGTTGAGTACGTGTTCATGGTGCCATTGTCATCCAGGATCAAGCTATATAATGAATCTTTAAAGATTCATTATATGATTTTGATACATTTTAGATATGATTTTGATATGATTTAGATATGATATAGAAATTATACATTTCTTAGATGATTATTAGATATGGTGGGTAAAAATTTCCCACACCACCAGCCACTACCCCCCCTATAAGAGCCACCAGCCACTACCCCCCCCCTATAAGAGCCACCAGCCACTACCCCCCCCTAAGAGCCACTACCCCCCCCTAAGAGCCACCAGCCACTACCCCCCCCTATAAGAGCCACCAGCCACTACCCCCCCCCTATAAGAGCCACCAGCCACTACCCCCCTATAAGAGCCACCAGCCACTACCCCCCCTATAAGAGCCACCAGCCACTACCCCCCCTATAAGAGCCACCAGCCACTACCCCCCCCCCCTATAAGAGCCACCAGCCACTACCCCCCCCCCCCTATAAGAGCCACCAGCCACTACCCCCCCCCCCTATAAGAGCCACCAGCCACTACCCCCCCTATAAGAGCCACCAGCCACTACCCCCCCCTATAAGAGCCACCAGCCACTACCCCCCCCCTAAGAGCCACCAGCCACTACCCCCCCCCTAAGAGCCACCAGCCACTACCCCCCCCTATAAGAGCCACCAGCCACTACCCCCCCCTATAAGAGCCACCAGCCACTACCCCCCCCTATAAGAGCCACCAGCCACTACCCCTCCCTATAAGAGCCACCAGCCACTACCCCTCCCTATAAGAGCCACCAGCCACTACCCCCCTACAAGAGCCACCAGCCACTACCCCCCTACAAGAGCCACCAGCCACTACCCCCCTACAAGAGCCACCAGCCACTACCCCCCTACAAGAGCCACCAGCCACTACCCCCCTACAAGAGCCACCAGCCACTACCCCCCTACAAGAGCCACCAGCCACTACCCCCCCTCTACAAGAGCCACCAGCCACTACCCCCCCTCTACAAGAGCCACCAGCCACTACCCCCCCCCTACAAGAGCCACCAGCCACTACCCCCCCCCCCTACAAGAGCCACCAGCCACTACCCCCCTACAAGAGCAACCAGCCACTACCCCCCTACAAGAGCCACCAGCCACTACCCCCCTACAAGAGCCACCAGCCACTACCCCCCTACAAGAGCCACCAGCCACTACCCCCCTACAAGAGCCACCAGCCACTACCCCCCCTACAAGAGCCACCAGCCACTACCCCCCTACAAGAGCCACCAGCCACTACCCCCCTACAAGAGCCACCAGCCACTACCCCCCTACAAGAGCCACCAGCCACTACCCCCCCTACAAGAGCCACCAGCCACTACCCCCCTACAAGAGCCACCAGCCACTACCCCCCCTACAAGAGCCACCAGCCACTACCCCCCTACAAGAGCCACCAGCCACTACCCCCCTACAAGAGCCACCAGCCACTACCCCCCCTACAAGAGCCACCAGCCACTACCCCCCTACAAGAGCCACCAGCCACTACCCCCCTACAAGAGCCACCAGCCACTACCCCCCTACAAGAGCCACCAGTCTCACGTGCAGCCACTCCCACAAACGACTAAGACATACGCCTTAAAACACTTTGAAGACCTAACGAGAAATCTTTACTTTTTTTATAAATTTGAATACTTACACAAGTTTCCGTTCAAAAAGTTATAAATCCTGTATGAACAAAGTTTCCCTTGCGCCCGATACTCTGAGCTCCTGTCACCAACTAAGTTATCACCTCACTACTCCAGTTTCAAACTTTAATTCATATTACAGCCAATTTAAAAATGACCTATTTTTCCTCTTTTAGCAGCTTATATAGTTAAAACAATTTCCGCTTTACGTTTTATATAATATACTTTTAGACAGTATACAATTTTATACAGCCCAGGTGAATGGAATGTTGATTTCCACGGATGGCAATTTATATATAACCAGGGATAACCGGCTGCGCCCGGGTCTCTCCCCACGTCATCCTTCGCCCTCACGGGAGACATCTCCCGTCGCAGGGTGCAGTCGCACCTCCACAGATCTCCAGTATCATCTATTGACACTGGTGATAGCTCAAAAGGGCCACCACTTAAGAGCTATTCATGCCCGTGCCACCTTTTGGGAGACTTCATCTTCATCTTAACACATTCACAAGGGAGACATCTCCCGTCACGCAGGGTGCAGTCGCACCTTCACACATCTCCAGTATCAGCTCTTGATACTGGTAATGGCTCAAAACGCCCACCACTTACGAGCTATTCATGCCCGTGCCACCTTTTGGGTGGCTTAATCTTCATCAATCAATCAATCCTTCGCCCTCTCTTCCACTACCCCCCGCCCTCTCTTCCCAGTTCTACCGTCACCTCTTGTCCCAACATTAAATCCTCGCTCTTGTCTTATACAAGCATAAGATAAGCATCTTATTGCTTCGTAATTACAATTATTACTTAACCTATTATAGCTATAGGTTAAGTAATAGTTGTAATTACGAAGCAATAAGATGCTTATCTTAACATACTAAGAAGGTTAGGTAAGGTCGGTGTTTTCTATGAAGCTTTTCAAGGTAAACTAAAATATTCACTAACTAGTATGTCACATATGCACGTATTTAATAAGTCAATATTGACTATAAGAAAGTGCGAGAACGGGTTGCTATAACCACCCCGCCCCTTCGTGAGGGGTTAAGACTCATAATGGTCAGAAGATCTCTCGCTCATTACGAGAGTTGCCTTGACACGCCACGGACCAGTGCTGCTACAAGCAGGGTAAACACTGGAACCTTTAACGTGCAGTCAGATCTGCTCTCTGATCAGCCTGTCCTCAGGAGCGTTCACAACGTCACTGATGTACTAAACTGCCCGAACCTAACCAAAGCGAGGACCCACCAACAAACTGGGATAACGTAAATTTAGCGAGCCACTATGACATTCACCGCGTCAGTTTTTTCAGCTTTGGGGATTTATTAAAATGCAGTGTACAATTCGGGTTGTTCTAATATAACTGATTATTCTATCATGGCACTAAAAGGATACTTTGGAAATGAATAATTTGTCCGTGCAACAATTCTCTCCCTCCACCCCCCACCCTCCAAGATTTACAAGTGTGTTGGCCGAGACTTGAGCAAGTGCAGACCCCGTCTGGCCGAGCTGGTCGTGCTGGCCAGGACAAACTGGTCTGGCGTGTCTGCGGCAAGGTCTAGCAGCCTGTCTGTGGAAAGCAAGTGTATAATAAACTATTAAGTGACCTTAAATAGCATGAAGAACGACAAGGCCAAAAGATCATCATCAATTAGACAATTTTTTTTATACCGTCTAGAATACAGCCAAACTTCCAAAAGTATTTTAAGTAATTTAGTCTTGTGATTTACTTAACGTTAACACAAAGTTAACGTTAACGAGCATGACGTGTCGTTGCCATGTGCCGAACTGGCAATTACGGTGTTTGCCTCTAGTAAACCTCTAGACACACGGTAATCCAGACATTCCTCATCATATTTTGCAACTTCCCAATTAACCGATCTTGTTATACAAGAACTAATCATCCAGCCTAAGCTAGAAGTCAAATAGTTTCAGAGGGGGGAGGGGGGATGGAAGAGGAGGGGGACCAGAACGGGAAGAATCGATGGGGGGGGGGAGACAAGAAGGGGGGGGAGGTGCAACAGAACCGGACATAGCCGGTAACCTCTAGATATAAAAATGTCTGTTGCGCGGTATATTACTATAGGGAAGAAATTATTAATCAGTTTCAGGCATAAAACACTACGGAATTTTTATCCTGTAGAGCCTTTTATCAGCCATACTGACCTGAGCTGCTCGCGCTTCCCAGCCGACCTCGAGGGGGGCTAAGTATCTCCCCCGATTGCTTCCTGAAGAGCAGAGGCCGAGAGGCTGAAGTGTGAGAAAGGTAAACAAGCTTGAACTTTCCTATTTAAGTGCTTAACACGAGGCCAAGTTATGCTACCAAGAAACCTCGCAGCTTCGTAGGGAAGGCACTGACAGGTTGCAAGAACCAGTCCAAACCACTCGTGCCATCATATCAAACTGCAACGTTCATTTGCCACGTGTCAATAGCTCGCGACGTCACATGTAAACAAGTTTAATGGACAAACAATCCGTGACGCAACATTACCGAACTAACGAGCCATACAGAACAATCTGAGAGGACAAGCGATCATGGCAAGGCCCCGAGTGGGTTTCCATGTCACGCTCGCAACCACCACCATTTAGCGAGCAACCAGCATGAAGTTACCGTTCAACGGAGGCCAGCCGTGAAGCGGCCCAGTTGGAAGAGGACTGGCAGCCGTGTTGTAATGTGGCCGACGACTCCCTTCCCTTACTCCCCCCCGGCAGGCCAGCACCCCGGAGACCCGCCTCGCCCTGCGGGGTGGCTGTAGGCAGCGATGTAATCTACGAGTATTATGGACATTATGAGCCACGTCACGCCTGTTTCTGTCGACAACGAGGCGTGACGACACCGAGCTGGTCGTTTGGACACCTACCGGAGACCATAAGGGTGCAACTCCCACCCATGGGCCTCCGTGATGACGAAACTCAAATTCTTCCATGCAAAAACAGGTTCCACTTTTCGACACCTCAGCCTCATCGTAGAATTTTCTTTTATGTCAGTCTTGCTGCAGTGCCATACAAACAAGCTCTTCGAACATAACTTATTACCTAGTATCCCAAGTTTACACTACATACTATGCATGTCACGAAAACCACCTCCGTCATCTACCCCCCCCCCCTTCCCCATAACGTTTTTGTGGCTTAGAAAGTGTCTGGAGGGATCGGAGGGGAGGTGTTGGGGGGGGGGTAGGGGGAGGGCTGGTATTATCAATCTCGCATCACGCCAGTTTCTGCATCACAGTTTTCCTTACAAATTACTTTCTCGCACCTTCGTCGTTTGACGAATTGGCTTGGAAGAATTGCCAGTTAACTTTTGTTTTTATAAAAAAAAAAAAAAATGCTTGGGTGCGTCCGCAATTATGTGGGTGCCATAACCTACTGTGTATGAAGAGTTAGTGTCGCGAAGTAAGTGTTCAAGTGGTCCAAGTCTACCAAGACCCGTTTCTCACCCACACATCTTTCAGTTAAATTCATTTATTGTGCCCCGATACCCATCTGAGTTACAGTGAGGAAAGGTTACAGACACAATGGCTCTCCAAACTCCAAAATATATTTAGTTAAGCAAGTTAGAGTTTATTGAATATACAACTTTTATACCGCATTTAGTTCAAGACCTGGACCACAACAATCTTCCAGCTCAACAATTCATCTATCATGGTAAATGACGTATGACTGCTTTATTACCAGTCAATTATTGTCGAGTAGTCTTTATTTCATCGCTGTCTGGACATATCACCGAAGCGTTTAATTCAAAACCAAATATATAAATATCTTAGCCATGTAGGATAACCGATGTTTCCCGCCGCTGCAAAAGGTTGGTCACCCTAGCAGATGACAGGCTGTTGCTGCGAGTACTGTTAACTACCTGGAGGCACGTGGCCAGGTGTGCGAGTGGTGTCAGGCCAGGCTAAAACCTCCTGCCCTTAAAAACACACACCACCGGCGACGTGCCAGTCTTTGCAGTGACTGGGAGGGTCAACACGGCGGGTCAACACGGCCTGCTCGACGCCCTGGCAACACTAATGTGCACGCGCCGGGTCCCTCAAATACGTATTCAATAGAGCACACGTGAGCGCGTGCAGGGAGCGCCAGAGCGCGTGCAGGGAGCGCCAGAGCGCGTGTATACTAATAGCGGTCTGCTGTGTGATCACCGTTACTCTGCGTCCACCGTGCTGGCCCACTCCACCACCATCATCACGAGCTTCACTACAACCATGATTTTAATAGTGGTTAATCTTAGATACTCTGATATGGTAACAATTTATCTTGCTCAAATATAGGATACACGACGGAATCAGATTGCCTCATGGAAGGAAAAAGGCGTGTGTGTAGGGTTTGGGGAAAAATCATAGACTACCTAACGTTTTGTGAGCAGAGCGAGGCAAACTTTACCAGAAAAAATCATAGGATTATGAGAACCTTAAAATCATGGGATTCTACCATAATGCTCATATTATTCAAATTTCTACCTTTCCTGCCTTTAAAATTGATTTGTACTTAACCCATATTAAACAGGATCGCTTTCTGAAAAGGTAATTCAGAGAACATATATGGCACGAATAGACACGGTAAAGCACCTAGATCGGAACCGTCTCAAACCCCTACGTATTCTCTTATAAAGTAGACTAGAGAGGCATCACATGATTGATTGATTGAAGATTAAGCCTCCCCAAGAGGTGGCGCGGGCATGAATAGCTCGTAAGCATCACATGGTAGTTACACGAGAGATATTGGAAGGCCACGTCACGTGCACAGCAAACATTCTTAGGGATGAAATGCAAAATAGGCGTACCTACTCTAGTGACGAGTAGGTGCGCCATAGGCACAACCAGACAACATGATCAATATAAGAGATCAACGACTCTAATCTCTTCCATAGACACAGCACCGCTCCTGTGCCAGTTAAGTCCACTACGGGCTCACCATAGCCCGTGCTACTTGGAACTTGTTCCGAGTAGCTGAACCTATAACAACAACTAATCTCTTCAACAAATGCAAGAAATATTGCCGGAACAAAAGTGGAAGTGTTCAAGAAACAATTAGACAAGTTTCTGCAGGAAATGCCGGACCAACCGGGTATATGAGCATGCGGGCCTCTCCAAGAAATAGCATTTAAGATAAAGTTATCGTAATTAAAGCCTAAACCAAGGCCGAGCTTGGGGAGTAGAAAACCTCTGTACCCATTCTGGGGTTCAGTCCGACACCACCCGCTTCATTACCCAATTCCACCCATCCCCCCCAACTACCCTCACTTCAACCACTACAACAGCAAGTCACCAGGGTGGGAAACTAAATAGAGATGCCCTACTCCCACAGCTGGTGGTCCAAGAGCTTTGATTACACTAAGGAAACCAAACCCCGCAATATACATGAAAATAACATCAAAGCTCGTACAGAAGCAAGCGTGCGTGTGTATGAATGAATGATTCACAGTATTCATCTATAGATACCCATGCAACTTTTAGTGCATGTGAAGAGCCTTACAATTACTCGCAGCTCCCTTCGAAAGAGCAAGCTTTGCTTAGCGACAAAACACATGCACAATGTGTCAGCATGGCGGACAGTCCGCCTGGTAACCTAACTTGCGACATGTCCCCAATTTCTAAACTTTCCCTTCCTTGCTTTCGCATGCAGCTGGGTCAATGTCATACTTGGACTGAACTTCACCCTCTAAGAGATCTTCACCTAAAAAGTCTGCACATAGCCACAATTTAATAAAACAGTCTGAAGAACAACGTGTATAGAGACGAGGAGAAGATTAATTACACCCCCTTCCCCATCCCAAGTTAGCTGGGGGGGGGGGAGTTACACCCCCTCCCCGCCACAAGTCTTTAACCAATGTGCAGTACTCCACTACCAAGCCGGGGGAGGGGGGGGGGGAGAGGGGTTGAGAAAAGGATATCCGCCAAAGTTGAAATCGAGTTAATACTTTGTAATGTGGGAAGTATTAAAGTTTCCCGGGGTTCGAGTTGAGCGCTGTGGGGGGGGTTATTGGGGTCATGCAGGTAGCAGTGGGGGGGGGGGGGAGAAATATCTTGGGTGGAGGGATTCATGCAGGAATTGAGCAGAATGGGGAGAAGGTGGGTGGGGAGGAGGTATAGGTTGAGGACGCAGGTGGGTGGAGAGAGGGAGGTGGGTGGGTGGGGAGGATGCAGGTGGGTGGGGAGAGGGAGGTGGGTGGGTGGGGAGGACGGTACCGAGCTGGAACATGTTCAAAAAGGACAACAGGGAATGGAAATGTTTTCCCTCCGCCACTCCACCCACAACCAGCCCCGCCACCATAAAAACCAGCCAACCATTACCGGACTAGGCGTAAAAAGAATGGTCAAAAACTCTGCCACTTGGGTACATCATACCTATCCAATAATGGTGATCTTCCTGGCGCTCCTCACAATCCAGAGAGCTTCAAGCTGATTACATATTTACAAATCCTCCAGAAACTGTACATTTGTATGGAAAAACTCCAATATAATTGTCCCAAAAGGCTCACTTTTGGGACTACAAAAAGACTCCAGATTTGCCACAATCTGGAGATAATATATAAATCTGAATAATTAGATGAAGGAGTGGAGTACTGCCTGATACCTTAGTGGTGCTCCTGGGTTTATAAAGTCTGTTGGAAACCAGTTGGGTACTTCAGACTCCTTTCTTATTATGAGCATACATAGCCTGGTCGGTAGGACAAAAATCTTCAATCATCGGGGAATCAAACTCGGTCCTCAAAAATGCAAATTAATTAAATCAATACAAAAAGCTAAACTACGTGAGAAAAACAGACCCTTAACGTTGAGTCAGTTATGATAATATTCCATTAAAGTTATTTTTATAATTTTACATTTAATTATTTTTTTTATTACAAATTGCAACAGTCATACAACCATCACAGCCTCTAGAAAATTAACTGGAACTGAATTAGTTTAGATTTAGAAAATACCTGGATAAATACTGGTTTGGAAAGATGGACGATCGAGAAGATATTTCCAGCGAACATAATAAAACTTACGTCGATGAATTGTTTCACATTTATTTATAACTAATAAGTGAAGACTAGTAGGAGCCGCCTAGCGTTGGCCTAAAAGGCAGTGTTCACTGTATTGAAGTTCCAGTGTCAACCAACACACGTACGTAAGTGGAATGCATTAGGAAGTGATGTGGTGGATGCTGACTCCATACACAGTTTCAAATGTAGAAATGATGGAGCCCAGTAGGCTCAGGAATCTGTTCACCTGTTGATTGACGTTGAGAAGCTGGATCAAAGAGCCAGAGCTCAACCCCCGCAAGCACAACTAGGTGAGTACACCCACACACACCAGTAACTAAACACGAGGGCAAAATCTGGCTGGCTTTTGTGGTAGGAACGAACGCTCGATCATGCATCATACTTTTCAACAAAAGTTAGGCGAGCACATTGTAAACTCTTCCGTAGTATTCACCTCCTTTTTAGGAAACTGATGGCTCCCAGATTGCTGAAAACTGGCTAATTTGGTGCATATTACACGAGAAAGGAAGACGATACCTGCCGAGCTACACAGTAATACAGGTAATGGTTAATAAGGTATGGAAGTTCCTCACAGGGAAATAAACCAAGGGTTACACAGTCAGAGGGAAGCAAATTATGAGGGAGAAGGGGGAGGGGAGGGGTGACAGGTACAGCAAGGCCACGCACAAGGGCCCAGCCTTATCCTTGGAAAAGTCAACGCCCCAGCAATGAGCAAACTGGTTCCTTTACATCAATGTTTTGCTTCTGATACATAAATAACTAGAAAAGTCAAGACAGGAGGACTGCGACACCATGACCAGTAAACATGACACTCCAAAGTTGGTCTTGGTAATTATACTGGACCTTGGCTGAACCAATTCAAAGTTACGAAAACAAGAAAAAACGAAGATTGAAAAAGTCTCTAAGTATACATAGATCAAAATCTTATGCAAGAGTCGCACAGCCGCAGAACAAGGTCGGCGGTCCACGTCGCGCTGACCAAAGCCAGTACAGCCATGGGGAACTTTGTCAAAGGAGCAGACTTCAATACACAGCACATGCCAGACCTAATCTTAAATGGGCTCGCCTTAGCCTAGATCCCTTACTTTAAGAACAAAACTTTAATTACCACACGTGTGCAACAAGGCTCGTTGTTCCTGAGCTATCAGGGATATCAGAGCAGTCTGACCTCGCCAGAATGCTATAACAAAGCAGGCAGAGGCAATGTTTAAAACTAGGAAGAGCAGACAGAAACCGGTGTCTCGGAGATGCTGGGATAACAGTGTTGCAGTTTAAAATACACAATTTTAAACGTAACAAAACACTTTGGAGAAACTAGTTCTCTATTGTAAATGTTAGGAAGGAGGACTTAAGCTCTAGGCTCGACCCTGTCAGCACATCGTGGCGGGTACACTTGTACCCCGAACAAACACACTGGCTGTCAAATCAGCACACTATTAGAATCCATTACTAGAAATTTTAACCTAATATCACTAGTTTGCCATAAAATAAATGCGAGTGATCGTAACCTTTCCACCGCCGCCTACTGGATGGGGAAGGGAGGGGGGGGGGGGGGGGGGGAAGGCGGTGCATAAGCAATTAATTTATGAAAGTAGCTCACTGCGTACGTGATCTGCTTAGAGTATAGAAACTATAGTCTTAATAGCTAGAGCCAGTTTAATTATATCATCAATGGGCTAGAGAACTGCTACGAGAACAGTGTTCTGGCCGTTCTCTAACCCATTGTTGACATAATTCCTTAAACTGGCAGGTGCATAAGCAAATGTGTAAGTATAAGAGTACTCCGTTGCTCGTATACTTAAGACTAGGTATAGTCTCAATTCATTAAACTGGACCTAGCTATTAAGCCTATACTTTTTTAGCCAAATTAATTTAGCCCATTATGGTGTTCTACCTCCAATACCACCCAGAGGATAGGTATGGGGCGCATAATAAATGAACTAAACTATTAGGCCCATCTCGAGGTTGGTGGTCTACGCTGGCCAGATGACAACCCCCGGATTTAACACAGAAGTGGTTAATACACCTGTTTTAAAGTGCTTATTATTCTGCAATATCGGCGACTTAAGCTCCTGAAACTAAAAATTGTTCCCTATTAAGAAATGCTTCAGGTAACAATTTTCAACAAGCGTGTCTGGCCGAGGTTACACTATGCCCCTAACGTTACGTCTGTGCACCGGAGTTACACCGTGAAGTGCAAGGAGACCTTCACATGGGGTGACTAACGATAGCTCTCCACAATGCTTGTCCTGTCGCGTGCATCACACGCTCAACAATACCCTTACGCCTGTACACGTCACCTACCTCAGCCAGCTGAAGGGCTGGCAGCGCTGCCATGGGTTAAGGAGAGCGTACTCGAGGCCTCCAAACATCAATGTAAACATTACACACACGGGCTCCACACATACCTGCAAGGGAAGAATTATGTCATTAGTGATCTGTCTCGATTCTTAGAGTAGTGTTGGGGGGTAAACACACTTCTGGACCCACCGAAGCCCGCGTCTCCCAGGCCCCTCGACCCACATGGGGATACCCTGCCATCGAGACCTGACCTTACCAGAGCCACTAACACTAATGGCCTCGGCGAAGACAGGTAGCCGGCGGCTTGTCGAAGGTCCCCCCCCCCAAATTTACCTTTATGGCAACTTTACTTTAAAATACGAACATCTACATGTATACAGCTCCCCTCTACCCTTCCCCATGTGCGAATATAATATAAATTGTTTGTATTTAGATATATACAACTCAACAATAACACAAGCTACCAGAAGTTTGCTACTCTAAACATATTCAATATTAAGAGACAGTTACCTCGGGCAGACAACACATTAAAGATGTGCATCCATTCAGCAAACTTTATGGCAAGACAAATTCAAGTGCTCAACTAAAGAACATTTCTTGCTCACTCGACTTGAGGCAGCGGGACGCGCTAACTTCTCATTTCCTCTCCCGGTTGCTGCTCTAAATACCCTCTTAGACTTTATGGTCAATGACACTTGAGAAATGGCATTGTTTGGTGAACGAACTCTTAACGACTTTGTATCTATTGTTACCTTCCTCAGTACAGTCTTTGCTGTAAGCTGCACGAAACTAGACGGTTTCCATCCCACAAGGACTGTTGCCGTAAACGGCCCGCGATTGTCTTGCTACATTACGAAAGAGACATTTTCTAAGCAATTACCGCCGTGAAATTGACACATTTCCCAGAGAATGTTGGAGTTTAGCGAAGCAAGGAACACTAGCAAGATAAAATCCTGTTTAATTATTCTTGTGGGGGTTGAGCTTCGGCTCTTGTCCCGCTTCTCGACTGTCAATAAGGTGGTGTACAAGTTCCTGAGCATATTGGGCTATCAAACTAGATCTTTTTCGTAGTAACAACCCTTTGTGTTCATCCTGCGACCACCACCCTTCCTCCCTAGGCCCAGTACCTCCAGTTTTAACGGCATTTACGTATGATGCAGTAGCCTATCTGAGAAACCTTAATAATGGCTCTTAGGTCAGCATAGGTGGTTCTCCACATTACATCCTTCACACCACCATACCGGTGAGAAGGTCAACCAAAGTAGTGTAACAAATCAAATTGTTTGGATGTGTGATAGTATGATAGACTAATTAGGACAAACTGTTTGTAGTTCCTAAGACTAACACTATATGCTGTGTTTACTATATTAACCTGCAATGTTATTGTGATTCTTGTATTGTGATTTGTGGATTTGTACTCACTGGATTTGTGCGCCCCTTGAGGGACTAAGTAGAGGAAGGTAGAAATAGCCTAAATTACCCTATCCCTTTGAGATTTATTTTTTGTCTCAATAAACGTACTTGAACTTTAAGGTCAACCAGTTACAGGCCAGAACTTTACCAGCCAGGCGGGAAGACTTTTCTATCTAGACGATAGATTTTCTATCTATCTGGAGTAACCAGACTCCAACCTACAAGTTCATAAGAACAAAGGCAACTGCAGAAGGCCTATTGGCCCATTCGAGGCAGCTCCTATTTATAACCACCCAATCCCACTCATATACTTGTCCAACCCGCGCTTGAAACAATCGAGGGAACCCACCCACGTTACGCGGTAATTGGTTCCACAAGTCAACAACCCTGTTACTGAACCAGTATTTACCCAAGTCTTTCCTAAATCTAAACTTATCCAATTTAAACCCATTGATTCGTGTTCTGTCTTGTGTTGATACTTTTAAAACCCTATTAATATCCCCTTTGTTATGTCCATTCACCCACTTGCAAACCTCTATGTCACCCCTAACTCTTCGCCTTTCCAGTGAATGCAACTTAAGCTTTGTTAATATTTCTTCATATGAAAGATTTCTAATTTGGGGAATTAACTTAGTCATCCTACGCTGGACACGTTCAAGTGAATTTATATCCATTCTATAATAAGAACCTGATTAGTTCAATCAGGTTTATATAGAAAACGAAGTACATCTCAAAAATATAGAGTAGCTTAGGCTATTTCTACCCTCGTAGGTAGAAAGAGTTCTGAGAATTATTTATAATTCTCTTCCGAGTTCTAATATAAATGGCTCTGCCCAGTCTCCACCCTTCGAGGACCCACAACACGGGACCCTCCGGAACCTCCACTCCTCGTAGACATGTAAAACAGAAGCCCCGACCCTCTGAATTTAAAAAAAAAATTATTGAGGTATACAAACACACAGATTAAGTAGATCAAGTTATTCTCGTCCCGTTCAATACACACATCATAAACCATTTTACCGAGGATTCTGGTTTATAAACCATGTGCATTTCTTCCTTCACACAATGCAGTGTGATACCAATCTTACACAAATACCCTCATAACCAAGAACATAAATAGCTGTAAAGAGGCTACAAATAGAAGCCATCATAGAAGGGATCATCATAGCAATATGGATGATCATCATAGCAATATGGAAGTTGTAGTGAAGGACCTGGTGACTCTAGTGGGAGCCCTGAGGACAGAGTTGGACTCTCTGCGGGAGGAGGTGCGTCAGCTTAAAAAACAACGAGAAGTAACGAAGGAGGAGACCAGCAGTAAAGGGACCTCGTCTTGGAGAGTTGCGAAAGACAGGGGCCTTAAGAAGACTTTGATAAAGCCGCCTTCAAACGCCATAGCAACTTCAAATTCATTTGACGTTTTGGAGGACGAGTGCTGTGGAGAGACTGTGGATCGCGCAAAAGGGAAAGCAACGAAGAGAAAGGAAGCGCAGGCCCCTCAGAAAGTAAAGGAAGTACCTAAGCAAACATTAGTTGTGGGAGATTCCCAGATAAGGTATTTGGATAGAACGTTTTGTGCTAGAGATAGGGGGAACAGGTTAAGGGTTTGCTATCCCGGAGCTGGCATTGGTGATATTATAAACAACATGAATGATATTATGGCTGGTAATGGGAACAATCCCATTATTTGCATTAGCGTGGGAGGAAATGATGTTGGTCGAGTCAGGAGTGAGGAACTGATTCAGAGGTATAAAACAGCCATAGAGTTAGTTAGGAGCAAGGGAGGAATCCCGATCATATGTGGCATTCTTCCAAGAAAGGGAGTGGGAAATGAATGGATATCGAGGGCACTTGGTGTCAATTGCCGGCTGGAAAGATATTGCAAATCAAATGCAATATCTTTCATAGACAACTGGGAACACTTCTATGGAAGAAATGAAATGTATGCTCGTGATGGGGTGCATCTATCGAGAGCTGGGGTTGTTGCTGTTGCGAACTCGCTAGAAGAAGTGGTTAGAGGTGTTTGTTTGGGTTTAAACTGTTAGTAGATAGAGGTATGGGAATTGATTTGGAGGAAGGAGGTAATAAAAGTATGTGTTTGTGGGAGAAAGGAATTGGCAAAACGATCAGGGAAAGAGAAGGTCCGCAAAATAACAATTCACTTAGGGTATATTACACTAACAGTAGAAGTCTAAGAAATAAAATTAACGAATTAAATGCTCTTGTCTGCACAGAAAAAATAGATATTATTGCACTTACCGAAACGTGAATGAATGTAGAAAATAGAGAACTATTAGCTGAATATCAAATATATGGATTTAAACTATTTCACACAGATAGATATATTAGACGAGGAGGTGGAGTAGCCATATATGTTAGGGACAATTTGAAATGTAGTCTCAAAGAGGGAATCAAAACAGAGCCACACACAGAAACTATTTGGATTGAATTAAACGAAAAAGCTAATGATATTATAATAGGAGTAATATATAGGCCACCAAATTTAGACCGAATGGAAGCAAAGCATCTATGGGATGAAATATCTAGAGCATCTAGATCTAACAGTATTTATGTCATGGGTGACTTTAATTTTAGCGGAATAAACTGGTTGAACAAAACAGGGAATAGTGAAGCAGAAGATTTTCTAGAATTAATTGACGATGGCTTTCTTACGCAACACATTAAGGAACCAACACGGGAAAATAATATTTTAGATTTAGTGTTAACTAACTGGGAAACGCAAATTAATGACATCGAAATAGGGAGTGAGCTAGGGAGCAGTGATCACAAAGAAATCAGATTTAGCATAGAATGGAATAGACCAGTAGGAGAAAATTCTGTTAAAGTGCCAGATTTTCGAAAAGCTGATTTTAATAGCCTAAGAAATTTTTGGGGTCAAATTGATTGGAAAGGCTTGGGTATGGGGTGTGGGCCGGTCTTGGAGCGAGACATGAACCCAGCGATAGGTGACTTAAATGGGGATTTCGATGTGGATTCAATATATAACTTATTTAAGAATATTCTAAACAAAGCACAGGAACGTAGTATACCATACAAATTGAATAGATCGTATACTAATGACCCAAAGTGGATAACAAAGAATTTGAAGAACCTTATAGGTAAAAAGAGAGCTTGGTACAAAAGGATTAAAAATGGGGAGGTCACTTTAGAACAGGAATTCGTACAACTGGTTAGAAATGTTAAAAAAGAGATAAGGAAAGCAAAAAGAAACTATGAAGTTCGCATAGCAGGGCAAGCAAAGACAAATCCTAAAGGGTTTTTTCAGTTATATCGTACTAAGACTAGGGAAAGGATAGGTCCATTAAAAACTGAGACAGGTCAAATAACAGATAGTGATGAAGAGATGAGTAGTATTTTTAATAAATATTTTGTATCTGTATTTACTAAAGAGGAACTTAACAATATGCCTTCAGCCGAACAAGTCTATGTGGGTGGGGACGAGGACAGGTTGACGAGTTTAGCAGTTACCAGGGAGGATGTTCTTAAACAAATAGTAAAACTCAAACCAAACAAATCCCCAGGGCCGGATGAAGTGTTTGCTAGGGTGCTTAAAGAATGCAAAGAGGAGCTTTGTGACCCACTGTCAACCATATTTAATAAATCAATAGAGTCAGGCAGAGTGCCAGAGTTTTGGAAAGTTGCTAATGTGATACCAGTTTTTAAGAAAGGAGATAGATCACTTGCGTCTAACTATCGACCAATTAGCCTAACGTCTATTGTGGGAAAGTTACTCGAATCTATAATAGCAAATAAAATTCGTCTTCATCTTGAAAAACATAAATTAATAATTGAGTCGCAACATGGTTTTATAAATGGCCGTTCATGTTTAACAAATTTGTTATCTTTTTATTCTAGCATTGTTGAGGCAGTTGATAGTGGTAAGGATTGCGATGTTGTATACCTTGACTTTAGCAAAGCTTTTGATACAGTGCCACATGAAAGACTGATTAAAAAAATAGAGTCTCATGGTATTGGGGGTGCTATATTAAGCTGGATTAGGGCATGGCTATACCAAAGGAAACAGAGAGTTAGTATAAATGGAATCAAGTCAGAGTGGGAAAATGTTGTAAGTGGAGTGCCTCAAGGCTCTGTCCTGGGACCTCTGTTGTTTATAATATATATAAATGATTTAGATTCAGGTTTGAGTAGCAACATTTGCAAATTTGCCGATGATACGAAAATCGGTAGGGAAATTAATTCGGAGGAGGACTCACTATCACTTCAAGTTGATCTAGATAGGGTTTTGAAATGGTCAAAGGATTGGCAGATGCAGTTTAATGCTGATAAATGTAAAGTTCTGAGGTTAGGTAATTATGATAGAGTTACAAGATACGAGCTAGATGGTGTTGTGATTGCGAAGTCGGATTGCGAAAGGGATCTGGGAGTTATGATTAGTAAGAATTTAAAACAAAAGGATCAATGCATAAATGTTCGTAATAAGGCAAATCGGACACTTTGATTTATTAATCGCAGCGTTAGTAACAAGACACCTGGTGTGGTTCTCAAGCTATATCTTGCTCTAGTTAGGCCCCATTTAGATTATGCAGTTCAGTTTTGGTCGCCATATTATAGAATGGATATAAATTCACTTGAACGTGTCCAGCGTAGGATGACTAAGTTAATTCCCCAAATTAGAAATCTTTCATATGAAGAAAGATTAACAAAGCTTAAGTTGCATTCACTGGAAAGGCGAAGAGTTAGGGGTGACATGATAGAGGTTTACAAGTGGATGAATGGACATAACCGGGGGGATATTAATAGGGTATTAAAAGTATCAACACAGGACAGAACACGAAACAATGGATATAAATTGGATAAGTTTAGATTTAGGAAAGACTTGGGTAAATACTGGTTCAGTAACAGGGTTGTTGATTTGTGGAACCAATTGCCGCGTAACATTGTGGAGGTGGGGTCCCTCGATTGTTTCAAGCACGGGTTGGACAAGTATATGAGTGGGATTGGGTGGTTATAGAATAGGAGCTGCCTCGTATGGGCCAATAGGCCTTCTGCAGTTACCTTTGTTCTTATGTTCTTAAGCAAAGTCCGTCTTGGACTCTAGACTAGTCCAGGATGGACCGAAACGTCGTCGTCCCTTCACTTTCTAGTGTGTGGTCTGGTCAACATTTCAGCCACGTTATTGCGGCTCATCGTCTGCTACAAACAAACCATCATACATCAACAAATGGTTACAATCTTGGTGCAAAACTCTTACATCTCTCCAGAACGTCAAGACAAACTTCTTGTTTATGAGTGAAAAACTGTTTACACAAGACTCACAACTGATGACGTTCGAACATTTCCGGAACAATTGCTTCTCTGACTAATTTTATTCGAGCCACAACGCTGTAAATGCTTCACCCACGTACTGCAAATAATCGCCAACATAACCTAAACACCTAACCTAACCAGTGCCTAAATATGTACAATATGGTAATATAAAATATTAAATTATATTTGAGAAAATTCCTGTTTTGAATGAGCAAGTAATTATCAAAAGAAGGCACCAAACCGGGAAGGCAATGTAGCATGAATGAACAGCATGTTAAAAATTGACGAATGCGTCTTTGGAGTCGACCGCTGGATAGAATGGTCTGAGGAGGGGTTGCATTATTTAGCCAGGTGTCCGTAAACGTAGACGAGGCCGTGATATTACACTAACAATCCAGCCTCTCAACCAACATGGCGCTTCGGTAACCAACGTACCAAACGCGACGTGCTATTAGTAAAGGTTCACAAAAATCCACGTTTTTTGTGCCTCAGTAGGCCAGGCGGGCGAGGTTAGTACGTTCGTATTTTGTACGTTGCGGCATGTTTAGACAACTGCTTGGATTTCCAGCTCAAAAATATGTTCGCTTCTAAACTTTATCAATTCATACACCATGTTACATCAAAGGCAGGAAGAGGATTAAAGGGTTTTAGATTTTTCTCAAGTCATCGATGGGATAAAGTTGGAATTGGGGGGGGGAGGGTACAGAAGGGACAATAATTAAGTCCACATGCGTGTGTAGTTGTGATTACTGAGCAACAAATTAAAGTTTTGTGCAAGTTTCGTAAACTTAAATTGCAAAAAAATTCTCCAAGATGCCTGGAATAGAAAAAATATATTAGCAGCAAACAATACCATATAATTCACTGAAATATTCTCAGAATAAGAATATTACAGAAAAATTGTCAATGTTTATTCCCGTGCAAATCAAGTCTTTGTTACGTTGTAAAATGTTGCTGTAGAATGTACACTTATAAATACATTCATAAATGGGAAGAACAAATCCACAAGGGCCTTGATGAGGGTTCGAACCTACCTCCGAGAGGTTCCCAGACGCGCCGAGATGATCCTATCACGGCCCTTGTGGATTTGTTCATTTGGTGCATCACGCTATTGTGATTTCTGTGTGTTCATAAATTGCGTTTATTCGCTAAACGGCACTATGGTGTACCAAATAAACTGCACAAGTATTTAAGTAAAGCTTCATTGAATCCGATTTATTTTAAAATAAACCGGTTTAAATTCGTATTATTATTAATAATATATTTGGCGTCTTAACGAGGTCACTGGCACAGTATAAACCAGTATTTGTTGAACAGCAGACAACCGATCCTGTCCCCTCCCCCAGCTCCCACCGACGACACGACCCCCACCGTCACCCCCCCCTCCCCACACACACACCCACCGTCACCCCACACTACCTCAAGCAGCCTCCTCCAGCCCCCTCGCCGACAGAAGTTTCAATACACAGTAGCTAACTAATTAGTCAGCAGGTATTGTCTCCAGTGCTCCTCGCTCTGATCCACCTCTCACGTTCCAGGTATCAGTCCGTTCCCTGGTAGTCGAAGCTTTAACAACATGAACTCCTGAGTATAACTCCATGAACCATCTCCCGTCCTTGCCAGTGTTGATATGAAAAGTCATGCTTTTTAGAAGTCTTTGACGACATTCTTGAATGGAAAATGGTGAAGAATGGCCCCTTCCCCCCCCCCCTCACGTTTTATCGAACATGACTAGTTTCATGTCTATGATGTTAATATTGGTAAACGCATTACGTTTGACGGCTTGTGGCCAGCTAATGACTAATCTCTGTAAACACGTCGCGACTGTGCTCTGGGACCCTCTTAAACAACCTGCATTTGTGCAATCATGACTTTTTCACCTCACAATCAATCCCTTCTTGCTCTCTCCCCCCCCCTCAAACAGCTCACCGTTTTAAATTCTTAAATGGGCACTAACACCTCTTTCTGTCTCCCCCCCCCCTAAAAAAAATTAAGCCTCTGAACCTTTGCATGAATGAATTAGTCTCCCCCGTTAACTTTACAGGTCAGTCTGTGCCGCACGACTGAGCGACCAACTTGCCCTGGTCTTAAAGCACAATACTGACGCTTCGTCTGGCAAATCAACATCGGTCTCAATAAGGCTAGGCGGACTGCCTTAGGATCTAACGCTTGTGGTTAGTAAATACCACTAACATTTTGAAACAAAGTTTTATCCGTCCCATAGCTCTGCCCATTTACCTCAGAACCCATACATACTTTTTACGTACGTAAATTTACTTACAAAATCTAATGTTCAATTACCCTCCTTACCAAGCGTGCCTAAAGGGGTGCAAGTGCTGTACAGTTGTTACAAATGTTGTACAAGTTAAAGCGTGTCTGTCGCTCCATTTGTACACAACATATTTCATCACTAATCAGCAAATAGTGATGATGTATTCTAATGCTAAATTATCTGTTTTCAGGTACGTCAATGTTTGTCTTAACAATTGACTACAGGCTCAGGGAGAAAGAGGTTTCTTAATGATCTGCAACATTACAGCTACATCAACACCACCCCATTTGGAACGAGAATCACTCTTAGAATAGATCAACACACTTTATCCATAAACAATCTTGTCCTTTGTTATATTTCTCTACAACAGAACACAAAATTGGAGGCCAGATGCTTGGGGCTAGCCTTCCCTAACTTTGCAGGAGGATTGGATTTGGTAAGTGACTGACATAGCCTGGTCGGGGTCGGTTACAATGTGTAGTGACCCCCCCCATCCACCAACCTACCAACCACCACAAAATCTGTAAAAGGTGACTGGCCGAGTTCCTAGATTTGTTCACCCGAAAGTGAAATATCCTCAATTCAACCAAGGGTTCCTATTGCAGACTACTGATCACATGGCCCCGTATGACTAACCATCTGATATGAGGGAACTAGCATCATGTAGCTTGTTCTCGTCATTCACTGTAACCTTCCTACGGCAACTGAAAAAATGTATATATGTTCTCATATGCAGGCGATGAGTCACAATAACGTGGCTAAAGTATGTTGACCAGACCACACACTAGAAGGTGAAGGGACGACGACGTTTCGGTCCGTCCTGGACCATTCTCAAGTCGACCAAGTCCATTTGAGAATGGTCCAGGACGGACCGAAACGTCGTCGTCCCTTCACCTTCTAGTGTGTGGTCTGGTCAACATATGTTCTTATGTTAATATAGTATTAAATATAATTTTTTTCTGTTCCATGTGGGAGGTTTAGGGGAAGAAGAGGGGGGAGGGGTGGTTGTGGAAGTGGATGTAGGTACTGGGGAGATTCTTTTATGGATTAGATACGAAGAGAAGGCACAACACTTTTCTCGAGTTGGAAACAGGTTTAGGATTAAAAAGTTCTTTTAGTTTGAGAACCGGCACAGTTGATAAAATTTAAGGGATAACCAAGGCGAGAGAATGACTTCGGAAGAAAAATTTAGGAATCAATAAACCGAAGGTCACTGATGCGTTATGGAGGAGGGGGGGGGGGGGAGGGGTAATGCCGGTCGCCCAGGTGTGTTGAACATCTGCGTATGACCTCGTCAGCCAATACTCAGTGACCTCTCTTACTCCCTATACTTTGGTATAATGAGCCTTGTTCAGAGCAATTTGGTGAAACAAAGATGTCGGGATCAGAAAGCCTTATTCTTAACCATTTGATATTTATTTATTTAACCTTTGCACGAGCACAAAAAAAAAGTGAAATGACTCCAGCTTAGAGAGCTTTCTCTGGTCTCTAAGAAGTAATGGAATACTTTTACGGTCATTTATTTTCCTTCAGTTCATTTCTAATGGTTCTGTATAGTTGCAACTTCCTCTAAACAGTCAACCAGATCGGCACTTTCTTCGCACCAAGTTTCAAGACTCCAGCCTCCGACGCCCCTAATTGTCCTCTGGGAAATCATCGGCTTCACTTCATCTGTATTAAACTCGTTCAAGGCTCTTGAAGTATTAAACTCGAGACATCTTGATGGCCCACATAGTACATGGGGGGGGGGGCAGGCCAAGTCAGTGTGCCTCTAGGCTTCTACCTATATTACCGCTGATGTTTTGCCATTGTCAGTCTTTACAAACTTTCATTATCTTCGAAACAAGTTCTAAGCTGCTCGGCAGAAGGGTAGCCGTATTATCCCCCCTTTCCCCCCCATTTTAAATACCGTCATATTGCCGTCACTTATTATACATTTCGATAATTTAAGACTAGTATAAATAGAAATGTGCAAGATCATTAGCATGGGTTCAGTAATGCTTTTTGTAATGGTTCAGTAATGCTCTTTTGCCTCTTACCCACCTCTCTCTCCCTCCATGTGGTAGAGATCTGCCAATATCCCCCAAATAAACAGAGTATGACAAAGCTTCTCTCTCCAAACTTTCATCTATTAGCTTTACCTTCTCAATTTATTTGCAGCCTCCTGATAAAGCCAATGCTTCTGCTCTAGACAGTTCCGAATCCGTCAACCACTGACTGGCATTTCCAAGGTTCTGTTACCTTCTCTTATTAAAGAATAATCACTTTCATGGCACATCTAATACTATCCCCTTTTCTACCGATGAATACTTCACACACTTCCCCAACTTTCAATTAGGGCTCCAAAGGAAAGATTTAATCAAGTCTTATGCCTATTAAATTTTGGGACTTTGAATTCCGTCAATAAAGCAAACACCAGTAGACTACCAGTTCATTTATGAAAACGCCTTCCTGCAATATCTTCGTAATTCATATTTTACAAGTTATTGTAATTTCTTATCAAACAAGAGTGCTTCAAATGAAGCTAGACTTCCTCTGGGGGTTCAAAACATGTTTCCCTTTCTCGATTACAACAGGTTTATCAAATTTTAATTCGCTCTAGCTCGAAATAACAGCTTTTATAACACCAGAAATCATTTCATCTACAAAAATTGTGTTATTCAAAAGGGAATCTTAATTTGATCGGTACAGCCGACCATACGTGAAAGAGAGCCATTAGCCTTCAAACATGTTCTCCCCCTTCCCCTGCACCCACTACGTTCTTTCCCTTCCCCTTCAACTGCTGCATATAGTTCCCACCTTTCCTGTATCTTCAAGTATGATGTCGCAACATCCACACTACAGCCTCACCGTTACCACGCATCTGTAGCTAATACTGGGTTTAAACTTTACTGTTCCACTCCACAGCCATCTTGTTGTATGGCTTTCCGTGGTTTTCTCCGGGACTCTACGTGTTCAATGCTTTAAAATCTGTTTGGAAGTAATGGGACGCGAGTGAGAGAGGATAAGGGAGGTATGAAGGGTCGCGTCTCGACGGCATCAAAGTGGAGGAGGAAAAAAGTCACTGGTGTTTGCAGGATTGTTTTGCAGGAAAAATGTAAATGATGCTGTCTCACAGACTGGCAGGCGCTCCCCAAGTGACGCAGGCAACTCCCAGCAGGCAACACTCCCACTTGTCCATTTAAAACTATAAGCCACCGGGCGGCGTTACCATATAAATCATCGCCTGCAACAAGGTTAGTGAGAATTTAAGCATGTTAAATCATCCTCCAGGAACAAGATTATTGACAGTTTTCCTGGTATGTATACAAATAAAAGCATTGGTTTTGAAAGCTTCTTACCATCCCCCCCCCCCTTCCCTTCCCCCCCAAAAAAATTAAATAAAAACTCACCCACCGGACAACTTTGAAAATAATTGGTGTTTTTTTTATAAATAGTCCTGAACAAACTCTTCTCATTACGTTTACGCTAAATCTCTCTTTTCTCTTAAAATTTAAAACCTTGGGTAACTTACCAGTCATCGCAATTAAGACTTTACAATTTGCTATTCAAATTTCTAATATATCTAATATATCATTTACAAGCCGTCTCGTTGCTGCATATTCTAGTAGGATTTTAATGTTGACACGCCACTTTGGATGACCTGATGCTGCTACAACTTTAGCTAGTATAAGCCCAAAGTGTTTGGAGGGGAGGGGGGGGGAGAGGGGGAGCAGCCACATTTGTACTCTCGTGTCGTATCCTGACGCATCTGTATTTGGAGTGGATGCAAGTGAAAATAATTGGTTAATAAAAAAGAAAAAAAATGTTTTTTACCGTGCTATCTAATTGGTCTGGTCTGTACTTTTTATTTCTGTGAAGTGAGCCAGTGGATATATTCCGATATTTGTGAACGCTTTTTAATTTCTTCCACTTTTTTCTGGTGAGGGGGAGGGTGAGGGGGGGGGGGTGAAGTGGGGTGTTTGTGCAGGTGGATCACATTACTTTTTAATTAAGTACGGACGAGTAAGGCTTCCTCTTGCAGAGATGATCACGCTTCGTGTGTCAACAACGAAAGTTGAACTCAATAGCGGTAACTATGACAAATATAGTAAAAAAGGTAAAGGTAATACTAAATAAATTACGAGTGCGAAGCTATGACAAATTTGAGTAACACGCGTGATTAGCACTTCCTTCTTCCGAGCGACCCCATCCAAAGGAGTCTCTCGCCTGATACTTCAGCATTTATTCCTCCGGAGTTATGAATACTCGTCGAGTATCTTACAGACTCTTCCTGCTGTAAAGTGACAACTTAAGGTGGACACTTATGGTACTGGTAAACGTTTCCCTTCTCGTCCCATCCTTATCCTGACCCCCTTCCAAGGGTTATATAGTCGTAATGGCTTGGTGCTTTCCCCTTCTCTTTGCTTCCAGGAGTGTTTCCCCTCAATGATAAACAAGATTGAAACCATTTCTGCTCTTATTATCTTCGAGCCGCATCTGTATTTGAAGTGGATGCAAGCGACTGCCATTCATACGTTAAGAGAGACGATACACGTGGTTGAACATATGACCCCAAACCACACATGACAGCGACGACGTTTCGGTCCATCCTGATCCACCATGAAGACGTGACTGCATATCCCTGCCACGAGCTTATCGTGCCTTTCATCTAGGCTAAAACTCTAGGAAACTAAAGAAAAGGTATTCTACATTTTCGTTAAGCATGCAAGATTGGTCATCCCAGGGTGGGCATCTATCCGATGCCCACCTCTGTAATAAACTAGGCTTCTCTCTAATGCACAGCCAACTGTAATTTAAAGTAGCGTCCAACTGTAGCGTGCACTAATTTAAATAGCTCACCTACCCTTCCTTGTGGCTGTACGCATTTGGATAAACCAGCTCTTCACAGCACTGTACACGGACCTCAGTTCTACATGAACAGTGATGATGCGATCAAGTGCCAGACCTCGAGTGTCACCTTCCCACCTCTCGCTTGGTAGACGACACCGGCGGTATAATTTGTTTCTCAAGCTGGCGAGTTAGACTCAAGCTCCGGGACATGTCCTATTCCTTTTAATCTTCCCCTTCCCGATTCCAACACCCATAACCAAACAACAGTACCTGCAACCAGCCACAACCATCAAGGCCCACATTTGCAACATTTCCCCCTTGACATGCGTCATGTCTAGGTATGAACACATTAAGAATTTATTACCCATTGTAGGAGGAACCCGTAAGGCGACGACGAGCACCCGGCCTCATGGGGTACCTATTGACACGCACTGTCACGAACGACTCAAAATTCAATAAAGTAACAACCCAGCACCGGTAGGTCGTGCAGTAGACACCTTTGCATAAAATGGTATATTTCAAGATCCCTTTATGCACGCGTTAGTCGTGCATTAAGTTTGGGGCCCTGGAGCTAGATCTATAGGTTACTCAGCACCCGGTATAAACTTATACACGAAGCTTTTTACCGTTGTCGACTGTGACTAAATGGCAGTGTATCAAGTGTGAGGACAAGTTGTCTTAATATGGCATCTAAGAAGTTTTAGTGACCGCTTCCCCCAAGCCAAGCTGGCCCTCGAGGCTGTGGGACCTAACACCTGTACCGGGATGAACGTTATCGCGTAATAATTACGTGACGCCTCGGCCATACCTTATGCTTTTCTCAGGTGTTAAGACCCCTACGCCCTCCAGGAGAGGTCGGCAGGTCCTTGTAATACAGGATACCAGTATCTGAGTAACCCCCTTCCACAACGCCACGTGAACAACGCGACCCGGCCTTCAGCAAGGCACACAATTATGCTCCACAGTTCTGATTGGTGCACTCGCACTCTGGTCCATTCGCGAACACAGATTCAAAGGCCAAAATTTAGTCCGTAATAAAGCTAGCCATTTTCCCCTCACAGGTCGGTACATGTTCAAAAAAACACACCAAGAAGTTGCACAAAAAGATAAACAAAACTGGACAAGGTTTATCGAACAAAACTGAAAGCGACACTCGCATGACATCACGTGCAGAGCTCATATTAATGTCAACCCAACACTTCTCGGCTCAGTAACACAATGCGGTCGAGCGGGGTGACGGAACACTGGGGTGAGGGAGGAGGGGAAGGGGTGACGGAACACAGGGGTGAGGGGGGGAGGGGTGTTAACGGAGGGGGCAGCTGTATGGTAGACCAAAATCATATCTCATCCCCAAACATATCTTACGAATTTCAGTCTCATTGTTCGGCAAAAAGAGGACCTGCAGGAGCCCTTAAATGTCTTCCACTCTTCGCCATCATTTTTTTTTTGGGGGGGGGGTGCTGTGGGGCCACCAATTTGCTTAGGGTCACACATTTCACTGACCTCGCCAGATCAGCTTAACTACCCCAAGTCACACCCTACTGCTTCCCGAAGCCGTCTGGTCCTACGAGAGTCAGCGCCAAGCCTGCCACGAAGCTTTGAGAAAATGGGTTAAGATGGCTAGTTAAGGATGAAACATTGTAGAGAAAGTAGATCGCCCTAGAGTCCTGAACACCTTGGAGGACTTTGCTAGCCAGGCGTGACAACTGGTCAAGCGAAACATGACCCAGTACTGGCTGTGGCCGAGGTCGCTGCCGCAATCACTACGCTCTACCTGCCACCTCGCAAACATTGTGGAACAGATCAAGGAACGGCAGCATGAAGTAGACAATTACAGCTTAGAACAGCGATAGTGGAGCACCGGAGAGCACCATAATTATAGCCAAGGAAAAGGGAAAAGAAAAACAACTTTACTTTCATCTTGAACTATCTGGGCCTAAGCGCAGTTCAAGGCTCAGATGGTCCAATTGAATGAAATTAGGTAATGATGATAGAGTTACGAGCTGGATGGTGTTGAGATTGCGAAGTCGGATTGCGAAAGGGATCTGGGAGTTTTGATTACTAAGAATTTAAAACCAAAGGTTCAATGTATGAATGTTCGTAATAAGGCAAATAGGACATTGACATTTATTAATCAAATCGTTAGCAACAAGACACCTGGTGGTGTTCTTCAGCTATATCCTGCTCTGGTTAGGCCCCATTTAGATTATGCAGTTCAGTTTTGGTCGCCGTACTATAGAATGGATATAAATTCACTTGAACGTGTCCAGCGTAGGAT
Source organism: Procambarus clarkii (assembly GCF_040958095.1). Classification (NCBI taxonomy): domain Eukaryota; kingdom Metazoa; phylum Arthropoda; class Malacostraca; order Decapoda; family Cambaridae; genus Procambarus; species Procambarus clarkii. Next base: position 9,185,414 of record NC_091176.1, on the reverse strand, counting down.
GACAAAGTTAATTCCCCAAATTAGAAATCTTTCATATGAAGAAAGATTAACGAAGCTTAAATTGCATTCACTGCAAAGGCGAAGAGTTAGGGGTGACATGATAGAGGTTTACAAGTGGATGAATGGACATAAAGGGGATATTAATAGGGTATTAAAAGGATCAACACAAGACAGAACACAAGACAATGGGTATAAATTGGATAAGTTTAGGATTTAAGAAAGACTAGGGTAAATACTGGTTCGGTAACAGGATTGTTAATTTGTCGAACCAATTACAGCGAGACGTAGTGGAGGTGGGGTCCCTCGATTGTTTCAAGCCTGGGTTGGACATTTATGAGTGGGATTGGGTGGTTATAAATAGGAGCCGCCTCATATGGGCCAATAGGCCTTCTGCAGTTACCTTTGTTCTTATGTTCTTAAGAAATGTTATTATCTACGATGTGCCGTCTAGCAATTTTTAAGGAAAAACTATTAAAAAGGCTAGTTCTCCAGACACCGAGATGGATTACAGCGTTGTGGCGACAGAAACTCGCTCTCTCTCGACTAAGACGGGTGGGTGGGTTAGTGGGTGGAGTGGTTCGCGGCGAGGACCAACCCAGCATGGTATGCTGTGACTAACCAATCAAAAGCAGGTGAGAAAGATTAACTAGAACGAGGAAACTGAAGAACATGAACAACCTGGTGGGAGAGGAGGGGGGGGGGGACATTCTATAATAAGGGAATGAAGAGAGAAATTAAAATGAGTAATGGTGCAAGAGTTACCTGAACGTGAGAGGAAGGAGAGAATAAACAGACGAATGATACTGACGGAGATAAAGAACCTCTTGATGATAAATATAACTAGGGGTTTGGGGGGGGGGGGAAGGACCAAAATTACCGTATCTAGGAAGGTAGGAGGGAAGGAAGGTAGGGAGGGAGGAAGGAAGGAGGGGGAGGGAGGGAAGTAGAAAAGTGTACCTGGTGGCAGGTGACAGTGCCGGGGTTTTGGACACTTTGGTTCGGTTCTGGCTCGCTCCCCGTTACCGTGAACATCTGTTAATAATCTTGCTCCTAATCTCCCGTTGTTCACCCTGCCTCTTACAGCTGCCGTTCCCCACCCGTTGGTCCTGATGCTGTGGTTGCTACTTCTGTTATGTCATTCACATTGTTACTGTAATCTTGGACTTTTATAACAACCCACCAAATCTGTTTATAACCGACCCTCCAATTACTACTGCTCCCACCCTGCAGCGGTCCTGTATCTGTATAATGTTTACTTTACTCCTAGTCTGTGTTCAGGACTACCGGTGACTTTCTGCTTGACGAGTAGCCTAAAGTGGCGTCCTTGACAACCCTCCCGTAGATGACAGCCACGCGTAGCCCTCAACAGAGAGTTTTCCGCGAAGGGAGGTTTTCCCAAGTTAAGCAGGTAAATGGCGAGGGAACGGAATGGGGGTCCACGGGAAAGAGGGAAGGGCGTAAAGCAGGGAGTTGGGGGATATAGCAGGGGGGAGGGGGGGGAAGGCGGAAGCAGAGTGGGTGCCAGGAAATAGTAGGTAGGTATCGGAAAATGCACCAAGCCTGGAGGTCTATGTAGCACCGTCTGTAGTTTTCCCTACAATCTGACTCGTCTACAGTACAAGGCAACCTGTAACAAATTGGCTGCCAGATTACCTGCGAGCAACACCTGCAGGCTGAGGCGGAATTTGCCAACAAATCCTCACATGTGGCGTTACCGTCGCACACATTACTGAAGGGGCTAATTACTGTTACCTCCTTGTCTACACACAACATCTAAATAATCTGTCAGCTTGAGGACCAGTCTACAGAGCACCAGCCACTTCCTGCTTGCAGTGGACGCAAGTACACAAAATGCAGGCAATCTGGGAGTAAATTTTATTTAACCAGTTATTTTTTATGTTAAGTTGTTTATGGAGAGTCCTTCACACAAGATGGCTATCACACTAAGACAGGCGTCCAAGTGCACTGTGTTTCAGTCCATCGATGACTGTTTAATACAGTGATCTTAAAGTGAAAACAAAATAAATCACAGTAAATTGTTAGTATATGGAATTATAACTACTATTCACAAACCTTTGATGGTTTTCATAAGACTATTTGAACACTCGCGAATTAATGAAACTAACATTCAGCAAGAATGTCAAGAGGAATAATAATGAGACTACCCGAAAATGTGTAAACATTTCACACCAGTAACCTTATGCAAGCACACCGAAATGTTTGACAGGCATCCGGAAGTATGCAGGCACATCGTTACTCCGTCCAGTGAGTGGATCCTGCGGGAGACTGGACAACTGCCGCTGCACGGGAGGAGGAAGTGTTGAACTCCAGGCGCCTCCAGGCGTCACAACCCCAGTGTGGGGTTGTGACTTGTCGAGGGTCACCGTCTTTGTCACCGAGGCCACCACTCCCGCCGAGAGGTAGCGTGGGAGACATGTAGGTGTCGAGTGTGTGGCCTCAACTCGTCCGTCACAAAGTGGGGGTAAAGGGAGGGGTTAGCGAGAGGGCTGGCATGTGGGGAGGCACACGACAGCGCTCGTGAGGTGATGGTGGGTGGGGAGGAAGGAGGGGGAGGTGTACAGAGGAAGTGGGACCCTGTTTACCTTCATCGCGACCTACCCAAGTGGAAAAGACATTACTTAAATTGCATTTTCATATTTGAAAATTGTTTTACAAAGCCGCGAATCTAATCAAAACACTACTGTATATGCATAAGAACCAAACAATAAAGTTCATCCTTTCGCGTGAGAGGAATTCAATGTATATTTTTGTGCGATCTTCTCTTCCACCGCCGCCCCCGCTCCCCCCCCCCCCCCCGGGCCTCCACAACTGACTAACGAGTCTCCCCCACAGAGCGTCGTCAGCGACACACTGGTGTACTGACCTGTGTCGACCTGAGCTAACCCTGACCCAAGGCACTAACTCTTACAACATTGCTGCTGCCACCACCACCTCTCGCCTCCCTGCCAAGAGCAGCAAAATAATAAAATTTAGCAGAAAGAATGGTGTCGATGTATTACCATTTATAATATCACGAATCAGAAAGGGCATACAGACGACATTCCCCCATTGAGTGAAGCAACCACCACTGATCTGCAACATTTTGTACCGCTGCACAGCACCGGACGATCGATTGATTGATTAAGCCTCCCAAGAGGTGGCTCGGGCATGAATAGCCCTCAAAGGAGCACTGGACTAAACCACAATTTATGGTCGTCTGTTTGTGGCGTGTTCTGCTGTAAGGGCAGGTAACAGGGCGAGGGGGTAGTGGGGGACGGGAGGGGATGGGGAGATCGAGGCAAGTAACGCAAGTGAAATGTCATGGGGCAGAATAAAGGGCTTAAGGATGACCGAAAAACTAACACTTGTATATGGACGATGTAGTGTACTTAAAGCAGACCTGCTACCGACACCTACAGGTAACACAGGTATGTTATGTATGGGTGACTTTAATGCTCGTCACACTGCTCGTGGTGAGGTTCAGTGTAACAATAATGGAAGGGTCTTCTTGAAATACCTTATTGATAATAATATTACTGTGTATGATACTGATAAACAGACCCATTTATTGGGGGAGTAGGCTGGATTATGTGATTGGATACAGCCTAGTAGATAGTAACGTCCACGTTAGGCTCATCCCAGAACTAGTAAGTGATCATTTTGCAATATATTTTGGAGTACAATGTAGCGGATATTAGGTCTAATCCTCATCCTAGGGTTAAAAATCAACATTCCAGACAATTTTAAACCGCACTTTAAGGCTTATGTACCCAAGTGGTACACTGGGTATACATCTGTATCAGTGGACCACAATGACCCTGTCAGTATCATTACCAGTTATTATGATACCTGGGTTAAATCAAGGAAAAAAAAAAGAACAGTCGTTCTTCCTCGTGGACAGAGGATCCTATTATTGCAGAGCGAGCTAAAGTGCTTCAGCTTGCTGGCTGTTATAAACGAGACAAAACAGCTGACAATTTACTTGCATTCCTTAATGCCAGAGATTTTCGCGAGCTTAAGTGTCAAGTTAAGGACCCATATTGGGAACAATTCCTACAAGGTATCAATAGAGCCACATCATTATCGGAAATGTGGAACAAAATTAAAAACATTACCAAACCTTCAGCCCCAGTTCAGCTTCATCATACTCCTGCAGAATATGCTGACATGCTCCTAGCTCAATGGTCTAGTGTCTCACAAATTTCTTCCTTACCCCCAGATACATAGCAGCATTTAAATAATACCAACATTAACAGAAACTAATATTGAAAATAACACTTTCCTCACCAGATTTAACGGATCAGCTTGCTATATCCCCCTTTGAATTGACATCAGCATTAGGGAAACCTAAACAAACTGCCCCTGGTGAGGATGGTATAACTTAAGACCTTGAGCTTACTGAATGATGTCCCCTATCCACCCTCTGTTTGACCTATCAAATGAGCCTCTCACAAGGTATCTTGCCATAGAAATGTACAAAGTCTCATAGTACCAATTCCTAAACCTAATTCTCAAAAATTCAGACCCATTTCCCTTACATCTTGCATGTGTAAAGTTTCTGAAAGAATTGTTCTCAATCGTGTCATGTTTCAGGTCAAAGAAAAACTGGCTCCTAACCTATATGGGTTCATGCCCAAGTGTAGCACACAAACATGCTTTGCCGAATATTTTGTACACTCCCAGGATAGGACACAGGGAGCCTTTATTGAGCCCGTGGAGACTTGTGAATCTTATAAATATCTTTGAGTCAAGGTTAATGATACAAATCTCATCAGCAACCTGCGCAAAAAACTAGTTGAGCGCCTTAAACCTCTCAAAACTCTTGTTGGCAAAGGATTTGGCATTAACATAATATATGCTCGTAGTTTTTATGTTGCCTTTATACGATCTGTTGTTGACTATTATGCCTTGCATCATCTTAATTTTTCTCCTAAACAATTACAAGGCTTACATGTAGTACAGAATAATGCCATGCGCATCATCTTTGGTTGTTCTAGAACTGTCAGAATTGTTAACACGAGAAAGGAACTAAAATTACCTTCCATTTACGAAAGAATAGTTCTACTTAGTACAATGTTTTGTGCCAAAACTTTGAAAAATAAGGGTCCCCCCCCCAGCTCTATTCAAATTATATTGAGATGCATTCTAAACAATTCTGACTGTTCCCTCAATCCACCGCAAAAAGCTCCTTACAGTGTGTGGCTCAGTAATTGTGCCTACAATCTTCTGAAACTGAATATATCTCTTAATATTGATAAAACTGTTCACTATATTGCCCCATGGAAAGATGTACAGGTCTCTCTGCATTATATCCCCATCAGTGTAAAACAAATGTATAACACTGAAACTATGAGATGTATAACATTAGAAGCTGTTGACAGTCATCTTCAAAATCTCAAACTGAATCCTACGCCTTTACTGATGGCTCCGTGCAGTTAGGCACTGGTAGAACAGGTTGTGCATGTGCAGTGTATAAAGGGAATGAAATGATCATGTCTAATACACAGAGATTGAACAACTGGGCAAGTACGACACAGACTGAGCTATTGGGTATTAATCTAGCCACTGAGTACCTAGAGCTCAATGGTGGTGGAGTGATATTCTGTCACTAAGTGTTCTGCAGTCCTTAAATAACCCATCTCAATGTATGTCTGAAGTAGCTTGTAATATTAAATGGAATGGAATTTTTGCCAATGATAATAACTATTGTATAAAATTTGTGTGGACCCCATCCCATGTTGGAGTTGGAAAACATGACTTTGTAGATCAATTGGCCAATGAGGCTTGCAGGAAAGAAAACACTGATTATGACTTTGGACTATAATGCAATTATTAGAAACATACAAATTAAAGAAATTAATTCAGATTTAGAAGAAGTAGGATATGCCCAGAGACCTGAAAGATGCAGTATTAAAAGCTATGACAAGTTTTGTAATAATAGCTATTTGTATGGTCAGCACAGTAACCGGACCAGGCAATGGTGATGTAGTCATTGAGCGAATTCGCCTTGGCTATAGACACATCTGGCAGGTTAGTGAGGCTGAGCCACTACCAGAATATTCAGATTGTAAACTCTGTGATAAACCTTTAATGCATTCACTAGAACACTATATTGTTGAATGTGAAACTGTAAAAGATTTTAGACCTCCTGGCCTATTGTATTACCAACTGTGTAACTATTTCATTGACTCAGGTGTTCTGGACGACACCCTAACAATTTATCCAAAATTTGCTTGTCCATTTTAAAGAATGAAGAACAATTTTATTTATATTACTTCTAAGCTGCATCACTTATGAACCCATCCCTGCCCTTGTGTGGCAGTGCACAATAGAAAGTTGTTTTTACATATTCACACATTAAAACAGATTGTAACCATAATATTATATATATTATATATATTATATATATATATATTATATATGTATTTTGCCAGTTTAGACCTATTGTCTTGTGTATGACCCTCTGTCCTGCGTGACAGAGTACCAGCATTATCCTCACTTTAATAAGACTTAATTGAAATCCTCTGATAAGGCACAATTTTAATTAATTTTGTCAATAAAGATGTTAATAATAATAACTTGTCACTGTTCTTGTATTTGCTGTATTACTCTCAGGCTAACAAAATGTATACACGACTTTCCTGCACCTGTCCCAGCCAGGTGGACTGGTGGGACAGGTGCAGGAGGAGGACAGCCGCCAAGAGATAAGAACTAAATGAAGGTTATTGAAGTCACGGTTGTCGTGTCCTGCTCATTTCAGGAAGCATCGTACCCGAAGGTTTTTTTTAGTTGCGCGTTTGTACATTATATATACACACACACATTTTATATATATATAATATATATATATATATATATTATATATATATATATATATATATATATATATATATATATATATATATATTATATATATGCGAACAAGCCTGAACGGTCTCCAGGCATATATGTAACTGAAAACTCACACCCCAGAAGTGACTCGAACCTATACTGCTAGGAGCACCCTGTACGCCAGATGCAGTGTGCTCCTGGCAGTATGAGTTAGTCACTTCTGGGGTGTGAGTTTTCAGTTATATATATAATATATATATATACATATATATACATGCATATATACATACACCCCCCCCCCCCCCCGAATGACAATGGGTTATGCAAGTACAGATTCTGGCGGGGAAATGGTAGTCATGTCGCGTGTACATTGTGTGCTCTTGCTCGCTTCCTCATGGGCGTGTTTGCCTGCACGTGTGTAGCAGCAGCCAGCAGAGGTAAGACTGTTGCCTGGCGGAAGACTGGAGGGGAGAACAGCAAGGTCAGTAAGTGTGAGGGGGCAGGAGAAACAAGATGGGAAGAAATTCAATTGTGATAAGAGGCTAAATGAATTTATTGTAGACAAAGTATCTTTAAAGAGGAAGTGATGTGCAAATACCTGGGCCAAGCCCTTTGTGTTTCTCCAAGTGAGGGTAAGAGGCTCAACTGTATCTTCTTCCCGTGTCTATTCCTGGACAAGCCGACCCAGACAGGCATTTCAGGCCACATTGTCCCACTCGTTAAATTACTCTTTGTTATAACCCACAAGACTTCCTCTTGCGGAAACATGAGGCCAAGTGCACTAATGGGGCGGAGGCGAGGCCAGAGATGCTGGCATAGGGGGGGGGGGGGAGGAGGGCTGTGGTGGTGGTGTTGGGGGAAGTGGAGGCAGTGTGCCGTTGGCAGGAAGACGGGTATACTGCGCCAATTATTCCTTCACCCTTGTTCTGGTCGGCCAAAGTTGCTAGCTCATGTGCAGACAGCACGCGTGCGGCTCTATTGAAGGGGAAGGGCAGAGTATGGACTGATGAAGGTTAAACCGCTTAAGAGGTGGCACGGGCATGAATAGCCCGTGTAGAGTATGGCTGGTATGAACGAGATTTGGACGAGAGTGATGGGAGGGAAGAAAAAGAACGAGGTGGGAGGGAGAGAGGTGGGATGGAGTGAGAGTGAGAGTATGCCAGGGAGTGCGCGCGCGCGCCCGCCCGCCCCATCACCCAAAACTGCTAACCTTGACTACCCTCTTTCTCAAAGACAAGTGAGCGACGTGTCAACACTAAAGGTAAAACAACAGTGACGTTCTTGGCCTTGAAAACCACTAGTGTGTCCTCGGGCGACCACTCCACAAGTCACCTCCGTACAGGGAGTCCTGTGTACACTGACCGACTCCACAGGACTGACGCCCCTCTCCTGGGCGACGGAACAAAAGATAAGGCTGCTCTTCCTCGTCGAGCACCGCTCCTGTGCCAGGCAAGTCCACTACGGGCTCACCATAGCCCGTGCTACTTGAAAGTTGTTCCGAGTAGCTGATTCTATAACAACAACAACTTCATTATTCCATAATGCCGTTGATGTGAAGCAAGTACAAGGTTATAATGTTCAATATTAAGCCTTACCCTATACAGTATTGCCCTCTCTTCTCCGAGCGTATGTCTCGGACGCATGCGCCTTATAACATTATATATTAAAAATGACTATGATTAAGAGTCTTTTTCGGCACGTTGTGGAATTATTACTAGCTTTTCTTTAGACAATATCAAATGACAACACATTAGGGAGGAAATAATATAGTTACCTACTGGCTAAACTGCCTTCCTTTCATCTCAACCTCAACCACATCTCCAACAGACTTGCAACGTGACCGTATTCCCACACTCCCCTAAACAAGAGGCAGAGCCCAGTGCTCAGCAGTACGGAGCGAGGATAAAGGAAAGTGAGGATTATCGTGAGGAATGCGTATGAATAACATTCTTCCAGGATAAGAGCAACTGGAGGTGAACCAAAAGTTTGAACATGCTGGAAAGAGACAAACATGACGGCACTTGTACCGTTACTGAGCAAAGATATCGGCTCGTTATGTTTGACATGTATATTGTATATTCTGGATGTACAGAACAATTGTAATGTTAATATTTAAACAAAAATTACTATTACACCCGTCACTTTACGCGCCCACCCTACCGACCAGGTCCAACACGCTACACTACGTCCCCTCCAGGCAGCCCCACCCCCCCTCTCCACGCTGCAACACAAGAAAACATTACAGCACACTCTAGTCTAGGTGGGATGTATCCGGCAGGTCTGCCCTGCTGGCACCGCCGCGGAGAATAGGGAAAGTAGCTGTCACTGGCTCACCAGAGCAGTGAGTGATCGGGCAGTAAATTTTCCGGCACCAGAGGCATAAAAATGTAATCTGCGCCGTAAGTTTCCATAAAGTATGTTGGGTTTCACACACACACACACACACACACACACACACACACACACACACACACACACACACACACACACACACACACACACACACACACGTACATAGCTGTTCAGGTACCAAATATGAGACAACTGGAGGGAGACAAGACCTGCGACGCAACAGGATCACTAATAATCCACGAACACCACTCACAAGGAAGAAATATTTCAAGAGGATCACATATCTGGCTATATACTATCGGGCAGTAACAAGAACCAGGTGAAACTCCCGACATTCTCCCTCCACCACACTTCACAAATACTAGTCCCCCCCCCCCCCACAGCGTACCTAATACATGATTTACAATCTTCCTCTCTCAATCCACACATTTCATTCTCACACACACACTCACTCCACTCTCTAACTCACTCTAACTCTCTCCATTTGACCCCAGTAGAGTTCCTCAGGGAGCATCAGTAAGCACTATGCCTTAGTGCTTAGGCATTTCCCGAGACACTCGTTAAGGCATATCCCCCCCACATGAACGCAAACTATATGATCTCCCGGCACTCTTAAAATAACAGTCCGTGGCGAGGTTCGGGCTCTGGGGTGGGAGCAAGCTACATCATTACCCAGGTTTGTGGACTCTAAAAAATATTTGTATATCATATTTGTAAGTACACGGCTATGTACATCTATGGAAACCTTGTGTTCCGCTTACAGCTGCCTGGGTACCTTGTACGACCACAACTGACTATATAGAAAACTGCAGTGTAGACATTCTACACTGCATCACTAACGCAGTGTAGAATTTAAGAGCCTGAGGCATACCCAAGCATGTTCCCGCTAAGTTATTCAATATCTGGAGGGGGTGGGGGGGGGGTTACTACTGCTCTTGGGTCCCGCCTCAACTCTTAGTCGACTGTACTATATAGGTTCCGGAACCTTTTAGATTTTGCTTCTTACTTCACAGCGCATTCCATTTGATCACTATATGGACATAATTTTTTTCTGATGTCCTGGGCTTGTTTGGGCGTGCTTCCATGTGTTCTTCTCTTGTTAATGTACTCTCCATATATATAAAATTATATATTATATATATTTTCCTTGTCTGCTCTGTCTTTCCTCTCGAGAATTTCGTATGTAGTGATCATGTCTGCCCTGACATGTAGGCCGAGGGGTTATGGGTACCATGCTTTTCCAGTCTTGCATGAACCGTAAAGGAAAACCCACAACACGGCTTCTCATCATATATAGGTGTTTGGAGCACAATAATTAGCGAAATCTTGAAGTCTAAATATATACTGTAATTTAATACGACTGAGAATCTGAATTATCAACGAAAATTAATTTCAATATTAGAAAAATGTTCAAGACAACTGAACTCGTCACAAGTAGGTTTTGCTGCCACTCACTGAAGGGTTACAAAGAAATGAACCAATTGTCACATTGTTAAATCTAGTCACTCAACAAAGTTGAGAGTTCAATACTAAGATTTCCTTTACGTCCAGCGAGATGCAGGATCAGAGCCTATCCTTTCAAAATTATGGTATTTATAGTAACTTGTTTGATCGAAAGTACCAATAAGTCCTATTCTTTCTGGAGGATGGGTGCAGGATACTTATATTCCCGTGGCGCCAGGAACCCGGTCACAGCCGGAGAATTTGATTTATAAACGGCGAAGTATATCAATGTCTGTAAGACTGACTGTCTTGTCTGTCCAAAGCTGGAAGACCAGACGCTCGGGAATAGCTTCGCCCAAATTTGCATGGGGGATTGTCTGGGGGTATGGGACGGATATAGGCTGGCTGAGGTAGGCTTATGTAAAAGCATTTTATAAATATTTGCAATTATAAACACCCGTAAGCCATTTTCATGTTGTCAAGTGTGAAATATAGCGTGTGATTAACGCCGAGTTTTTCCAATACTTTGGGAGTCTGTGCGACACAGAGGTTGCCAGGATCAGGTTGGGTTACCATTACTTGTGGCAGGTGGCTACAGGTGACGGATCTCCCAATCCTGAGCACTCCAGGTGCAAACTCTAAACAGGAACTGCGGCATGATCTCCCACACTACATCACCGAATGTCCAGTTATTAGACCATTCAGACCCATTGGCACGAGGTACCTGGAGCTTTGCAATTACTTTATTCACTCTAGTGTTCTTGAAGATATCTTCATATTTGCACCCACAATTTGCCAGTGCAGGCTACTGAACATATGGCTCTGTATGACTAATCATCCTGCGAGATGGGGACTTTTATTGTCACTGCTGCCTTATTCACTCTTGTGTTGATGATGTATCCTCTTAATGCACCCAGAGTCTGCAGTGCAGACTACTTTATGTCTCTGTATGACTAACCATCCTGTGTGATGGGGATTTTTTAGCATCACGTAGCTAGCTTTTTGACACTGTACTCCTTCATATTGTCTAGGGTAGCTGCACAAATGCAGACGTTCCTAAATGTGTTAAAAAAAGGAGAAGGGGGGCCTATGGGCGGGTCCTCCCAATGATACAGAAATGGTAAACAATCATATAAATTTCCCTGTCTTATTTTTAGGGAGATATAATCATGTTTGACGTCAAAATGTTCGCAAATGAATTCTCTATACCAACATATACGGTAGGGAGTTAAGAGAGACGTACAGAGACTCGGGCAACGCAGTTCTCTTCCTAGATTTACTAGTTTCCCTATCCATAGGAAACTAGTAAAGCCATTCAGGAGTAAATCCATTTACTTGTCTATTGCGTTTGTTCCTGGTGCAAATTTTATAGAAACTTCTATATTTCGTCCACTTAAAACTGTAACCGTCTAGGAGCGGTAACTTGCATGTCCTGCACGTGTCTAAACCGATTTAAAGCTTATTAAATGAGCAAAATGTTAATTTATAAATGTCCTAAATAAATTTAATTCACAATGCATATTTGCAGTCTTTGTGTCAGATGCGTATGTTTTTTGCCTCCTAATTTTTATTACCGATTCAATTTTTTTTCTTTAGCTTCACTGGTCACTGTATCGCCCACAGTCTGCGTATGAATGGATATTTAAAAAACAAAAAAATAAAAATAACTTTAGTAGTTCCGGGCGACAACTCCCTCACACCCCTGGCGGACATTGTCTCGCAACTTGCGGTAAGAAGCCACAGCTCTGCAGTAACGAGTTTCTTGCTTGTGCACGCGTTCTCTTGTATGTGTGTATATATATATATATAGAGACACACACACACACACACACACACACACACACACACACAGTGTTGAACCACACGACGACCTGTGTGGCAGCTCAACAGATGGTCCCTTCACTGTGGCGCCATCCCAGAGTTACGGCAGCCAGTGGCGACACTCCGTCCTCGCCCCATTCCTCTTCGCTCCGAATTCGCAGTGTTCTATGAAAGAATAACAATCTAGGGAGGTTGAAAATACGTTAGGTTCTTATAATTCTCAATGACGGTACACAATGCTACCGGACAACAAAAATTTTCTACGGCAACTTTCCCTATTGCAAATGATTCTCACCTTTGGTCCTATGGAAGCCTGCTACCTAACTAGAGCGTGGCAAGATGATAACCAGAAAGATTTCAAAGTTATAAAAACGAAAAACTCCTGTTAGTCATTCTACAACGGTGCACAACATTTTCACGTCAAACCATCAGTTATCAAGAGCGTCCAGAAACCTGACGTGGTCCATGACTAAGCAGCTGCTGCTCGTATCCCTAGTTTACAAGGCAAGAAATACCTGTACACCTTATGATCTCAATTGCGATTATGACGCACAAAAACCAAATCGTTCTTTGTTAAGTGGGAAAAGTCTGGCTAGGAGAAAAGTCATGAGAAATTAGGTTAGATGAAGCGCAACACTTCACTACGTTTAGTGAAAATTTTTCTAACCATTCTTTGTTGTTCGAGATCTGAAATTTGTTGGAAACCCCAGTGGTCAGCCCACTTGTCTCAACTTAAATTTGTTGCCTCTAAGTGGTATATAAAATGGCTTTGTACAAAGATGTGGGTTACGTTAGAGCCAGTCGCAGGGCACGACAATACAGGTTTCCCGTGTTTAGCCGAGAAGTAAACATCACACACACCACAAAACTATCAAGCAAGGGTGTGATCCACCCACAGAGTACAGAGTCACAGTGGCCGCCTTGCCTGGGAGAGTTCACCCAACGTGGGAAGTGCTGGTCATCCGCCATGCTCCCCAAGCACCGGAGCTTGGTCCATCGCCGACACTACGCCCCACACCGTCGCCACAATCACCGGCAATACCTGTAATATTTACTGTAGTGTGTGATGCAGCGGCCCTGTGCCACTTCCTGCGGCTCCGTGATACGCTGTTTGGAGCAATGCACTCTGACCGGCCCCGCCCCCCTTTCATACTATTGATACCTTTAGTGCAAGGTCGCTCGTCCCACTCGTGCATCACTGCTTTTTCAATACCAGCATCATGGGAACCGTCTTTCAATGAAACGTTGTGTAGATTGCTTGGCCATCCAGCCTAACTGGCACAAACACGAAAATCAACTCAAACCTGACATGCATAGTACAGTGACGGGTTGAGGGAACATTTTAAAAAACACTGCAGAATAATTTTTTTTGTATATAGATAAAAAAAAAAGTTTACCCAACTGAGCGAGCCTTTAAAACGTGGGAAAATGTGACCTTTCAGCGAGACGTAATTATATAAACGGAAATAACTGGCAACAGCAGAGCCTCAAAATTTGGAGAAAAATAAGCACGCAGAAGGCAAATATTTAAAAGGATTGTAATACAGGTATACACATTTAAAGAAAACTTCTCGAGAGGCGTGATCGAGCAACCCGTCCTCTTAAATATAACGTCACTTTTGGCTCGTATGCGAGCTATGGCCAAATTTGGACGTAATTTGAAATGAAATCTACCCAAAAGTGACGTACTGTTCCGTTTTCTGTTCGAGTCGTCCGGCTTACTCGGCAAGCTTAGAAAAGGAAACTATCCAACCGAGTGGCCAGCAGGATGCACACCCTCCCGGCGACCTGTTAAGACGTTGTTAATGACTGCGTACTGCGAACAATATAGAACAAGAAGCTCATATGCAGAGATGACGCCTCATGCCTTCCCCACCATCTTCCTCCCCCACAGTGTGTAGCTTATAACATGTGACAAGTTCTCCTGCCACGGGGGTAGCTCAACCCTCTAGTATTTTATCTTTACGTCCATTGAGATTTGCCCTTCCCGTCCTTCCCTCCCGCTACACTTCTTCCCGTCGCCTTCAAGACAAAAACTCACTTGATCACCCCTACCTCCCCGTCTACCCTACAACTATCAAGTAGATCAAGATCAAACTTTCACCACTGTAGCAGAACCCCCTTCCCTTCTCCCTGCACACCGCCGTGCTGAACAGCGTCCCATTGCCGCTACACAGCCTCTAAGGAGGTCCATACACAGTGCACACACACACTAACCCTCTCCAGCACACCGCTTTCAATGTTTGTCAAGACACTGTCACATACGGTTTGTATGTTCTCTCTTCGTTGACAAGCTTATAATCGAGCTTAGTGCCTACATAACTACGATACTATTTTAGAGGTTATTTTAGAGGTTTAGAGGTTTAGGCTACTGCCTAAACCTACTTTTTTAGGCTATTGAAAGATTATCAGCTTTTTTTTCCGAATAGCCTAGTGGCAAGCATTCTATTCTGCACATCATCTTCCTCCACCCCGCGCCACCCCCCCCCCCACTCACCCCACAAAGTACCACCCAACCTTCACTTGGTAAAGTGATACATGAAGTGTTGTCACCAACCAACCATTACGTAACCTCACGCCGCGCAGGGAAAACAAACACACACACACACACACACACATTCGAGACATGCCAGGGACGCCCAGTCCTCAAGACTATCACTATGCAAACACCCAAGCAGCTCAGCACCGTCCCCCCCCCCACCCCCAAGGTATCCACACACAGCACACCTACACACAAACATACACCCACATCTGGAAGGCAAAGAGGAAATGCCGAGGTACCGTTATCTCAAGGATAAACATATTTCCTCAGAAATGTGGGCCAAGAGGGCGAGGAAAAGAATGATTACGCTAATTGGCAGGAATAGGAGAGGGTGAAAAGGTAATAGATTGCGGGAACAAGGAACAAAAGCAGCGACGGAAAATTGTAATAAGTGTTTTGGAAAGAGGTAGTGAATGTGCAGCTATGAACCAAACTATGAAGGTGCCATGAACCAGCCCCCTTCAACCCTTAATTAACACTGCCGTGTACAAGTTCCCCCTCCCTCAACCCCACACAGTGCCGTGGACCAGTCCCCACAACTGTAAACAAAAGGTAGTGACAGCTTCATTGCGTCGTGACTTAAGCAGGTTTGTGTTAAGAGTGTGGGGTTGTAACGGGGACAACCTATAACAACCACAACCCATCAACCTTAGCGATACAGAGATCTTGGCAATTAAAATCGTTTTCCAGAAAAACTTGCGAACAAGTTGGATTAACCTTAGGCTATACAACCCAAGGTGCAATAAATCTTATTTATTCAAGTGTACATTAATAAAAAAATAAGATTAATTTTCAATTCAGCGCCTGTCCAAACTCGTTCGTTGTTCAGAAGAATCCCATCCATCAGAAGCTTTTTTACGGCGATAATTATTTATTTTGCGATGACATTACCAACAGATCCCAATTTCCCCTCGTGTTGTAACGACGGCAAAACGAGTCTATTTACCAAATATCGACAACAGTGCAAAAAAATAAAGTCACTCAAACTCGAGGTTACCGCCTTCGTCTCCGAGCAGGGCGGCTACCGTCTGGGAACCTTGAATACAAGTTTCACCTTGGGGCGGTCGCAGAGCCTGGCCTGTGTGCTACCTTGTCTGATTTCTCTAGACTCTCCAGGCATCTTCATTCCTTGCATCAAGGCTTTCCAAACTCTTCTTGAATTCATCAGTGATCACACACTGACTTAAGAATTAAAGGTGGGCTGCATTTGAACTTCGATTTAGTGTACGGAAACGAGTTAAATCATTATGTTTCGTAAAGCTGTCCATATTCATTATTATTCTTACACTGTGGCAACGGATCTGGGAAAACCTTCCAGCTTATTCTCCGCACCTCCTCCCAACCGGTGTCCAGGCAAGGCACCTTGTCAAACAAAAAATAGTTTCCTTCACAATTCACAGCAAAGCAGGTCACTGCAGTACGGTGGGGAACACACTGCAGTGAACGTATTCACAGTTCTTCTATAAAGCAAACAAACTTTTTCAAGCATTATATAGCTTCCAGACTATGAATTGATAGGATATGGTAGTGTAGAAAAGGCATTCTATTAAATATCAAGAGAGGCTACTATCTGTTTGCCTTATGTCTGTGCTAGAAGAATTCAAGTCGATATTTAACCTTTAATACGGCTGCGCGCCGTCATGGATGTTCAACAGAGCAAATCGACATTTAAAGAGCAAATTAGTTCTTTATGCTAATTATTAACTGATAGAGCATGCAAGCGATGCTGCCCTTGGCTCAGACGTGCGAGGCGATGAAGATACTGAAGAGAAAAGAACTAGTCTCGTCTCCCTCTTCTAACATCGAACAAAAAATATATTAGCCTAATGTTTACGAACGAGTTCGTACCTTTTTCTGTGTTCGTTTTCACAAACATTCGTACAAATTTCTTACTTCCCTTTATTTGTACAAAATCCTCCAGTTGCTGTAGAGACTTTCTTTCGTCGCCGTCACTAAAGCTCCGTACTCTCGTAACCTTCCAGCACCCGCACGCTGTCAATGAGCCGTGTACCCCAACTTTCTCTAACACAAAGCTTGAGAAAGTACAGAAGCTTGCACTCTGGCTACAAGAGAGCCAGCTTATAAGGAGCCTTTAAAGTGATCTGGCCATTTGAATCGACTTTGAGAAGTAATTCTCCCAGAATCTGAAATTAAGAAAATTTAAGACATGACCACAACATTCAAGATACCCGGGAACACTGACACGGGTCAAAACAGGACTGAGAAGAGGGACGGGAGGACCAGGCTACAGAGAGAACAAGTGGGACCAAGACGACGATTGACAATTTATTATGAAACTACTATGAAAGTAGCAAATGCAAGACCACGAGAGAAGAAATAATCAAGATTTTCAAATTGCATAAGTTTTGCACGTACATGACTAAACCCCATTGTGTTATATGATCACACAATCCAGAAGGCGGATGCAAGGCGATATAGGTTGCTTCTGGCCGCATGTAGACGAGTATACTGGCTGTATAAATTAGCCAGCCAGGAGCACACGGTGTAGAGAGTGGGAATACATATGCTGGGCACCTCCACACAACTAAATACAACTCTCGCTACGTTACTAGACGAGAGCGTTGGGTGGAGAGTGAGCGAGGCGGTCACTTGCCAGCTATAATGCTCTCACAGTATATGTAGCGCAGCAACACGTGTACACGTACACGTACACACACACACACACACAATCAAATGTTGATAGGGCAAGACTTAATTTACAGTCTAAAAGCGGGAACAAGGAGCCAAATTTCAACCCTCGCAAGCACGTCAGTCGAGTGTCCACCTGCATTAATTTATTAGTCAGGAGAACGCCACGTATATAAAGCCATGGCTCAAAGAATTTTTTCTTCACAGCATTAGCTAGTCGTTTTTTTTTTTTTATACATGGACAAGTATCGCCAGAGTGGGTGCGGGCTGCCAACACACGCTCCACCTGGGCATGCCACACACACAAAGCGGAAATTTCAACGCAACGTATAATAGTAATCCAAGTCTCGCCTGAAAGCTTTCCCGTTCCCTAATGATGAGCACAACACCGTCGTCGACCTGCAGGACCCGCGCCTCCTCCAGTACGGGATATCCCGCTTTTCCTTCCCAACCGTTTGGTTGTAGACTACAACAACAACAACAACAACAACAAAAGAGTCTAACATGGTACACGAAGCTTACTTCAAGTGGTGAGCAGATCAGTTGCCGACAACTACCACCATGTGGGTCAGTTCAACCATACGACCATTGCATGCATCAGAGGTAGTTGCCGACTTCCATGATCCTGGGACCGTAGCATTAGAAACTGCAGTTCCCGTGATTACGACGGCAACTTCCAAAGGGCATCTCTAATCTTCCTATTATGATAATCTTGTGGCATACAACCACTAAACCATTCTCAAATACTTTCTCGAGATTTCACCTTGCTGATTCCATCAATTTGCTACCTGGGGAAAGTTTCGCGTGTCTAGGGTCAGAAAACGCATCGTTTGTTCCTCCATTCACTTTAATCACGTTAATTCACTGAAGTGATCTAGAACAATTATACAGAACAGTTCGTTAGAACTTAACTGAAGTGATCTAGAAGTGTTAGTAATACATCAATAATCAGTTTCCACAAAATGTTCTCAAGCCTTACCTTGTTATGCTCGCATGTAGTTAAGCAGGTCAGTTGTGGGCAACGTACTATGTAAGGGGGGAAAATAATTCACTTTAATGGGTTCACAGAAGGACCACAAAGCAAACTCCAGAAAACAAGGAAATATATTTTTAAGTGAATAGGCCTTACCTTTGAAACCTTAATATACATTCTTGAACCCAAGAAGGAATAGGTCTTCCGTTATTATTTGACTAACAAGTGAATTTTAAATCATTATTTAAGTGATGTGCAATTCATAAATCTAAGGGTTAGTGTATTACAGTTTCAGATTCCCCATAAAGTCATTCTTTCCATCGTATGTAATCTATTCGATTGTAGTTTATTATAGTCCACATTAGTGTGGTAAAGAAGACTACAGCACGTACAATAGAAATCTTGAGCATGTTCTTAGACAATTATCACATCAAACCTTATTGTAGTACAGAGGTGACTACCTCTGCATTAAAAACAAAAGTTGAATCAGACATGTATTAGACTGTAAATAGCGTAAGCAGGTTAGTACAGCCTAACTGGTCCATGTACGAGGCACGCCACCAGACCTGCTGCAATGCTTCTTAACTGTTATGCTAGTGCTAAATGGGAAGCCCTAGCTGTGGCCGATCCACGCCCCCCTCCACCACTCTTCTATCTCCATTTGTCAACTCTCTTCCCCCCCCCCCCATGTCACACCCCTCTCCCTCACATGTAATCCCAGTAAAGAGAACCACAATGTCATTTTGTAATTATTACTTTACGGCACACGTTGTATCAATGTAGTTTACAAACAGTGGTTCGGTTACAAATTAGGATGTTGTGAAAAGATAAAAAACTAGAAAACTATTCCCGTTTCAGACTTTCGTAGTTGTCTGTATTCGGAATAGGAACCAATCTTTCTTAAAGAGGGAGCATTTGGGCTGACCTCACCCAGTCTATGACAGTCCCATACCATTCCATGTGTCATATTGAAAAATTGGGTGATGCTAATGCAACTTTAGACACTCTTATTGTTACTTGGCGACATGTTTTTCTATCTGTCTATCGAAACTATCTTTCCCCGTGTCTGTGACACTCGCTCCCTCCGAGAACTTTTAATATATGCACCCAGCAAAGACACGTTAGTTTACTACTGTTACTTCACTGCAACTTTGGCGTTATATTGTCTGATTTTTGTATTAATTCACGAGGTACATCACCATTAGTGCAGCTGCCCTAGACTATATGAAGTGGAGTACAGTGTGTCAAAAAGCTTAATGAAATTTGTTGAAAAATCTATGGAAAACCAAACCACCATTTCATACTTCATAGGCGTTGTCGATTGTCAATCTGAAGCTCCTGGCCTTCAACCTCTGCCAAACAGTCTCGTATGTATATAATATATGGGATCTTCAGCCGTTCCTATTTACCTTCTCCTCCCCCAGTTCTCTCTCTCCCCTTACATCCTCCCGCCCCCCCATGTCACCAGTTCTTTCTTCCACATACCCTTCCCGCCCCCCACCCCAGTTCTCTCCTCATACATCCCACCTCCATCCCCCTCCATCCTCACATTTATCTTCCTCTCCCCACAACCCCGATCACCCTATGACAGTCCCATGCCACCCATATGCCATCCTGCAAACTTGCACCAGGCTAGTTCTTAGCCTTTGGCCTTCCACATTTAAGAAACAGGCAGGGATTACATTTTATGGATATATTACATTCAGACCAATCACTGTTAAGTCTGGGGCCCAGGAGCAGAAGCCCTGTTCTTCTGGCACAAGAAAACATCATGAAGGACAGTAGGAAAATGTGGAGCGGTCAAGTGAAGGTAAACGTGTAGGTGTAAACTTGACAGGTGTATCTACACGGAAGGCTGGGGGTTATACCGTGAAGAATTACCACCCCCGCGGGCGAGGGGGGCGGCCAGTATCTCCCCCCCCCCCCTCGTGGTGGGGAAAAGGGGGGGGGAATGGGGGAGGGGTGTTTACTGGTTACCGACATCGTCAATATTGTATGTTTACTAAACTGAACAAGAGTTTGGAGACATGTCGCGCCGCTAACAGTGACTCCGCAGGTCATCACTGCCACAAAACTCCCGTAACAGTCACGTCCAACATGCGCTATATTCGCGTTTAACATCTTGCGTGGGATAACAGTTACGGAATATCAAGAATAAACAACGAGCAAGAATTTGTCCTTTAAAAAGAAAGAAAAAAAAATGAGAATGCGAATTTGCAAAACACAGCAATGTGCCTTGAACATAACCCCATACCAACCAACACAAGCAAGACGATCACCAGCGCAAAGAGCCAAGCTGGATAGTTTCCTGCTGCCCCATAGCCAGCGGCTCCTCCTACCCGCCGTTATATCTATCAAACTCACCCGTCTGGGAAAGACTCTAGCCAGAAATAAACCTTCCCTCCCTTACAAGACCTGCACGACGCTGACAGGTTCCCCGCTTCTCAGAACTGGTCAAAAACTATACAACAAAACAGACCTGTAGTGACGAGGGCGCAGACAGCGACGAACAAGCGAACGGCGCGGTAAGTCCTCTCCCCTCTCATGGTTCTGGCACACTAACCAACCCGCTCACCAACACACCGTTGTATATTCCAGGCCCGCCCACTCCTCTTGTTCTGCCTCTCTATTGGATGTCATTCGTGACGTCATGGTGTATCCACCAGTCAAGTCCCTGAGGTTCCAAGGGAAGTCACGTCATGTAATTACCTTAGATAACACGGATGACGTCACAACCGCTCCCCCTCCCCAAAGAGGCTAAAAAACACATCAGAGTGTGAGTGTGAGAATAGCGCACTATGGTCACCAAACGGGTAATTTTGGTCTGTGTAGGTCACCAGCCGCGGTTGACCCCGCCCACCGCCATGTTGTGACCACAATGACCAAGCCTGTGTGGTCTGGCTTTTTAAAAGTACAGCCATGTTGGCTCACTAGTAGGGGGGGGGCCACACTAGGGGGTGGTGGGTGGCCACACTAGGGGGTGGTGGGTGGCCACACTAGGGGGTGGTGGGTGGCCACACTCAATATGGTGTAGTGTGGTCACACCCACACAAGACCTACAGCCACCACGCCCAGCTCCTCACACAGCTCTGCCCCCCTGGCTACAGTTACCAGAGCGCCACTGGCCACGCCTGAGGTGCTGCACCCTGGGGGCCGGCCCGTGCTCCAGGGGCGAGTGAGTGAGAGTGAGAGTGAGAGTGAGTGTGTATTCACCTAGTTGTGTTTGCGGGGGTTGAGCTTTGCTCTTTCGGCCCGCCTCTCAACTGTCAATCAACTGTTTACTAACTACTTTTTATTTTTTTCCCACACACCACACACACACCCCAGGAAGCAGCCCGTGACAGCTGACTAACTCCCAGGTACCTATTTACTGCTAGGTAACAGGGGCATTCAGGGTGAAAGAAACTTTGCCCATTTGTTTCTGCTTCGTGCGGGAATGGAACCCGCGCCACAGAATTACGAGTCCTGCGCGCTATCCACCTGGCTACGAGGCATCATCCACCAGGCCTACTGTGTGTGTGTGTGTGTGTGTGTATACTCGCCTAATTGTGCTTGCGGGGGTTGAGCTCTGGCTCTTTGGTCCCGTCTCTCAACCGTCAATCAACAGGTGTACAGGTTCCTGAGTCTATTGGGCTCTATCATATCTACACTTGAAACTATGTATGGAGTCAGCCTCCACCACATCACTTCCTAATGCATTCCATTTGTCAACCACTCTGACACTAAAAAAGTTCTTTCTAATATCTCTGTGGCTCATTTGGGCACTCGGTTTCCACCTGTGTCCCCTAGTGCGTGTGCCCCTCGTGTTAAATAGACTGTCTTTATCTACCCTATCAATTCCCTTCAGAATCTTGAATGTGGAGATCATGTCCCCCCTAACTCTTCTGTCTTCCAGCGAACTGTGGTTTAATTCCCGTAGTCTCTCCTCGTAGCTCATACCTCTCAGCTCGGGTACTAGTCTGGTGGCAAACCATTGAACCTTTTCCAGTTTAGTCTTATCCTTGACTAGATATGAACTCCATGCTGGGGCCGCATACTCCAGGATTGGTCTGACATATGTGGTATATAATGTTCTGAAAGATTCCTTACGCAGGTTTCTAAAGGCCGTTCTTATGTTAGCCAACCTGGCATATACCGCTGATGTTATCCTCTTCATATGAGCTTCAGGGGACAGGTCTGGCATGATATCAACCCCCAGGTCTTTCTCTCTCTCTGACTCTTGAAGTATTTCATCTCCCAAATGATACCTTGTATCTGGTCTCCTGCTCCCTACACCTATCTTCATTACAATACATTTGCTTGGGTTAAACTCTAACAACCATTTGTTCGACCATTCCTGCAGCTTGTCCAAGTCTTCTTGAAGCCTCAAGCTGTCCTCCTCTGTCTTAATCCTTCTCATAATTTTGGCGTCGTCAGCAAACATTGAGAGGAATGAGTCTATATCCTCTGGGAGATCATTTACGTATATCAGAAACAGGATAGGTCCGAGTACAGAGCCCTGTGGGAATCCACTGGTGATTTCACGCCAAGTGTGTGTGTGTGTGTGTGTGTGTGTGTGTGTGTGTGTGTGTGTGTGTGTGTGTGTGTGTGTGTGTGTGTGTGTGTGTGTGTGTGCGTGTGTGTGTGTGTCTGTGTGTGTGTGTGTGTGTGTGTAACCCAACACACACATGCAAGCCAAGGTTTCGATTGCTGTATGTCATAACTCTTAGATATTATTGACCTTGAGACAAGGCGACACACGAAGGTTACAGTGACACGAAGCTGTAGTTGGTGACAAAAAAAAAATGCTCAGAAGGAAAGTAGAGAATACAAAAAGCAAGGAAAAAGAGAGTGGACAAAGAGAGTAGCGATCTTAACAAATACAACACTCACGAGGACGACATGACCACAGACCTGGGGCCAGATTCACGAAGCAGTTACGCAAGCACTTACGAACCTGTCCATCTTTTCTCAATCTTTGGCGGCTTTGTTTACAATTATTAAACAGTTAATGAGCTCCAAAGCACCAAGAGGCTATTTATAACAATAATAACAGTTGAGTGACAAGTTTTCATGCTTGTAAACTGTTTAATAAATTTAACCAAAGCCGTCAAAGATTGAGGAAAGATGTACACGTTCGTAAGTACTTGCGTAACTGCTTCGTGAATCTGGCCCCCTGTACCTCAGTGTCTCTGTGGTTGAGTGCTCAGTAGCTCACTGTATAATGTAACAACAGCTCACTGGCGATGCTTTGGGTTGACCGGACGAAAATGTATATACACATGCTCGCTAGCACTAGGAGGCTAGTGATCGACGACCGGGCCGCGGAGTCGCTGAGCCCCGAAATCACCTCAAGGTAACCTCAAGGTAAGAACGGTCACGAGTCGTTGTAGAAGTCCTTCAGCCATCTGTGACACAACTCAGTAACTCGCTACACTATAATGACAGTATTCGGGCGTTCACGATCACAGCTGAAATACAACAAGAACACATGAAGAACACAACAAGAACACACGAGGAACACAACAAGAACACACGAGGAACACAACAAGAACACACGAGGAACACAACAAGAACACACGAGGAACACAACAAGAACACACAAGGAACACAACAAGAACACACGAGGAACACAACAAGAACACACGAGGAACACAACAAGAACACACGAGGAGCACAACAAGAACACATGAGGAACACAACAAGAACACACGAGGAACACAACAAGAACACACGAGGAACACAACAAGAACACACGAGGAACACAACAAGAACACACAAGGAACACAACAAGAACACACGAGGAACACAACAAGAACACACGAGGAACACAACAAGAACACACAAGGAACACAACAAGAACACACGAGGAACACAACAAGAACACACGAGGAACACAACAAGAACACACAAGGAACACAACAAAAACACACGAGGAACACAACAAGAACACACGAGGAACACAACAAGAACACACGAGGAACACAACAAGAACACACGAGGAGCACAACAAGAACACACGAGGAACACAACAAGAACACACGAGGAACACAACAAGAACACACGAGGAACACAACAAGAACACACGAGGAACACAACAAGAACACACGAGGAACACAACAAGAACACACGAGGAACACAACAAGAACACACGAGGAACACAACAAGAACACACGAGGAGCACAACAAGAACACACGAGGAACACAACAAGAACACACGAGGAACACAACAAGAACACACGAGGAACACAACAAGAACACACGAGGAACACAACAAGAACACACGAGGAACACAACAAGAACACACGAGGAACACAACAAGAACACACGAGGAACACAACAAGAACACACGAGGAACACAACAAGAACACATGATAACACAACAAGTCCACCACAAGAACACATGAAGAACAGAACAAGAACACAACTGGATCACGACTAGGACACAACAGGCACACAACAGAATTAGAGCAGAAACACTAACATGTACACAACAGGAAAACAACAGGAAGCGGATTGAAAATGGTATTGCAACATGAGCAAAGACCCAACCCTAATTGCTTCTTAACCACATCATTAAATAAACAACAGTTAAGGAACAAGTGACGAAATTTTGCATAGGATAGTACGCATTCACTGAAAATGACAGAGAAGTGTGTGTGAGGAATTCAACAAAAGGATTTAAGAGGCCTTCACAATACAGTAAGGATAATTTCCTGAGCTAAAGGGGGATTGAGCCAAACAAAGCAACACTGGAGGATTTTAAAATAACTATAGACGAAGTAATAAATCATCTGGTGGAGCTAGACTCAACCAAGTCTCTGAGACCAGATAAAATAAGGACTGGACGTGAAGGAGATTGAGGAGTAGTGGAAGCAAGAGACCTGCCAGAGAGTTAGAAGACAGCCAATGTAGTGCCAAAACAAAAAAGGGAAACAGGCAGGAGGCATTAAACTACAGGCCTGTGTCCTTTACTCGCTTATAATGCAAGGTGATGGAAAAGATCACATGAGACAGGCTAGAAGAATATCTGAAGAAAAGGGTCTTTAGAACACAACAACCAACATAAGTTCATAGATGGCAAATCCTGCCTTACAAACTTCTCAATTATATAAACGAGTGGCCGAGATCAAACAAGATTGAGAAGGGTGTGCGGATTGTGTATCTTGGTTTGTTAAAAGGTCTTCGACACAGTACCTCACAGGAGGCTGGCTCGTAAGACAGAGAAGCTGGAAGGAGTGACTGGGTAGGTCTTCAAGTGGATGAGGGAGTACCTCCGTAGGTCTTCCAGTGGATGAAGGAGTACCTCCGTAGGTCTTCCAGTGGATGAAGGAGTACCTCCGTAGGTCTTCCAGTGGATGAGGGAGTACCTCCGTAGGTCTTCCAGTGGATGAAGAAGTACCTCCGTAGGTCTTCCAGTGGATGAAGGAGTACCTCCGTAGGTCTTCCAGTGGATGAAGAAGTACCTCCGTGGGTCTTCCAGTGGATGAAGGAGTACCTCCGTGGGTCTTCCAGTGGATGAAGGAGTACCTCCGTGGGTCTTCCAGTGGATGAAGGAGTACCTCCGTAGGTCTTCCAGTGGATGAGGGAGTACCTCCGTGGGTCTTCCAGTGGATGAAGGAGTACCTCCGTGGGTCTTCCAGTGGATGAGGGAGTACCTCCGTGGGTCTTCCAGTGGATGAAGGAGTACCTCCGTGGGTCTTCCAGTGGATGAAGGAGTACCTCCGTGGGTCTTCCAGTGGATGAAGGAGTACCTCCGTGGGTCTTCCAGTGGAGGAGGGAGTACCTCCGTGGGTCTTCCAGTGGATGAAGGAGTACCTCCGTGGGTCTTCCAGTGGATGAAGGAGTACCTCCGCGGGTCTTCCAGTGGAGGAGGGAGTACCTCCGACAACAAAACAAAGTGAGAAGACACCCCTCAGAGTGGTGGGATGTCACCAGTGGCGTTCCACAGGGGGTTAGTTCTGAGGCCGACCCTCTTCCTCATCAATATGAACGACCTACCAGCGGGAAAGAGATTCCTGCCCCTCAATGTTCGCTGACGATGCAAAAATTACGAGGATAAATACATTCGAAGACTGCAGGTAACTACAGGAGGATCTGGACAAAAAATATTAAAAGATGGTCCCGTAAATGCGTACTAGAGTTGAACTCTAGCAAGTCCAAAGTAATAGAACTTTGCACTCTAGCAAGTGCAAAGTTTCGCCTTTCAGCGGGAAACAACAGTTCTGACTCATCCCCCCTGGAAATGCAATTAGGGGAGTACAGGGATTCAACAGGGACTCAACAGTGACTCAACAGGGACTCAACAGAAATACAACAGGAGCTCAGCAGAAACACACCGTCATTGGAAGTCCAAAAACAGTAGGAGAAGGAGAAGGAACAAAAGTAGGAAGATAGGATTTTCTTTAGTGGTTAAAGTGTAAAGTGAAGTAGTTTAACGCTAAACGAAATTGACAGAGAGAGAGCGAGAGCGAGAGAGAGAGACAGAGAGACAGAGGAAATGAGTATACAGGTCATTAAGTATGAAGGTTCTTTAGATAAGGAGAGAAAGGTATGTCCATCTTGCCCATATATAGACGTGACGTTACAAGTGAGAGAAGGGAGGGACTGACGTGTGTGTACACTTCCCTTACTCTGCCTGGTCTACAGCCTTGGGCTTCCCCCCATCATCAGGAGGATGTAAGTCATTAGCACGCTCTCAATCAAGCCACACCCTGAAAACCTCGATCCCTCGATCCTCACCCCTAAATCCTGCCTCTGGGCCACCCTACTGAACCAGAACTTGGTTACCAGTTCTGATGCTGAGACCAGCGGACGAACTGAGTGGGAGAATTTGTTTTTGATTTAAAAAGATGGAGAAGTGAAGGTGAAGAGTGGAAAAGTTTCGTAAATGTGGAATACAGAGTTATGATAACAGGTGGGCTGTTCGCCTTGCTGACACGACGTGTGTGTGTGTTGCTAAGGATCGGAGATGTTGGGCGTGTGAGGGGGGGGGGGGGGGGCAGGAGTGGGGGGAGGGGGAAAGGGGTGCGTTTGTGGGCGAGGGGGTGCTTACCTATCAGTACCTACCTATCAGTATTTCTGAGGGTGAGGTGAACTCTAGCTCTTATGCACCGCCTACTACCTTTGTTGTGCCTGTTGCGGTGTTATTCATTCTGGTGTTCTACTTCCTTGTCGAATCTGGCTTTAAAGATGTGGTTGGAGGTGGCTTCTACAACCTCTTCTTTCAGTGTATTTCACTAAGGTGCAGTATTTCCAGTGTACCAGTATTTCCTTACATTTTGATGAGTCACTTGTGTTTCCAGCTTCCACTTATGTCTTCTCGTCCCACTTTCTCTCACTTTATAGAGGCTGTCCTTATTGACATTGTCTCTTCCCCTCAGTATTTTGTATACCGTGATCATATCCCTTCTGTTTTTTTTTATCCTCTAGGGATGTGAGATCTTGTTACACCAACCTATCCTAATAGCTTAACCCTCTTAGGTCTGGCACCAATTTTGCTGTAACTCTGCACATTTTCGTTCTTGGGTTATGCTTCAAAAGATGCTGCTTTCTTGCCGGTGCTGCATATTCCAAATATAGGTCTAACATATGTTTTGTAGACTGCCTCGACGGATTCATGATTTAGGCTTTTAAACGATGTTCTAATGTTTGCCAGCCACACACCTGTATGGTGTGTGGCTGGTGTTGGGAATTTTGGCGTGGGTAGTGGGCGGCGATAGTAGGTGAGGGTAGTGGGCGTAGGGAGAGGGTGTGGGTGAGGTCGTGGGGGGTGTGGGTGAGGGGTCGTGGGGGGTGTGGGTGAGGGCGTGGGGGTGTCGGTGAGGGGTCGTGGGGGTGTGGGTGATGGGTCGGGGGGGGGTGAGGGCGTGGGGGTGTGGGTGAGGGGTCGTGGGGGGGGGGGTGAGGGCGTGGGGGGTGAGGGGGGAGGGCGTGGGGGTGTGGGGGTGTGGGTGAGGGCGTGGGGGGTGTGGGTGAGGGCGTGGGGGTGAGGGGGGAGGCAAGGGGTCAGGGACGTGGACCTGACAGTCAGGCAGCAGGATCAAAGGTTTCTTTCTCCCAGTGACCTCGACGAGCCCTTGTGTGTGTTCCTTCTCATTGTACTGACGTGTATGGTGTACGGTGACGCCTTGTATGGTGACGCCTTGTATGGTGACGCCTTGTATGGTGACGCCTTGTATGGTGACACCTTTTATGGTGACGCCTTGTATGGTGACGCCTTGTATGGTGACGCCTTGTATGGTGACACCTTGTATGGTGACGCCTTGTATGGTGACGCCTTGTATGGTGTACGGTGACGCCTTGTATGGTGCGTCTGACTCGGGATAGTTCAAAGTAGACCTAACTCAAGATGGACCAGACTCATGATGGACCAGACTCACAATGGACCAGACTCGGGTGAATATAACTCATGGCTTTAGAGATGGTAACCCCTGCCTCACAAACCTGATGGATCTCTATGAACGGAGGACCGAGATCATACAAGCTAGTGAAGGGTATAGGCGCATTGTATATTTTTGGGCTGTCAGAAAGCCTTCGTTAAGCTACCCTACAGGAGACTGGTGCACATAATGGAGAGACAGGCAGGAGTGACAGGGAAGGTTATCCAGCGGATAAAGGAGTACCGCTGCATCAGGAAATAAAGAGTCACAGTGCGAGGATCGAGAGACCTGAGAGTGGCGGGATGATACCAGTAGCGTTCCACGAGGTCGGTTCTGGGGGCCTAACGTATTCCAGATCCAGGTGAATGATCTACCAAAAAGGATAGATTCGTTCTTGTCGATGTTCGTTGATGATACAAAAACAATGAGGGGTACAAATCTGACAGAAAACTGAACGATACTACAAAAGGACCTAGACGAAGGGAAATTATGTTCCTCAAATGGCTCCTAGAGTTAAACTTCAGCAAGTGTAAAGTAATGAAGAAGGGTACGGGGAACCAGAGACCGGACACAGGGGATCAAATGAGAGAGAAAATCGTATTGGAATCGGGCGGAGAAAAAGACTTTGAGGTTGATATTAATCTCAGCGTGTCAATAGAAGGCCACATCAAAAGAATGCCAACATTTGCATACGAAAGGTTGGCTGATATAAACAACTATAAGAAATTTGAACAAAGAGTCGTCCAGAATTTTGTATATTGTTTATGTCAGATTAATTCTGGATATGTGGCACTAGCGTTTTATCTCGTTAAACACAAAACAAACCTGAAGAAAATGAAGAGGTATGCCATCAGACATCAGAGAGGCATGAGCTACGAGGAAAGACTACGGGGTGTTAAACCTCCCGTCACTGGAAGAGACAGGACACAAGGGAGACATACAAAATACTGAGGGGAGAATAATCAAGGCTTACAAGGACAAACTATCTAGTATGGGCAGTACACGAACAAGGGCTGACAAACTAGTAAACTAAGTACCCAAACGAGACTCATATACATCAGAAAGAATGTTTTCAGTGTCATTGTGACCAAATGAAATGAGCTAAGAAGTGAAGTGGTGGAGGCAGACTCCATAACCAGCTTTATATGTAGATATAACAGTGCACAGTTGGCTATAGAAACTGTTCACCTGTCGATTAAGAGTGCTGAGGCGGGACCCAAGAACCTTGGCTCATCCCCCGCCAATACAACTAGGTAACCACAACTGGGTGAGTACTCACTGCAGATTTGAATCAGGGTGAACCTGACCCATGACGACCTGACTCAGTATAGTTGCTGCCAAAGAATAGTTGCCGTCTGAAGATAGTTGCACACGAAGGATAGTTGGCACCGAAGGGTAAGTGCCACCAAGGGATAGTTGACAAGAGGGATAGGTGCCACCAAGGGATAGTTGACAAGAGGGATAGGTGCCAACACACAAAAAGGAGGAAAGAATAGTATGAGAAACGACTCGGTGTCCGTGGCGCTACATCAAGAGAAAGTGCCTGGGAGAAAGTGGCTCAGTGGGGGACACGGGAGGAGACGGCAAGTGTCCTCATGGCTGGGAAGTGACCCGTATTCCTCTCTTGACGTTGTTCTTATCCTGCCGTGTTCTTATCCTGCCGTGTTTTTATCCTGCCGTGTTTTTATCCTGCCGTGTTCTTATCCTGCCGTGTTTTTATCCTGCCGTGTTTTTATCCTGCCGTGTTCTTATCCTGCCGTGTTCTTATCCTGCCGTGTTCTTATCCTGCCGTGTTTTTATCCTGCCGTGTTCTTATCCTGTCGTGTTTTTATCCTGCCGTGTTCTTATCCTGCCGTGTTTTTATCCTGCCGTGTTCTTATCCTGCCGTGTTCTTATCCTGCCGTGTTCTTATCCTGCCGTGTTCTTATCCTGCCGAGTTCATATCCTGCCGTGTTCTTATCCTGCCGTGTTCTTATCCTGCCGTGTTCTTATCCTGCCGTGTTCTTATCCTGCCGTGTTCTTATCCTGCCGTGTTCTTATCCTGCCGTGTTCTTATCCTGCCGTGTTTTTATCCTGCCGTGTTCTTATCCTGTCGTGTTCTTATCCTGCCGTGTTCTTATCCTGCCGTGTTCTTATCCTCCCGTGTTCTTATCCTCCCGTGTTCTTATCCTGCCGTGTTCTTATCCTCCCGTGTTCTTATCCTCCCGTGTTCTTATCCTGCCGTGTTCTTATCCTCCCGTGTTCTTATCCTGCCGTGTTCTTATCCTGCCGTGTTCTTATCCTGCCGTGTTCTTATCCTGCCGTGTTTTTATCCTGCCGTGTTTTTATCCTGCCGTGTTCTTATCCTGCCGTGTTCTTATCCTGCCATGTTCTTATCCTACCGTGTTTTTATCCTGCCGTGTTCTTATCCTGCCGTGTTCTTATCCTGCCGTGTTCTTATCCTGCCGTGTTCTTATCCTGCCGTGTTCTTATCCTCCCGTGTTCTTATCCTGCCGTGTTCTTATCCTGCCGTGTTCTTATCCTCCCGTGTTCTTATCCTGCCGTGTTCTTATCCTGCCGTGTTCTTATCCTCCCGTGTTCTTATCCTGCCGTGTTCTTATCCTGCCGTGTTCTTATCCTGCCGTGTTTTTATCCTGCCGTGTTTTTATCCTGCCGTGTTCTTATCCTGCCGTGTTCTTATCCTGCCGTGTTTTTATCCTGCCGTGTTCTTATCCTGCCGTGTTCTTATCCTGCCGTGTTCTTATCCTGCCGTGTTCTTATCCTGCCGTGTTTTTATCCTGCCGTGTTTTTATCCTGCCGTGTTTTTACCCTGCCGTGTTTTTATCCTGCCGTGTTCTTATCCTGCCGTGTTCTTATCCTGCCGTGTTTTTATCCTGCCGTGTTCTTATCCTGCCGTGTTCTTATCCTGCCGTGTTTTTATCCTGCCGTGTTCTTATCCTGTCGTGTTCTTATCCTGCCGTGTTCTTATCCTCCCGTGTTCTTATCCTGCCGTGTTCTTATCCTGTCGTGTTCTTATCCTGTCGTGTTCTTATCCTGCCGTGTTCTTATCCTGTCGTGTTCTTATCCTGCCGTGTTCTTATCCTCCCGTGTTCTTATCCTGCCGTGTTCTTATCCTCCCGTGTTCTTATCCTGCCGTGTTCTTATCCTCCCGTGTTCTTATCCTGCCGTGTTCTTATCCTCCCGTGTTCTTATCCTGCCGTGTTCTTATCCTCCCGTGTTCTTATCCTCCCGTGTTCTTATCCTGCCGTGTTCTTATCCTCCCGTGTTCTTATCCTCCCGTGTTCTTATCCTGCCGTGTTCTTATCCTCCCGTGTTCTTATCCTGCCGTGTTCTTATCCTCCCGTGTTCTTATCCTGCCGTGTTCTTATCCTCCCGTGTTCTTATCCTGCCGTGTTCTTATCCTCCCGTGTTCTTATCCTGCCGTGTTCTTATCCTCCCGTGTTCTTATCCTGCCGTGTTCTTATCCTGCCGTGTTCATATCCTGAAGTGTTCTTATCCTGCCGTGTTCTTATCCTCCCGTGTTCTTATCCTCCCGTGTTCTTATCCTCCCGTGTTCTTATCCTCCCGTGTTCTTATCCTCCCGTGTTTTGCAGCTTTGTTTCTGTAACAAAAAAAAAATATATATATTATTTCCACGTCAGTTCATACACATATCTACGTCTTTAAATATTTACAAAATTATAGTACATCCAAATGAGTATATAATGTCTCCGTATATAATAGTATAAGAGCGTGCATTCAAAATTCCCCCACGTGCGTCTAAACACACATATTTATCTATAATTGCATATCAGGACTTTTCCTCAAGGTGCTTAGGGGGTGCGTGCGTGTCAAGGATGCATATACGACATTTCCTCTTCGTGCAGGTCTGAGCAGCTTGATGAACAATAGACAGAAATTCTTTAGAGTATACAGTGAATAATAACACAATAACGTGGTGGGGGAATTTGAGTGTCAAGCCATACGTTTGAAAATATTGAAAGTGATGATATTTCAAGTCCGTCACGGACCATGGAATGACTTGATAATGGTCCACGACGGTACGAAACGTCGTCACTTCCTTTACTTTAGAACGTGTAAAGAGAAGGATAAAAAAAATGAGATAAAATGGTGCCCAAGCACTTGGACGGTCAGGGATTGAACGCCGACCTGCATGTAGCGACGGTCTCGCTTCATGCAGGTCGGTATTCAATCCTCACCTGTCCAAGTGGTTGGGCACCATTCCTTTCCCTCCGTCCCGTCCAAAATCCTTATCCTGATCCCTTCCCAGTGCTATATAGTCGTAATGGCTTGGCGCTTTCTCTTGATTGTCCTCCTACCCCCCCCCCCTCACCTACCCCCCACCGCGTACTTGTAGCTCAGTAGTCAATGCAGTTGACGCAAAACCGAATAATCGTGGGTTCGATTCCGGGCTGAACAAAGTGTAGTTTGGGCATATTATTGTTTTTTCTTATATTAAATGTCGTTTTTTTTGTCTTCTTTGTCGAGTTTGGGTTGGTTTGGGTAGGGATTAGATCTTTCTCTCCTCATGAATCTGTGTTCCCATTGTTCGGTATTGTCTGTATTATCAGTGTCCTTCTGTGTCTTAGTCCAGAACTGTCCCAGAGGGACTTTGTCCAACACTGTCCCAGAGGAGGCAAGGGACGTCAGTTCGATCCTATTCCATTAACCTCTTTTTATTTTATGAGGCGTGTGTAGGCACGTAGGTGCTGTGTTAATCCTCACCCAGGAGCTGGAGCACAACCCCTCCCCCTTCACACACAAGCGAGCATAGTTAGGTGTGAGCCCTCCTTCGCTTCTGGGCCGATTTAGCTCGTCATTAGCCACTAATGCGTCAATATATATCAGGGGGCGCAGGCAGGCAGTTGCCGGATGGGACATCAAATCTAGATTATTGAACAGTACATTACCCGTGAGGGGCCCCCGGCGGCTCCGCCCTGGCACTCCAAGGCTCCTTATGCATACTAACCAGTCAAGGCGCCGAATTCTCTCTGCATATAGGAACGTGATGATTACGTCTGCATGCATTTGCATATTTTTAGTTACATCATGCATTTGCATGCGCACACATACACATATAATATATATATATATATATGTGTGTGTAAATCACGAAAATTAACACGTAATGAAAAATGTGACAGTGTCAGACCACAAAAGAAGAGTTGAAACAGGAATTTCCTTAAGTACTTTCGTATTTAATAATACATCTTCATAAGGAATCATTCATTCCTTCTGAAGATGTATTATTAAATACGAAAGTCCTTAAGGAAATTCCTGTTTCCATTCTTCCTCCGTATATATATATATATATATATATATATATATATATATATACATATATATATATATATATATATATATATATATATATATATATATATATATATATATATATATTAGTATATTTTGGTAGCAGTCTTTCCTGTAGACATATTTTATTAAATATGACCGAAAAAGTAAGATTAATAATTCTAACACGAATTTTCTCAATCTTTCGTACATTATGCTTCACTGTTGGAGGTAAATCAAAAATCACTTCTCCAAAATTCATTTTTATTTCTAGTCTGACGCGACACGGGCGCGTTTCGTAAAACTTATTACATTTTCAAAGACTTCACAAATACACAACTGATTAGAACTTGCGTTTCCCTGATTTTATATCTACATTTGAGTGAGGTGGGAAGGGTGATGTGGCATTACATTTGAGTAAGGTGGGAAGGATGATGTGGCATTAGAGGATATTAATAGGGTATTAAAAGTATCAACACAAGACAGAACACGAAACAATGGATATTGAATAGAAGTGTTTGTAGAAAGCCTATTGGTCCATATTTCTTGATGCTTCTATATTGGAGCGGAGTCTTGAGGTGGGTAGAATATAGTTGTGAACTATATTCAACCCACAACTATATTCTACCCACCTCAAGACTCCGCTCCAATATAGAAGCATCAAGAAATATGGACCAATAGGCTTTCTACAAACACTTCTATTCAATATCCATTGTTTCGTGTTCTGTCTTGTGTTGATACTTTTAATACCCTATTAATATCCTCTAATGCCACATCATCCTTCCCACCTTACTCAAATGTAATGCCACATCACCCTTCCCACCTCACTCAAATGTAGATATAAAATCAGGGAAACGCAAGTTCTAATCAGTTGTGTATTTGTGAAGTCTTTGAAAATGTAATAAGTTTTACGAAACGCGCCCGTGTCGCGTCAGACTAGAAATAAAAATGAATTTTGGAGAAGTGATTTTTGATTTACCTCCAACAGTGAAGCATAATGTACGAAAGATTGAGAAAATTCGTGTTAGAATTATTAATCTTACTTTTTCGGTCATATTTAATAAAATATATATATATATATATATATATATATATATATATATATATATATATATATATATATATATATATATATATATATATAATATATATATATTTAAACCTAAAATTAAATGCCTGAAATTAGTGTCTAGGGTGAAAAGACGCTATTCATTATAGTGGTGCATATAGAGAGCGAGATCTCGCCCCCAGGGGATGGGCCTAGAGCTAGAGCTCGCTCGTAGCTTGTTTGTCGCTGGGCTTAAGGCTTGTCTACCACACGAGGGTCGTTAAGAACTTCATAATTGATTGTTACCCCGCCAGCAAGTGTCCTTCATCACTTCCTGCTCCTCTAATTATTTCTGCACTTCCTCTTTTGTTACTTCTATTTCGATCTGTCTTTCTCCGGTTCCATTAAAAGCCGTAGATCTGGATTTGGTTCAGTTAAAAAAAAAAAAATTCTGGAAGGTTTAATTATAGTTTTTCGCACATTTCCTTATCATTCTTTGGGTAATCTTCTCTTCTTTTAAGTATAAAGAAGTATAAGTATATATACTTAGGAAAATTAGAAAAGTATATATAAGAAAATTTTAAGTATATCGCTTATTCATTTACCAACAGCTTCCTCATGTGGGTATATAGTAGTTTAGGCCTCTCCTTAGCCTTGGATGCTATATCATTCTCATACTGCTTTACTCCGAATTCCTGTGAATTTGTTCCACTCTCGTGTACTCATGTTACGGTTCTCCTCTGTTCTGTGCTACCTTCTATTTTTTCCACAGCTATTTTACATCTCATTTTTTTTCTTCTAAACATTATCCATTAAACTATTGGCAATGTTTTCTCTTGACATGTCCCTTAGGGGCAGTATAAGTCTTCTTTCAGCTTCAATGCGCTGGCTAGTTATGAAGTACATCACACCTTGTGTTGTTTTTCTCTTAGTTCTATTTCTGAAGGTATTTCCTCTCGAATTCTCCGAGGTTCTGGTACTCGCCTTTAAGGAACGCAAGTTTCCCACTCCCCTCTTCTCTGCCTCTTGCCACACCTCTCATAACAGCTCCATGATCAAAGACTAGGACACAATGGTCACTTGCCTCCCCAATGACATTTCATACCAATGTTCTCAATGTCCATTTTGCTTTGTGTGAAGATTAAATCCAATATTGCAAAGTGGACTCCCTTTGGTCCCTGTGTTTCCTCCCTAGCGTGTTGTGTGTGTGTGTGTGTGTGTGTACTTACCTAGTTGTACTTACCTAGTTGTGCTTGCCGGGGGTTGAGCTCTGGCTCTTTGGTCACGCCTCTCAACTGTCAATCAACTGATGTACAGGTTCCTGAGCCTATTGGGCTCTATCATATCTACACTTGAAACTGTGTATGGAGTCAGCCTCCACCACATCACTTCCTAATGCATTCAATTTGTCTACTACTCTGACAGTGAAAAAATTATTTCTAATGTCTCTATGGACCAATATTTCTAATGTCTCTATGTCTCTATGGACCGGGAAGCCGGTCGGCCGAGCGGGAGAGCCGGTCGGCCGAGCGGACAGCACACTAGACTTGTGATCCTGTGGTCCCGGGTTCGATCCCGAGCGCCGGTGAGAAACAACGGGCAGAGTTTCTTTCACCCTATGCCCCTGTTACCTAGCAGTAAAATTGGTAGCTGGGTGTTAGTCAGCTGTCACGGGCTGCTTCCTGGGGGTGGAGGCCTGGTCGAGGACCGGGCCGCGGGGACACTAAAGTACCCCGAAATCATCTCAAGATAACCTCTCAAGATATGGCTCATTTGGGCACCCAGTTTCCACCTGTGTCCCATAGTGCGTGTGCCCCTTGTGTTAAATAGTCTGTCTTTATCTACCTTATCAATTCCTCTGAGAATCTTGTATGTGGTGATCATGTCCCCCTAACTCTTCTGTCTCCCAGGGACGTGAGGTTTAATTCCTGTAGCCTCTCCTCGTAGCTCATACCCCTCAGGTCGGGTACTAATCTAGTGGCAAACCTTTAAACCTTTTCCAGTTTAGTCTTATGCTTGACTAGATATGG
This sequence comes from Procambarus clarkii, assembly GCF_040958095.1. Taxonomy (NCBI): domain Eukaryota; kingdom Metazoa; phylum Arthropoda; class Malacostraca; order Decapoda; family Cambaridae; genus Procambarus; species Procambarus clarkii. The sequence goes on along the minus strand of NC_091176.1, from coordinate 9,148,072 downwards.
ACTCCATGCTGGAGCCGTATACTCGAGGATTGGTCTGACATATGTGGTAAACAAAGTTCTGAAAGATTCCTTACACAAGTTTCTAACGGCCGAGCTCTGCTCTTTCGGCCCGCTTCTCAATTGTCAATCAATCAACTGTTACTAACTACTATTTTTTTTTGATAGATAAAAGTTTTAATATTTAGATTTTTTTGATAGTTTTACATGCTGCCAGGAAGCAGCCCGTAACAGCTGTCTAACTCCCAGGTACCTATTTACTGCTAGGTAACAGGCGCATCAGGGTGAAAGAAACTCTGCCCATTTTTGTTTCTTGCCGGCGCCGGGAATCGAACTTCGGTCCACAGGATTACGTGTCCAGCGTGCTGTGTGTGTGTGTATGTGTATGTGTGTGTGTGTGTTTGTGTGTGTGTGTGTGTGAATGGGGCGAGAGCAACGTTTTAAAACAGTCTGAGGAAGGGAGAAGAGGGAGCCCTACTCTACACCTGCCATTTGGGCCGGGTGAGCGGGGGAAGATGAGTCTCAGACACTGTGGTCCAGAGGTCAGGGTAAACACCAGCCTCGATCTACCCTTTCTGGAAAGTTTACTAATTAACAACTTCTTCCCTCACAGCCATGACAACTCTCAAGCCAGGTGAGAGAGAGAGAGAGAGAGAGAGAGAGAGAGAGAGAGAGAGAGAGAGAGAGAGCAGGAGAAAGATTGATAAACAAAGAGAAAGATATTGCGCGAAAGACGAAGAAACGGACAGAGGAAGGCATTCATAGGAGCACCAAGATATAACTTTCAAGTTTAGCCAACTTTAACTACCCCCACAACTTAGGTCCCGAGGACGTAAAGAAAATTTACCGTCTCTGTCACGGAGCCTCTAAAGCCAGCCACAGAAGATGCTGGTCACTGGAAGATGCTGGTCACTGGAAGATGCTGGTCACTGGAAGATGCTGGTCACTGGGAGATGCTGGTCCCTGGGAGATGCTGGTCACTGGAAGATGCTGGTCACTGGAAGATGCTGGTCACTGGGAGATGCTGGTCCCTGGGAGATGCTGGTCACTGGGAGATGCTGGTCACTGGAAGATGCTGGTCACTGGGAGATGCTGGTCCCTGGGAGATGCTGGTCCCTGGGAGATGCTGGTCACTGGGAGATGCTGGTCACTGGGAGATGCTGGTCACTGGGAGATGCTGGTCACTGGAAGATGCTGGTCACTGGAAGATGATGGTCACAAGAAAGGCTGGTTACCTTTACTTTACCTAACTTGACCTTACCTAACCTTACCTCGTCTTACCCAACCTTACCTAGCCATAACTAACCTTACCTCGTCTTACCTAACCTAACCCAAGGATTGTAAATACGCTTGACGCAGGCATTGGGATGCTGCGCTGCCTAGATGATAAGTCTCTACAACCTGTCACCATTAAGGAATATTATCACACATGTGGCTGGTCTCCACACCATTAAACACCTGCACCACACATGTGGCTGGTCTCCACACCATTAAACACCTGCACCACACATGTGGCTGGTCTCCACACCATTAAACACCTGCACCACACACGTGACTGGTCTCCCCCTTCGTGTAGTTATGCTTTGATTAAATCAGTGCTACAACAGCTGGTAGGGGGGAGAGAGTACTATGTACTGGGCACAGGTGGGCGGCCTGGTGACCTGAGGGGGTAGGTGTGGAGTGTCGAGGGGGGGGAGGGAGGATCAAGGGGTGGTCAGCAGGGGGGAGTGGTGGCAGGGGGGTGGCAAGTGTGTGGAGGACCACCTGGAGTACAAAAACAAACACCCCTCACCACACACAAACACCCCTCACCACACACAAACACCCCTCACCACACACAAACACCCCTCACCACACACACACACCCCTCACCACACACAAACACCCCTCACCACACACAAACACCCCTCACCACACACAAACACCCCTCACCACACACACACACCCCTCACCACACACAAACACCCCTCACCACACACAAACACCCCTCACCACACCAAACACCCCTCACCACACACAAACACCCCTCACCACACACAAACACCCCTCACCACACACAAACACCCCACACCACACACAAACACCCCTCACCACACACACACACCCCTCACCACACACACACACCCCTCACCACACACAAACACCCCTCACCACACACACACACCCCTCACCACACACAAACACCCCTCACCACACACAAACACCCCTCACCACACACACACCCCTCACCACACACAAACACCCCTCACCACACACAAACACCCCTCACCACACACACACACCCCTCACCACACACAAACACCCCTCACCACACACACACACCCCTCACCACACACAAACACCCCTCACCACACACAAACACCCCTCACCACACACAAACACCCCTCACCACACACAAACACCCCTCACCACACACAAACACCCCACACCACACACAAACACCCCTCACCACACACAAACACCCCTCACCACACACAAACACCCCTCACCACACACACAAACACCTCACCACACACAAACACCCCTCACCACACACAAACACCCCTCACCACACACAAACACCCCTCACCACACACAAACACCCCTCACCACACACAAACACCCCTCACCACACACAAACACCCCTCACCACACACACACACCCCTCACCACACATAAACACCCCTCACCACACACAAACACCCCTCACCACACACAAACACCCCTCACCACACACAAACACCCCTCACCACACACAAACACCCCTCACCACACCAAACACCCCTCACCACACACACACACCCCTCACCACACACAAACACCCCTCACCACACACACACCCCTCACCACACACATACACCCTTCCCCCTTACACACACACCCCCATTCACTTAACACTGTCATATGTGACGTAATAGAAGAGAGTACTGCGGTTCAGCAGCTGACACTCTTACCTCGCTGCTGTTGCTGCTGCTGCTGCTGTTGCTGCTGCTGCTGCTGTTGCTGCTGCTGCTGCCGTTGCTGCTGAAGTGTGGCGTGTAGAGCGACTACGCTGCTCGCCTAAGAGTGCCTTGTTAGTAAGAGTTAGCTAATGCCTAATACTTCCTGTTCAATTGTTAAGCGAATAATATTTCCTGTACAAGTACTCTACAAGTGCCTGGTGTTTCCTGTACGAGTGCTGAGTAAGAGCCTAGTACTCCATGTATAAGTGGTGAATAAGTGCCTAGTGAGAGTGTGTATTTATCACAAGATCGATCAAATGAATGAATGAATTGGTGCGTAAATACAGGAACGAATTGGTGAGTAAATCATATGAATGAATGATTATGTCTGTGAATGAATGACTAAATACACGATTGAACGGGTGAGTAAACCCGTGAATAAACACATGAATGGGTAAACACATGAAAAAATTGGTGGGTAAATCCATGAATGAATGAGAAGCTGAACCTGTAGTCGAATGACTGGACGATTCAATGAATGTCTAGATAAGTTAATGAATGAAATTGTGAGTGAACAAAGAAATCACGAGAGAACAAATGAACAGAATGAACAGATTTAATAACAAATAACAAATGAACAAACAAATAAGGAAAAACAAAATAAAGCAAGGAATCACAGCGGAAAATTCCTACCTATGAAAGTTCCTTGATTAGCGTTACAAAATAACTACATAAAGTTACACCAAAAAAAGTCACAATTTATCTCGAATGCAAGTTACAAAATAATGAATTGCGTAACATTACATGAAGGGGAAAGAGACTTGAACTCTTGAAATCTCGGTCAAGAAAGACTCGTGGCGAATATTTATTTCCTGATCTAGAAAGTGATCAAGCTGACTGACTGGCTCTTGTGTTTAATGCAGAGGATTGTGATGATTATTAAAACAGCGTTCGGGCTCCCGTCTGATCTGTAAAACAAGCTGAAAACTAGTTTTTCTGGCTCGTAAATGATCACAGACAAGAAGATTTAATGAAACTCGAATAGGGCTCAGATTTTAGCTGGAGGGTTCAGATTTTAGCTGGAGGGTTCAGATTTTAGCTGGAAGGTTCAGATTTTAGCTGGAGGGCTCAGATTTTAGCTGGAGGGCTCAGATTTTAGCTGGAAGGTTCAGATTTTAGCTGGAAGGTTCAGATTTTAGCTGGAGGGTTCAGATTTTAGCTGGAGGGTTCAGATTTTAGCTGGAGGGTTCAGATTTTAGCTGGAGGGTTCAGATTTTAGCTGGAGGGTTCAGATTTTAGCTGGAGGGTTCAGATTTTAGCTGGAAGGTTCAGATTTTAGCTGGAAGGTTCAGATTTTAGCTGGAAGGTTCAGATTTTAGCTGGAAGGTTCAGATTTTAGCTGGAAGGTTCAGATTTTAGCTGGAAGGTTCAGATTTTAGCTGGAAGGTTCAGATTTTAGCTGGAGGGTTCAGATTTTAGCTAAAGGGTTCAGATTTTAGCTGGAAGGTTCAGATTTTAGCTGGAAGGTTCAGATTTTAGCTGGAAGGTTCAGATTTTAGCTGGAAGGTTCAGATTTTAGCTGGAGGGTTCAGATTTTAGCTGGAAGGTTCAGATTGTAGCTGGAGGGTTCAGATTTTAGCTGGAAGGTTCAGATTTTAGCTGGAAGGTTCAGATTTTAGCTGGAAGGTTCAGATTTTAGCTGGAAGGTTCAGATTTTAGCTGGAAGGTTCAGATTTTAGCTGGAAGGTTCAGATTTTAGCTGGAAGGTTCAGATTTTAGCTGGAGGGTTCAGATTTTAGCTGGAAGGTTCAGATTTTAGCTGGAAGGTTCAGATTTTAGCTGGAAGGTTTAGATTTTAGCTGGAAGGTTCAGATTTTAGCTGGAGGGTTCAGATTTTAGCTGGAAGGTTCAGATTTTAGCTGGAGGGTTCAGATTTTAGCTGGAAGGTTCAGATTTTAGCTGGAAGGTTCAGATTTTAGCTGGAGGGTTCAGATTTTAGCTGGAAGGTTCAGATTTTAGCTGGAAGGTTCAGATTTTAGCTGGAGGGATCAGATTTTAACTGGATAATTTAGTATTTAACTCAGTGATTGATTATTTAACTAAAGGTATTACAAAAGAGAAGTTTGCGTCCACAGAGGCTTGATCTCACTCCTCACGGAGCCCAACCATGCAACATGGCTCTTGTTTCAACCAGATTTAGCTTGTTTGCCAGTAAACTATGTCTTTGTTGGGTTTGGCGCGAACTCTGCATATTGGTGAAACAAAAACGCAATATCCTTCAATGGGCCAACGTCTCAGTGAACAAATCCCCTGTTTTTGCAGTTTTTCTGTTAGTTCTTGAACCCATTTTTTGCAATATCGTCTCATAGGGATGACTTGGTAGACCTCATCACAGTGATGGTTCTGTAGAGCTCATCACAGTGATGACTCTGTAGCCGTCAACACAACTAGACGAAGTTTGTGCATAAATTTGCCAAGAGAATGTACCGGTTAATGAGTCAAGTGTGGCCAGAGTGTATTAATGAGGCAACTGTAAGAAAAGTGAGTTAATGAGGCAAGTGTGACCAGAGTTAATGATGTAAGTGTGTGTTGTGTCCATCAGGACTCCTTTGGCTCTATGTGTCTGCTGCCATGCTTGTACTCACCAAGCTGTACTCGCCAAGCTGTACTCACCAAGCTGTACTCACCAAGCTGTACTTAACCATGCTGTATTCACAAGCTGTACCATTCATTTACGGGTTTACTCACCCGTTCAATCGTGTATTTACTCATTCATTCACAGACTTAATCATTCATTCATATGATTTACTCACCAAGCTGTACTTAACAAACTGTACTCACCAAGCTGTACTCACCAAGCTGTATTCACCAAGCTGTACTCACCAAGCAAAACAAACTCAGCTGTACTGACATAAATGAGTGAAGGGATAAAGCTTTTTACTCGCAAGATTCAAATGAGTGCTCTCCTAGATCTACTCACCTAGATGTATTGTACTTGAGAACTTCATCCAATCCGTTCCACTCATTTCCAATCGTTCCATAGCATCATTCAGAGCCGCGGGGGGGGGGGGGGGGGTAGTCTGCTATCAACACGACTAGATTGATGAAGTTCCTCCAGTCTTCTATGTTTTTCGTCTTCTATATCTACGTAGTAAGTTCCCTTAGAATCTTGTATGTCGTTATCATGTCCACCTTATTCCTTCCTCCCTCCAGTGTAGTGAAGTCTAGTTCCCTCAGTCTTTCCTTATAGCTCAGACCCCTTCGCTCATGAATGAGGCTTGTAGATAATTGGATAATTCTAGTTTTGTACGTATTTCTTTAGGAATAAATGCTGAGTTACATGCCAAGGTTGCATATTCCAGAATGGGTCTCAGACTATTCATATATAGCGCGCGTGCGTGTGCGTGTGCGTGTGCGTGTGTGTGTGTGTGTGTGTGTGTGTGTGTGTGTGTGTGTGTGTGTGTGTGTGCGTGCACGCGCGTGCCTCGGGATAGTTGTGGTGTGTGTCACACAGCCGGCAGCTCTTCCAAGATGCTCCGACAGTGTTGTGTTGCCCCACACCAGCCGACCTTGTAGGACTAGTCTGGTCCCACTCGTTACCACAGCCATGCTCGCTAATTTTATATATATATATATATATATATATATATATATATATATATATATATATATATATATATATATATATATATGTTGTACCTAGTAGCCAGAACACAGTACTCGGCCTACTATGCAAGGTCCGAATTGCCTAATAATCTAAGTTTTCTTGAATTTATATCTTTTTCTATTTTTTTTCTTATGAAATGATAAAGCTATCCGTTTCATTATGTATGAGGTCAATTTCTTTAATCTGAGTTCAAACTAACGTAGATATATGACCTAACCTACCTAACCTAACCTAACATATCTTAACCTAGATCTTGAGAGATCTTGAGATGATTTCGGGGCTTTTTAGTGTTCCCGCGGCCCGGTCCTCGACCAGGCCTCCACCCCCAGGAAGCAGCCCGTGACAGCTGACTAACACCCAGGTACCTATTTTACTGCTAGGTAACAGGGGCATTGGGTGAAAGAAACTCTGCCCATTGTTTCTTGCCGGCGCCTGGGATCGAACCCAGGACCACAGGATCACAAGTCCAGCGTGCTGTTCGCTCGGCTCCCTTATACTTAGCCTAGCCTAAACTAATATAACCAAGTCAATAATTTATGTTCCTAATAAAATATAATAATAATAATTCAAATAAACCAATTGGAAACAATTTATGGAAAATAAAGAAAATAACTCGGCCTATTAGGCAAATCGGGCCTTGCATAGTAGGCCGAGAAGTGCCTTCTCGGCCTACAAAATGGAAATGTTCGTTTGTTCATAATCGCTAATCTCCGAAAATTCTTCACCGATTGCTTTGAAATTTTCACAAAATGTTCCATTCGCATCCGAGCGGGTTTTTATATACCTACTATATAATATTTACCGTCTGTGACGGTAAAAAACATGTTTTTTTTCTGAAAAACTGTGTTTTTCATACACACATGAAAAACTGCGTTTTTCATGTGTTTTTGTGTTTAACCGGGCCCACGAGTACATCAGTTATTGCATAATAGTCCAATAATATAAGTCCACTGGTGAGGTATTAATGGAAGTGGGATTCGAACAGTGGAAGACAGCGAAGCACTGTTCAAGAACAGTTCAAATGTGATCAGTTGTGAGTCTCGGGTGGAGTGTTTTTCCTTTGTAAACACTGAGTTTGGTGGTCGGATTAACACTCATTCGACCATTGTTTATGAGGACTGGCTGGAGAGAGCTGGAACAAAAACAACGTTTAAATCGTCCAACGCTGACAAGGATTTGAACTTAAAACGTTTTCCTATGAAAGCTGATGTGTTGCCATTTCACTAAGTTTGGCCTTTGCAAGACAAGAAGGTGCTATCACTACGCTGACTCTGGCCTCTACAACACTGAACTACCACTACACTAACTCTAGCCTCTACAACACTGAACTACCACTACACTAACTCTGGCCTCTATAGCAGTGTGTTACCGCTACGATAACTCTGGCCTCTAAGTTAGAATTCATGATACTTGCAGGTTAAAGGGATCAGCAGTCAGGGTCAAGTTTCTCACGAGATCCATGACACGATTTTTAATCATTATTTGATTACGGAGAAGACGAGAAATGCTTTCCTTCTCTTTATTATCATCTCCTCGAGTGTGTATTTTTTGCCGAACATTAGAGCCACGCATGTGTGGGCACAAGTAAACCCAACCGTGACATCAGGATGGTCAAGAAAAAGAGGAGGAGGGCCCGGGGAATTCTATTTAATACAATATGATCCTTTTAAGAGGGTTTGAAGCACGTCCTGCAGTGAGAGGCTGTAGCATGATAAGGGATAATTCAGGGCGCGGGAATGAAGGTTTGAAACATAAATAACACAAGCCACTACCTCCGCAAGCTATATTAGATCTCTGATCTAGGTGAGTACACATCTATCAATAAGAGAGAACGTATCTGTTTGTCGGAGGCTGGAGGCCAGATGCTTGTGGGCTCCTACTCCAGCCTCCCGGGAGGATGGAGTTACTTACGGCATACTGCGTATGCTTCTGGGGAGCTTCCAAAGTCTTGGACCTATTTATTCCCATTCCTAAACCTAACCAGCAGAATGCTTTTCGCCCAATCTCCCTCACTAGTTGTACCTTTAAGTGTCTTGAGAGGATGGTTCTAAACCGTCTCCTGTATAGAATTAGTAACTTGTTGTCTCCCCAGATATATTGCTTCGTGCATGGAAAGAGCTACCCATGTACAGTGATGTACATCACTGTACATGGGTAGTGTGGAACGCGGGTACTGTGGGGGAACAGGGTGAGAGCGCCTTCCTTACCCGCTATACTGAAAGGTCATATTCCAATTTCCTAGATCTTAAGTCAGCCTTTGACATTGCCATTATGAGCGAACTTGATAAAATGAATGTTGGAGGATAGTTACTACGGTGGATAAGAGGCTATCTATCCAAGTCATCTGTACTGTTCCAAGGGCATAGGAGTGTAACGAGAGATTTTGAACTTGGCACTCCACAGGGAGGTGTACTCAGTCCTACTCTGTTCAATATTCTGCTTTAATCAATGCATCTCTGTTCTGCTTTAATCTCTGTTCTGCTTTAATCAATGCACTCCTAAACTCAGTAACTAGGAGGCCCAGCGAACACATCATTAGTTATGCGGATGATATACTGATGCATATCAATGGGTATACCAATACCCAAAATATTCTGAACTCTGTATGGAATACGTGTCAGGAATTAGGCTTAGTCATCTAAGTAGAGAAAACAAAGATCCTGAACCGACGCAAACCCAGACGGAGTGGAGCTGTTCGCAAGATGCAGTTGCATGATGGCTCTCTGCTCGACTATGTAACCGGATACAAATACCTTGGTCTTGAGGTTCCACTGTACCGCAATGTTGTAGCCAGACTGGGTCGCCAATGTAGAGAGAGGCTCCGTGCTCTCAAGGCTGTGGCAGGCTACCATCCAAGCTATGGTGCAAATGTGAGAATTGTGAAAATGATGCATCTCTCATATATTAGATCTCTGATCGAGTATGCTGCACCCATGCTTGCTCTAGTGCCTGAGAGAATGCTTGGAGGGCTGGAAAAGATGCAAAACGAAGCCATGAGGATATATTTTCGGATGCCCCCGTACAACTAAATGAAAAAAACACGAGGAAGGAATTGAATATTCCATGTGTAAGAGATCGCATCACTGAAATTAATGCTTTAATTGGTATCAAGATGCTTAGGCTAACCCACCCTAACCCCAGCACTGAAGCCCTCCAAGCTTTCTTCCTTGAAAGTCAGCATCCCTCCAGATGGATTACCAAAACCGCCACTGAGCTCAGAATGTATAATAATCATCACCTCTACGAAGAGAGACAACAACAACACTTTCCTGCCCCATGGGAGCTGACCCCTTTCCAAATTACTGCCCCCCCTTTCCCACCCAAGAAGCTGATTAAAGAACAAGCCTTGCTTCGACAAGAAGCAAAGTACAATGCTTTAAGCCAAATTGATTCTTTGGTCAGAGAGCGCTCCCTTTCCCAAATTATTTACACTGAAGGCTTCATGCACCAGTTCTATGGTGTTTCTAGAAGTGCAGTTGTTATGACAGTGAGAGATTGTTCCTTCTACTATGAGTGTGGAGCGCGTATAAATAACTGGGCCTCCATTCATCAAACTGAATTGGTTATCATAATCCTTGCACTCGAGCGCGTATATGAATCCAAAGATGACACGTTAACTGTGACTCCTTGTTATCCTAGACTGTACTCAGCTCCCCAAGGCATAACTGTGGGGTGCTTGTGTCTGAAGCTAGACACAAATATGGTGAAATAATCAATGATGGAGTCAGAGTTTGTCTCTTGTGGAATCCTTCCCCATATTGGTCTCCGAATGAATGATAGAACTGATGAGATAGCCAAAACCTTTGCTCGTAAGGAGATAATTGATTACCATATCGGACTGTCTTTGAGCAGCCTGAGGGCAGCAATATTCCTGGAACATTAACAAAATCTCGTACTCTTGAGGCAAGGTGAAATTCACACCAGTTCCTCCATCTATCATCATTCTATTATGCAGGAAGAACCGCACGTCTATGTGTCATCCAATAAGGTTAGCAGACTTCTAGATGTTACCATTGCTAGGCTTAGGCTCGGTACCTCTGGGAGTTTGCAACATCTGCTAATGTAGATTTTACTAAATCTAAACTCTGTCAGCAGAACTATTCGCCATTATATAATAGAATGTGAAAAATCGCGAAATTCAGAGACAACACCATAAATGGAGTCAAAGAAATGTGTAAGTACTTCTTTCATAATGCTGTAATGCCAGGAATTTTAGCGAAGTATCCAAAATTTGCATACTGTAGGTGCAGCCTGCACATGACTGTAAAGCTGCCGCCCAGTTGGGTGGGTGTGGAGCAAGATTAGTAACTGTGTGACTCACCATAGATGTAAACTTCCTTGTATAGTGACTGTTGTGAGCCTCTTGTTGAATCACTTGTGATATAAAAAGATTATTGATATGTATATGTATTTGTGTAAATGATTACATATATATGTACATGCGTATGTAATATTAACAATTGTGTAACTAGCTTCAAAAGATTGTTACTCGCTTAGCTAAACGAACTCTGGGGTTCAGTTCCTGAACAGATTATGTGCCTCTGTAACCCTTTCCACCACCGCCCACGGGATGGGTATGGGGAGCATAATAAAGAAAGAAATTTAAATCACACGCAACACAAACAGAACGTTGTTACAACGTTGCACTAAAGCTGTAATAGTAAAAATAACGATGTGGTTATGTGGTGTGTTTGCTGGATGTATATATATATATATATATATATATATATATATATATATATATATATATATATATATATAATATATATATATATATATATATATATATATATATATATATATATATATATATATATATATATATAAATATATATATATTTTTTTTTGCATATTTTGAGAGGGAGAGAGGGAGAAAAGGAGGGACGGAGGAAGAGAGAAGGAGGGAAGGAGAGAGAAAGGGAGGGAAGGAGAGAGAAAGGGAGGGAAGGAGAGAGAAAGGGAGGGAAGGAATCAGGGAGAGAGACGGAGATACCCGGACACCTATTTTCTAGTACGGAAATAGTGGAAAGTGTCGACGTACCTGTCCGTCCTGGACAGGGAGGCTCCCAGGAGGGAGAAGAGGTTAGACAGGAGGAGGGGAAGAGGCGATATTATTAATTTTTAAGCTCGATATTGTGGCATAATATATTTATCTCAACTGGTACAATAATTTATTATCTGCTTCAACACGGAGAGAGAGAGAGAGAGAGAGAGAGAGAGAGAGAGAGAGAGAGAGAGAGAGAGAGAGAGAGAGAGAGAGAGAGAGAGAGAGAGAGAGAGAGAGAGACAGAGACAGAGACAGAGACAGAGAGAGAGAGAGAGAGAGAGGAGAGAAAAAAAAATACAATAAACGAAAATAAGTTACATATATATGTATACACATAATAATCCTTACCATGTAATTTCGAGAAATGACACAAGTCTGAAAAAAACTTATTAATTTATTTAATTGTCGGAGAGCAGGAGTCGCAGCCTTTCACTTTGTTACCTGGCTTCGTATCCCACTTACTCAAGCCAGCAGCCACGGCACCGCCACACACCATCACCATACTGGCTTGGTAGAACATGTGTGTGTCAGAAAGATGGCTTGGCACACACACACACACACACACACACACACACACACACACACACACACACACACACACACACACACACACATTTATATTGCCAATAGTCTTTTAGTCTAGGAGGCAAGCTGTGGACCACTACCTATAAGTGGGTGATCCGGTGCGCCACCCTGTAATCCCGGCTGGTGGGTGACAGCAAGTCACAGTATTGAATGAGAATGCAGAGTTAAACACGTTCCAGAAAATGGAATACACAATTAACGAGTCACCACCGAGTATATTTCCCATTTGGATTGTTTCAGCCGTGGTGACTTGTCATCAGTTATGACCCAGATGACCTCAGCGTGACCTGTATTAGTATGACCCCAGTGTGACAGGTATGACCTAGATGACCCCAAGTGTGAAGTGTATTAATGTGACACAAATGACCCGAGTGTGACCCGTGTTAGTGTGGCCCAGGTGACCCCTAGTGTGACCTATATTTGTGGGAAACTCCATCCAGTCTCTAAGTTGCAGACTACGATTGGGGTCACAGTTAGAACCATCTCAATAATTAGCCGAGCTTCAACGTATTTCAATGAAGCGAAGGAATGCAATTTTTAAGAATTATATAATTGGATGTGTGTGTGTGTACTCACCTAATTGTGTGTGTGTGTGTGTGTGTGTGTGTGTGTGTGTGTGTGTGTGTGTGTGTGTGTGTGTGTGTGTGTGTGTTTGTGTATACTCACTTAGTTGTACTCACCTAGTTGTGCTTGCGGGGGTTGAGCTCTGGCTCTTTGGTCCCGCCTCTTAACCGTCAATCAACTGATGTACAGATTCCCGAGCCTACTGGGCTCTATCACTTCTACATATGAAACTGTGTATGGAGTAAGCCTCCACCACATCACTGCCTAATGCATTCCATCTGTTAACTACTCTGACTCTGAAAAAGTTATTTCTAATGTCTCTGTGGCTCAGTTGGGCACTCAGCTTCCACCTGTGTCCCCTAGTGCGTGCACCACCTGTGTTAAATTATCCAGCCTTGTCTGGATTAGATGGATGGATTACTGTGTGTGTGTGTGTGTGTGTGTGTGTGTGTGTGTGTGTGTGTGTGTGTGTGTGTGTGTGTGTGTGTGTGTGTGTGTGTGTGTGTGTTTGTGTATTCACCTAATATTCACCTAGTTGTGCTTGCGGGGGTTGAGCTCTGCTCTTTCGGCCAGCCTCTCAACTGTCAATCAATCAACTATTACTAAGTACTAACTCCCCCCCCCCACACACAGAGGAAGCAGCCCGTAACAGCTGTCTACTGTTAGGCAACAGGGGACATCTGGGTGAAAGAAACTCTGCCCATTTGTTTTCCGACATCGCCGGAGATCGAACCCGGACCCTAGGATTACGAGTCCCAAGCGCTGTCCACTCAGCCACAGGCCCCCTTAGATTTGTGACAGTAGTTTGTGACACTTTACTGGCGCAGAACTCTTGTAGTGTGTGTGTTCTCACCTGTATGTCAGTATGTCACACTGATGTCAGTATGTCACACTGGTGTCAGTATGAGTCACACTGGTGTCAGTATAAGTCACACTGGTGTCAGTATAAGTCACACTGGTGTCAGTATAAGTCACACTGGTGTCAGTATAAGTCACACTGGTGTCAGTATAAGTCACACTGGTGTCAGTATAAGTCACACTGGTGTCAGTATGAGTCATACTGGTGTCAGTATCAGTCACACTGGTGTCAGTATGAGTCACACTGGAGTCAGTATAAGTCATACTGGTGTCAGTATGAGTCATACTGGTGTCAGTATGAGTCATACTGGTGTCAGTATAAGTCACACTGGTGTCAGTATAAGTCACACTGGTGTCAGTATAAGTCACACTGGTGTCAGTATAAGTCACACTGGTGTCAGTATGAGTCACAATGGTGTCAGAATAAGTCACACTGGTGTCAGTATGAGTCATACTGGTATCAGTATGAGCCACACTGGTGTCAGTATAAGTCATACTGGTGTCAGTATGAGTCATACTGGTGTCAGTATGAGTCATACTGGTGTCAGTATAAGTCACACTGGTGTCAGTATAAGTCACACTGGTGTCAGTATAAGTCACACTGGTGTCAGTATAAGTCACACTGGTGTCAGTATGAGTCACAATGGTGTCAGAATAAGTCACACTGGTGTCAGTATGAGTCATACTGGTATCAGTATGAGTCATACTGGTGTCAGTATCAGTCACACTGGTGTCAGTATGAGTCACACTGGAGTCAGTATAAGTCATACTGGTGTCAGTATGAGTCATACTGGTGTCAGTATGAGTCATACTGGTGTCAGTATAAGTCACACTGGTGTCAGTATAAGTCACACTGGTGTCAGTATAAGTCACACTGGTGTCAGTATAAGTCACACTGGTGTCAGTATGAGTCACAATGGTGTCAGAATAAGTCACACTGGTGTCAGTATGAGTCATACTGGTATCAGTATGAGCCACACTGGTGTCAGTATAAGTCACACTGGTGTCAGTATGAGTCATACTGGTGTCAGTATGAGTCATACTGGTGTCAGTATAAGTCACACTGGTGTCAGTATAAGTCACACTGGTGTCAGTATGAGTCACAATGGTGTCAGTATGAGTCACACTGGTGTCAGTATAAGTCACACTGGTGTCAGTATAAGTCACACTGGTGTCAGTATAAGTCACACTGGTGTCAGTATAAGTCACACTGGTGTCAACGTGCCTCACCTTAAGACTGAGTGAAAGGTTCCAGTGCTCCGTTGCTTCAATAAGAAATGCAGGATCGTCTGTTGATTTATGCAAGATTGCAAGCTTGATAAAACGACTGTACTGCAGATCAAATATTTACGTATGGAGGGTGAGTAAGAAGAAGAAGAATGCATAAATTAGTAAATCAAATTAGTAAAATGCGACAATTAGTAAATTAAACATATATATTACATTCCCTCCTTATGTATGATCTAAAAGAATTTTAAAAGGTTTTATTCACATATACTTAAACAAAAATTGGAGAATTCAGTACTTGGTAGTTTCATAGTGACCTTTAAGCTGCAATCACCATCTTCTATAAAGAGCCCGAAAGAGTTCACAACTAGTTAATGACTTACCAATCTGTGTCTTAAACTTCCCAAGGCACTGCAACTGGTGGCATCGTGACCTCTGACCTCCTGCGCCATCTTAAAACAGTGCGCGTCGGTAGAATATTTTCTACGAGGCCACCCACGAGAGATCGCCGAGGTCGTAAGAATGTTGTCTGGTGTATATATTTAATATTCTCTCCACTCTATACGGAGCAAAACTTTAAACGTATGTATGTATTGATATATATCTAGTGTATACATATGTATATATACATATGCATACATATACTGTATATGCATATACTTTATGTAATATTATAACATACAGTACAGTATATAATGTTTACAATAGGGCTGCCTGGAGCCCTAGTGGGGGTAGTCTCCTGCACTAAACTTCATTTATTCACACACAGGATGGACAGAACTGTGTACTGGAGCAGAACCTGTGACACTCTACTGGAGCAGAACCTGTGACACTCTACTGGAGCAGAACCTGTGACACTCTACTGGAGCAGAACCTGTGACACTCTACTGGAGCAGAACCTGTGGCACTCTACTGGAGCAGAACTTGTGACACTCTACTGGAGTAGAACTTGTGACACTCTACTGGAGCAGAACCTGTGACACTCTACTGGAGCAGAACCTGTGACACTACTGGAGCAAGTGCATTATGGAAGGTGAACTAACAATTTTACTGGAATAGTCGAGACGAAATGTTAGTGTTAAGGTGGGCGAGTCTCTCAGTAAGGAGTAACACCCTGGAGGACCAGGAAGGAGTAACTCAGTGAGTCTGAGGAGACCAGGCGGGTTAAAACACCATTGTCTTAAGCTTCAAGCGTCTTTCACAAGCTGTCTTGTCTCTGACGTTAGACACGTGTCGAGTCCATTCAATGGCCGGCTCGTTCTCTTGATTCGCCACCCCGTAAAAAATAATCAAGCCACTGTTTTGCTTAACAAGAGGCGCACAAACCCCTTTTAAACCACGAACGAAACCTATCGAGGTCGAAGCATCGAAAAAGTCAGTATTACGGTACATTAATTTTTTACTAACGCGTCGCATTTTGAACGAAGATTTCGAGGTTCTATTGACGTTTTGTGGCTCTTTCACAGAGACAAAAATATAATTAAAACTTCCGGCGAGTTGCGACGGCGGCCTCTGAGGACGCGGGAGATACGACACGACAGCCGGTAAAAGAGATAACGTAAATAATTGAATCGGTGTACACTGAGGCGTGGTGGCATGGGGGATTCCTTCCCGTCCCTACTCCTCAACCACACCTGGTCGATTCTCCGCGAGATGCTACGTGACTGGGACACGTAGTTGGTGTTGTGGGCTGATTACTTCACTCTGACATGGAGTCCGCGCGGGAAACTGTCCAGCACACCTGCTAGAAAGTACCTTATTTGTCGTCTCATTTTGACAGCCAGTTACATCTACAGACTATTTGGTTATATTTTTGCAAACATGCCCACACACACACAAGGGGGGCTGGTGGCTGAGTGAAGGGGGGGCTAGTGGCTGAGTGAAGGGGGGGCTGGTGGCTGAGTGGACAACGCTCTATACTCGTCGACCTACGGACAGGGGTTCGATCCCCGGCGCCGGCGGAAAAACAAATGGGCAGAGTTTCCTTCACCTTGATGCTCCTGTTACCTAGCAGTAAATAGGTACCTGGGAGTTAGACAGCTGCTAACACACACACCCAGGCTGCTTCCTGTGTGTGTGTGTTTGTGTTTGTGAAAAAAAATGTTAGTAGTTAGTAACAGTTAGTAGATTGACAGTTGAGAGGCGGGCCGAAAGAGAAGAGCTCAACCCCCGCAAGCACAACTGGATGAATACAACTAGGTGAGTACAACTAGGTGAGTACAACTAGGCGAGTACACACACACCTTTATAAATATTCAAATTAAGGTAATTGTAGATGCGTGCGTGCGTTCATGCGTACTGCGTGCGTGCGTTCATGCGTACTGTGTGCGTGCGTGTTTGTATATGTGAGTGTATTTACTATTTGTATTTACTATTG
This sequence comes from Procambarus clarkii, assembly GCF_040958095.1. NCBI lineage: Eukaryota > Metazoa > Arthropoda > Malacostraca > Decapoda > Cambaridae > Procambarus > Procambarus clarkii. The sequence goes on along the minus strand of NC_091176.1, from coordinate 9,130,829 downwards.
ATATCTGCAGAATCGAGCTATTAGCTCTTGGACCCCACCTTTCTAAGCAATTTATTTTTCCTCTATTATGTCTATCTCATATATTTCTCTTACACACACACACACACACACACACACACACACACACACACACACACACACACACAGGAAGCAGACCGTAGCAGCTGTCTAACTCCCAGGTACCTATTTACTGCTAGCTGAATAGGAACATCAGGGTGACAGAAACTCTGCCCATTTGTTTCTACCGCCCACGGGGATCGAACCCATACCCTTAGAACTACGATCCCAGAGTGCTATTCACTCAGCCGTGAGGTCCCCTATGCGTGTGTGTGTGTGTTTGGGGGGAAAGGAGGGGTTAGGTAATTAGCCGCGAAATGCCTCCTACCAACAGATAAGCAACGTGGTCATATCATCCTCAGATGCACATTTCTAGATATGAAACAGTGAACCATACCCGCCTTATCTCGATCCCCCCCCCCCACCCTCCAACTACCCAGGCAGGCGCGCGGTTGGGAGCGGTTGTGAGCGGCTGAGAGCGGTTGTGAGCGGCTGAGAGCGGTTGTGAGCGGCTGAGAGCGGTTGTGAGCGGCTGAGAGCGGTTGTGAGCGGCTGAGAGCGGTTGTGAGCGGAGATGTGTACTGGCCACAGTTCCCTTGGGAAAGTGAGTGGGGGATAGCCAGAGCCAGCTGCTGCCAGTCTCCTCGCTATCGCTGCATTCAGCCGGCTTGGTGCCGGACTACCTCGTTGGTCCTGGCAATATAATGTTGCCAGAAGTGTCAGGCAGATATGTTATATTGAGAGAGAGAGAGAGAGAGAGAGAGAGAGAGAGAGAGAGAGAGAGAGAGAGAGAGAGAGAGAGAGAGAGAGAGAGAGAGAGAGAGAGAGAGAGAGAGAGAGAGAGAAATGGAGAGGTAGATAGGTTAGCAATCAGGCAAATGACCTCAATAGTCACATTTATGGATCTGCGCCATAAAAGCAACGCTGATCCAGATATGGCCGCAGTGAGGCAGCTGTAGCCAAGTATACGGCTCGGAGGAGGCACAAAAGTCAGTCCACTAATCACAACAAGATTCTTCACAGACGAACGTGTTTGAGGGCCAACTGTGGGCAGCGTCTTGGCGGGAAGAGGTCGTAAAGTTGACAGCAGCAGGAGTGGACTCCAGTGTCTGGAGGTCTCTTGACAGCAGCAGTAGTAGTGAACTCCAGCGTCTGGAGGTCTCTTGGCAGCAGCAGGAGTGGACTCCAGTGTTTGGAGGTCTCTTGACAGCAGCAGGAGTGGATTCCAGTGTCTGGAGGTCTCTTGACAGCAGCAGGAGTGGACTCCAGTGTTTGGAGGTCTCTTGACAGCAGCAGGAGTGGATTCCAGTGTCTGGAGGTCTCTTGACAGCAGCAGGAGTGGACTCCAGTGTCTGGAGGTCTCTTGACAGCAGCAGAAGTGGACTCCAGTGTCTGGAGGTCTCTTGACAGCAGCAGGAGTGGACTCCAGTGTCTGGAGGTCTCTTGACAGCAGCAGAAGTGGACTCCAGTGTCTGGAGGTCTCTTGACAGCAGCAGGAGTGGACTACTGCGTCTGGAGGTCTCTATTGTCTCAGACTGACGGGTCTTAGAGACCCTTATGTAGACAAGACGCACTCTCGCCTCCAACAATCAAGAAACAACTGAACTATTGAGGGATTATTTTGCTGAAGGTATTGGCTCCAGACTCTGAAATGTAAGCTACTCAGCATCCTGCAAAACCTCGGTAAACGTTGTTGAAGGTAACGTCAAATGGTAATGTTAGTTTTACTTATATGATGCAAACTGTCATCTTCTCTATAATGCTATAAATAACACGTTATAAATCAACTGTTATAAATATTATTAACATTAATAATAAATAAATAACACTATTAATAAATAACTCTTTTATTTTATTTTATTTTCATACTTTGGTACATTAGCATTTATGAGGCTACACTAGACTTTATGAAAGGTTACATATTATGATGCTAAAATATCTCCGTCTTTCAGCATGGTTGGTAATATAGAACCATGTGATCAATAGCCTGCACGGGCTCACCTTAGCCCGTGCTACTTGCAACTTTTTATTCCAGGTTGCGAATCTTAAACAACAACAACAGCAATAGCCTGCACTGGCAAAGTTGACCAGACCACACACTAGAAGGTGAAGGGACGACGACGTTTCGGTCCGTCCTGGACCATTCTCAAGTTGACAATCCACTTGAGAATGGTCCAGGACGGACCGAAACGTCGTCGTCCCTTCACCCTCTAGTGTAGGGTCTGGTCAACTTACTTTAGCCACGTTATTGTGACTCATCGCCTGCACTGGCAAACATTGAGTGCACTATGAGGATGTCCGCTAGAATCCAAGAGTGAGTAAGTAATTGCAAGGCTTCAGGTACTCCTCACGCGGCAGCCCGACCTCATAAACAAAGACCCAAAGTTCATTCCATGCACCCGCCAACCCCCCCTTCCTTGTTTGTGAATGAAAAACGGTTTACACACGACTCACAACTGATGACATCCGAACACTTCCGGAACAAGTGCTTCGCTGACGTCTTTTGTGAACATATTTTGTTCGAAAACTCCCAGGTACTTTTTTTTTACAATTTCTTGTTCGCTGACGACTTTTGTTCGAACCACAACGCTGTATGAATGCTTCACCCACGTACTACAAATACAAATAACCGCCAAAAGAATATAAACACCTAACCTAACCTAACCTAACCTAACCTAACCAAACCTAACCTAACCTAACCTAACCTAACCTAATCAATGCGTAAACATGCACAGTATGCTAATATATATATATAACAATATTAATTTATATATGAGAAAATTCCTGTTTTGAATGAACATCATGTTAAAATTGATGACTGAGTCTTGGGGGTCGACCATTGAATGGACTGGACTTGGTCTGAGGACGAGTTGCACGCGGAAAGGTCTGAAGGCCCCTCCCAACTGGACATGCAATAAAAGTTGTGTGTGAGATCATAACGCAGTTCCTGCATAGGATTGGGAGAGTCACCAGAGGGGCGTGAAACATGCGGCCCGCGGGCCACACGTAGCCTGTTGGGCTTCTTCATGCGGCCCGCGGGCCACACGTAGCCTGTTGGGCTTCTTCATGCGGCCCGCGGACCACACGAAGCCTGTTGGGCTTCTTCATGCGGCCCGCGGGCCACACGTAGCCTGTTGGGCTTCTTCATGCGGCCCGCGGGCCACTCTCTACTTCAACCACAACCTGCAGCACCTATTAAAATTTAAATTAAAAGTACTACATATTTATTAGCAAATTATCGTTGTATGTACATTCATAAGGCGGAGCTTTGGAGGTCCTGTAGAACGCAATCTTTGTGAAGGTCAGTTCAGTACATTTTTTTGTTAAGTCATTTAGGGCTGTACGCAGACCATTGGACGCTTTGGTCCAGTGGTCTGCTTTCAACTGGGGTCCAGTGATCTGCGGATAAGACTTTCTCGAAGAGAAAGACACGATCCTTTACGCATTTCCTACTGCAATTCATGAAAGTAATGTGACTGGCTCAGCCCAGTTTGCAACGTGTCTTCACGGTGTCGATGAAAGTCTGCAAGGCACACTAAGAGTTTGTAGATTTGATCTCCATACAAAGATTAACAGATGATGAATACTTGATGAGTTTGCTTGGAACACGTATCGAACTGGGAGTATATTGGACACAAGTTGTGTCTGGTGAAGGTGGAGCAGCACAGATACTTGGTTAGGTTAGGTTAGGTTAGGTTAGGTTAGGTTAGGTTAGGTTAGGTTAGGTTAGGTTAGAAATGATAGTGTGGCCTTTTTAATTAAATGAAAGGCTATTAAGTCTCTCACAACAACGGCCTCACAACAACGGCCTCACAACAACGGCCTCACAACAACGGCCCCACAACAACGGCCCCACAACAACGGCCCCACAACAACGGCCCCACAACAACGGCCCCACAACAACGGCCTCACAACAACGGCCCCACAACAACGGCCCCACAACAACGGCCTCACAACAACGGCCCCACAACAACGGCCCCACAACAACGGCCCCACAACAACGGCCTCACAACAACGGCCCCACAACAACGGCCCCACAACAACGGCCTCACAACAACGGCCCCACAACAACGGCCTCACAACAACGGCCTCACAACAACGACCCCACAACAACGACCCCACAACAACGGCCCCACAACAACGGCCCCACAACAACGGGCCCACAACAACGGCCCCACGACAACGGCCCCACAACAACGGCCCCACAACAACGGCCCCACAACAACGGCCCCACAACAACGGCCCCACAACAACGCCCCTACAACAACGGCCTCACAACAACGGCCCCACAACAACGGCCTCACAACAACGGCCCCACAACAACGGCCCCCACAACAACGGGCCCACAACAACGGCCTCACAACAACGGCCCCACAACAACGGCCCCACAACAACGGCCCCACAACAACGGCCCCACAACAACGGCCTCACAACAACGGCCCCACAACAACGGCCCCACAACAACGGCCTCACAACAACGGGCCCACAACAACGGCCTCACAACAACGGCCCCACAACAACGGCCCCACAACAACGGCCCCACAACAACGGCCTCACAACAACGGCCTCACAACAACGGCCCTCACAACAACGGGCCCACAACAACGGGCCCACAACAACGGCCCCACAACAACGGCCTCACAACAACGGCCTCACAACAACGGCCTCACAACAACGTGCCCACAACAACGGCCTCACAACAACGGCCCCACACAACAACGGCCCCACAACAACGGCCTCACAACAACGGCCTCACAACAACGGGCCCACAACAACGGCCCTCACAACAACGGCCCCTCACAACAACGGCTTCACAACAACGGCCTCACAACAACGGCCCCACAACAACGGCCTCACAACAACGGCCCCACAACAACGTGCCCACAACAACGCCCTCACAACAACGGCCCCTCACAACAACGACCTCACAACAACGGCCCTCACAACAACGGCCTCACAACAACGGCCTCACAACAACGGGCCCACAACAACGGCCCCACAACAACGGCCCCTCACAACAACGGCCCCACAACAACGGCCCCACAACAACGGCCTCACAACAACGGCCCCACAACAACGGCCCCACAACAACGGCCTCACAACAACGGGCCCACAACAACGGCCTCACAACAACGGCCCCACAACAACGGCCCCACAACAACGCCCCTACAACAACGGCCTCACAACAACGGCCCCACAACAACGGCCTCACAACAACGGCCCCACAACAACGGCCCCCACAACAACGGGCCCACAACAACGGCCTCACAACAACGGCCCCACAACAACGGCCCCACAACAACGGCCCCACAACAACGGCCCCACAACAACGGCCTCACAACAACGGCCCCACAACAACGGCCCCACAACAACGGCCTCACAACAACGGGCCCACAACAACGGCCCCACAACAACGGCCCCACAACAACGGCCCCACAACAACGGCCTCACAACAACGGCCTCACAACAACGGCCCTCACAACAATGGGCCCACAACAACGGGCCCACAACAACGGCCCCACAACAACGGCCTCACAACAACGGCCTCACAACAACGGCCTCACAACAACGTGCCCACAACAACGGCCTCACAACAACGGCCCCACACAACAACGGCCCCACAACAACGGCCTCACAACAACGGCCTCACAACAACGGGCCCACAACAACGGCCCTCACAACAACGGCCCCTCACAACAACGGCTTCACAACAACGGCCTCACAACAACGGCCCCACAACAACGGCCTCACAACAACGGCCCCACAACAACGTGCCCACAACAACGCCCTCACAACAACGGCCCCTCACAACAACGACCTCACAACAACGGCCCTCACAACAACGGCCTCACAACAACGGCCTCACAACAACGGGCCCACAACAACGGCCCCACAACAACGGCCCCTCACAACAACGGCTTCACAACAACGGCCCTCACAACAACGGCCCCACAACAACGGGCCCACAACAACGCCCTCACAACAACGGCCCCTCACAACAACGGCTTCACAACAACGGCCCCACAACAACGGCCTTACAACAACGGCCTCACAACAACGGCCCTCACAACAACGGCCCTCACAACAACGGCCTCACAACAACGGCCTCACAACAACGGCCCCACAACAACGGCCCCACAACAACGGCCTCACAACAACGGCCCCTCACAACAACGGCCTCACAACAACGGCCTCACAACAACGGCCCCACAACAACGGCCCCACAACAACGGCCCTCACAACAACGGCCTTACAACAACGGCCTCACAACAACGGCCCTCACAACAACGGCCCTCACAACAACGGCCTCACAACAACGGCCCTCACAACAACGGCCTCACAACAACGGCCCCACAACAACGGCCTCACAACAACGGCCTCACAACAACGGGTCCACAACAACGGCCCTCACAACAGATAATCGGGACCCGCGGTCAACCAAAGAAGAGAAAGTATGGCCTCATTTACATCGCAAATTCCCAAGTGTCTAATATGAAGGGAGACAAACATTAAATATACTATTATTAACCATATAGGAATTTCGTAATAAAGGAAATGTGAACAGTGAACACGACAATCACTGTAATGAACACCGGTGCAACTTTATTTATTTATATTTTTTTTCCCGCGCGGACTCTGGCTGGTCCGCTAAGTATAGCATATTACTGTCTTGCTTAAGTGGCGGGATGAGTATTTATGGTTCGCATGTTGGCTTCAGTAAGATTATGTCCAATGGGTTTAATAACTTCTTCTGTGCTGTTGAATCATTTGGCTCGTAATTCTGCGCTGTGTTAGATAATGTTCCAGTGGTCTTTACTGGATAGTTCGCCACAATGCTGGAATTTCCTCTCGTCTTCTGGGACCTGTGTGCTTGTTTCCCCTACATGCTGGTATCCAAGCTCGAGGAAGAGTAATTGTACTTCTGTTTTTATATTGTTCCTTTTCATCAGAATCAGTGGTTCATAGCGGGTTGAGTTCTTGTACCAACCTGCAGATGTTGCATTCGCAACTTTTGCGTTGTCGTTCCTGGACATATTCTGCGTTGCTCTCTCTGGAATTATTTTCATAATGTGCTAGACACGTGTGGAATGTAAATGTCTACTTTCCCCTCTGTTAGTTGCAAGTTTTGCAGCTGCATCTGCACTGTCATTCCCTGGTATTCCTACATGACTTAACACCTTGTTGATAAGTATTTGACGACCTTGGCGTTTGAGTGTTTGCATTAAAGATCATACAAAGGAATGATCATTAAAGATCATTTATGCTCAGATGGATGTTGTTACATAAGTGTTCTTGCTGCAAATGTTTCAGTAGTAGTTTTCGAATCTATATGCATGTGTTGTAATCCACAAGTTAGTAGGAATTATTAGCTAGAGGATCATTACTACAACACTTAACGAATGATGATTGGAAGTACATGTAAGTAGACAGACTATGGATCACATATCTAAGAAAGGTCAATGGATTAAGACCGAAGCTGTTTAGCCAAATTAATAATTCCTACTAACTTGTGGATTACAACACCAATAATGATCCTCTAGCTAATAATTCCTACTAACTTGTGGATTACAACACATGCAACCCGTTCTCGACTCGAGTCCATTACATCCAGCGGTCGACCCCACAGACGCATTCATCAATTTTAACATGCTGTTCATTCAGAACAAGGATTTTCTCAAATATAAATTAATATTATAATATATTAGCATATTGTGCATATATAGGCATAGGTTAGGTTAGGTTAGGTGTTTAGGTTCGGTTGGCGATTATTTGCATTTGTAGTACGTGGGTGAAGCATTTATAGCGAAATGGTTCGAACAAAACTCGTCAGTGAAGCACTTGTTCCGGAAGTGTTCGAACGAAATCAGTTGTGAGTCGTGTGTAAACCGTTTTTCATTCATAAACAGGGGGTTTGGCGGATGCATGGAATCACTTTTGGATCTTTGTTTGGAGGACGGGCTGATGCATGATAAGGTGTTGTCTGTGCTCAACAAGAACATGTTCCAAACCCGTTCGAATGGCTAGCACCTTTTGTAAGGTTGAGCAACGCTTTCAGAGACTCCAACTATATAAATTCATGCCTTAACTCTTGTTCTAGACTCATGTGTCTGCTGGTCTACTGAGCTATCTGTGAAGTACGTGAAGGTGTCAGATGCCAAGTTTGTGTCTATATTCACCTGTGCAATGATGCGGAGCAGATGGGTATTAGTCCGATTCTTTATTCAATTGAGAGACCATATTCTTATAGTCTGCCAAGCA